>NC_142011.1:141589963-142189963 GCF_049901735.1 Notechis scutatus | reverse complement strand
CGCCCAGTGGTGGCTTGCTGACATTGGTAGGAAAGTTGGTTCCATATTCCAGAGCTTCAGTAGTCACAAGACTGGCCCTTTGATCATCCCAGAGCAGTTCCTCTAGTCCATGGCAGGCCGGTGCACCTGGGTGGAGGAGCAGCTGCTCCGTGATGACCAAAGGGCCAGTCCTGTGACTACTGCAGCTCTGGAATATGGGACTGACTTTCCCACCAATGACAGCAAGTCAGTCAAAATTTATATTAGTGATCCACAGGACTTAAAATTATGAGTTTGGTGGTCCCTGAGGTCCAAAAGTTTGATGTCCCCTGCTCTAGAACAGGGGTGTCAAACTCATGGCATCACAGCGGCATCCTGTGACTATCGGGACTTTCCCCCCCTTTGCTAAACTGGGCAGGGGAATGGCCAGCACATGACACATCTGGCCCGTGGGCCACGAGTTTGACCACTCTGCTCTAGAAGTCTCTTCATGGCTGCTTCAAAGGTTTTCCTAGCTGTCTCCACATGTACAATAATGCCCAGGTACTTTGCTTTTCTGAGAGTTTCAGAATAATTGGGTGATACAGCTGCTTTAATGCTTTAAGCAGGAATGCTTTGCTTGTGCTAATATCTCTTGCAACATATTCCTTTAAGTATTGCTGTGTAAGAACACCATTTACACTTTCACCTCAGAAATACAGAAAATGATAGTGGTGTATCCAAGATAGTGCAGTGAGTTTTAGACCTGAAGAGGGATTTTAAGTTAAATCTCTGCTGCTCATGTCTAGTTCTTTATCTAGTGCACACACAGATATTTTACACTTTTTCTTTTGTTATATTTTATTTTGAATTCATTTTTTAAATAATACAAATGAATTTCTGAACTATCCAAATAAAACAGCATATCCTGATTGGACTTAGTTCTTTCATGTAAAGGAAATTATTTTCTCCAATAAACCATAAAGAGTTCATTGTCTATATTTATTTCATTAGAAATCATATTTTAAGAGCCGGACTATTTTAATAGCCCTCTAACTCACTCCACATTTCCTCCCTCTCATTGAGAGGTCAACAATTTGGAGACAATAAGGAAAAAGACATGGAACAGTTCCAGCAATCATAAAAAATGTTGGATTCAGTTTCTTTAAAAGAGAAAAGAAGGAAAACTCAATGCAATTAAAAACAATTGGCGCATCAAGGCAGCGAGTGCACAACTAAACACCATACAGCTAGTGCACGACTAAGCATCGTAGGTTCAGTTTTCTTTGCAGCATTAGTGCATATCTAAGCCACTTGGCTCCAGCTAATTCAATAAGGCTTCAACTGCCCTGGTTTCTTCCTGTCAAAAGTGTGCATTGAGCTCCGCCCTTGACGGTGGTCCCTGAAAAGACCATGCATTTTGATTCCCAGGGAAGACTTTAGTTGCTAGTGAGCGTATTCAGGATTGCAATCCAGTTTAATAGAATCAAAGTTGATCTTGTGTTACTTTTTTTTTTTTTCCTCAGAGGAGGAAATAGCAGTGCATCACAATTCCTCTACTGTTCTTTCCATGTCTTGTTCCCCCGCCCCCAATGGAATCCTATTGTTCTCAGTTTCCTTCCACTTTCTGCTCTGCTCTGGGAAACGTGATAATGCAGGCAGCCCCCACTGAAATCCTATGGTATGAGACCCCCAAATACAAAAAGCTGTATGTATCGGTATGGAAGACCTTCCCCCTTGCCTTTGTATCTCTTTTGCCCAAGGAATTTGCTGAGGTCTTTAAAAACTTTGTGGGAAAAACCAGCCAACTATAGGCATAAAATGTGTGTTCTCACTTTCCTACATAAAAAATAAATGTATTGACACACTTGAGTGTGTGTGCATTTGTGGGGTGTCTATAGATGTATGGACTTCAGCTTTGTGCTCTCTCTTCTCTCTTCTCTCTCCTACCCCCTCCCTATCTTAAAATATGAACAGTGGCATTTTTCTTGAAAAAGACACATTTCTGGGAACTAACTCTGAAGGGCAAGGGCAATTTTTAAAAGAAGTCTTTATATTCTGATTCATAGCTGAGTTTGCTTTTAATTAAGCTTTGTTCAAAGAGGCAACTTGTTCACAGTTATAGAAGAATATGGGCTCGTTTTCATGGTGGTCTTTAGAGCCAATTCGCATAAAAATATAAAAAACCCAGCTCTGATATAATAGGAATACTTAGCAGTTATATGCTACTTTAGGGTGTCCAGAGACGTCCTGTTTTTGTAGCCCTCTTTTACCATCAACAAGTAGTGGGTGAAATTGGTATATATTATGTTAGAAGGCTTTAAAACAGTCCCTTAAAATAGGTCAGTATTATCACCCTCTTATTTCAAGTGAGATATGAGCCCAGGAAGAATTGCCCCAAGCCTCCCAAATATTTTTATAACTGATTTCACTTGGGATTTTTTAAAAAGTTTTCTCAGCCAAGTCTTTTTGTCACTTAACTCTCTAGCCTGGGATTGATGAGAAATTCAAACTAACTAATTCACACTTGCTGAACCTACAGGCAAAATTGGAATGTGTGAGCACACCGAAATCCACACTTTTCCTGAATTTTGTGGTGTAGGTCACAACTTTAAAAAGCACAAAAGATTGGGCACTGAAGAGAAACTGGCAAAAAAGAAAGTGAGGGGAGATTTAGAGCTTCAGCTTAGAGATTTGGTTGGGAGGCAATACGACTGAAACTCTGAATGAACCAACTTTCTTAACCAGATTGGTGAATTGGATCAAAGAATAGGATTTAATTGGATGCTTCTTTTTTTAAAAAAATAATTAAATAAACTTTTGAATTAAATCAATTTGTTTTTCCAAATGCAATTGGCAATTTAGATGGTAAATTTTCCTGCTCCTAGAAAAAGCCAGAATTGTAGTTTAGCTAAAATTAGGCAGCAGATTACCCCCCCCAAAAAAAAGCTAACCAAAGACCCATATCTTCCTTCAGAGATAAGAAAGCTACTTATTCCAATATTTTCCTTACTTCCAAGTCCACCATCTTGGAAGCTTTGCATCTTCATAAAAACATTTGGGTGCATCCTTCTATGACTCTACATATCCAGATATTTCCATAAATGTTATATCTGGATGTCCTTTCTTTGTTTCCAGTTGCCAATAAGCTATTGACCTCAAAAGGTTTAAAGTTAAAAAGAATATTGGAAGGACTATTATTTTTTTAAACTGTGAAATTATTCATTTCTGGGTCAGAATAGTGCAGATGTTTAAATGTTGGATTGATGTGTAAGAAAATGTCTGTTCAACAATAATAAGTTATATGGATGCTCTATTTATTTTTTATTTTATTTGTCAATTGCTTACAAGATAATAGGTATAAGTAAAAACATAGTTATGAATACATGGATACATATAAGAAAAATAAGAAAATATATAAAATAAACAATAGGACAGGGACGGTAGGCACGTTGGTGCGCTTATGCATGCTCCCTACAGACCTCTTAGGAAAGACCTCTTAGACAGTCTAAGGTTAAAGTTTTTGGGGTTTGAGGAAAAAAACCACAGTCAGGTAGAGTATTCCAGACATTGATCATTCTGTTGCTGAAGTAGTATTTCCTGCAATCAAGTTTGGTGTGATTAACCTTGAGTTTGTATCTATTGTTTGCTCTTGTGTTGTTATGGTTGAAGCTGAAGTATTCATTGACAGGTAGGACATTGCAATGTATGATTTTATATACTATACTTAGATCGGACCAAAGGCGGCATAGTTCTAGGTTTCCTAGGTCTAGAATTTCGAGTCTGATGGCATAAGGTATTCTGCAACGAGTAGAGGAATGGATAACTCTTCTTGTGAAATATTTCTGGACTTTCTCAACTGTGTTAATATCAGGTATGTAATGTGGGTTCCAGACTGATGAGCTGTATTCAAGCATTGGTCTAGCAAATGTTTTATATGCTCTAGTTATTAGTGTAATATTACCAGAGAAAAAGCTATGTAAGATTAGGTTAACAACTCTTAACGCCTTTTTGGCTATGTAGTTACAGTGGGCTCTAGCACTTAGATCATTTGAGATGAGTACTCCAAGATCCTTGACAGAGTTTGGATCATCAACAAGGTCTTGACTATTCAGCCTGTATTTTATTTTCTGATTTTTTTTTGCCAATATGTAGGACAGAGCATTTATTTGTTGAGATTTGATCTCTAGGCATCAGTGTATCTCTAGAAATTTTCTTGGTAGACGCTCTGCCTACATGTTTTTTGTTTTGTTTTCTTTAAAAAAAATCTTTTCTTTTTCTTGGAGCATGACATCTGTTTCTCAAAACCTAAGTACCTTTTTCTACCATTCCTTTTTTCTTTAATATGCATTCTTCCTTGCCCCTAAGCATTCTCCAAATATCCCCCAAAATGGCTGTGTGTCCAACTTGGGGAAAAATCATCCATAACAAAATAGAACAGAACGTGAGCTAGACTAGAGTGATGAAGATTTTGGGGTAAATTGTGAATGGGAGGAGAAAGGACAATAAAATTGTAATTAATTTTATTTCTATTATGCTTGTATTTGTAATATAATATTTGTAATGAATTAGTTGTAATTGTAATGTGGAAAAGAAGGTTGGAAGTTATTGACATATTTCTTTAGGTTTTTTTTTCTTTCTCTTCTCTTGCACTTTTTGTTACTTTCCTTTTTTTTGTCTGTTATTATACAAGGAAATTCTTAATAAATAGTTAACTAAAAAAGAAAAACGAATGGGAAGGAGGAATCTCCTCAGCTTGTCCTTGTGATTGCCATTTTTTGAAATCTTTGACATGCTATAGACATTGCAAATATTGTCTTAGCTCTGAAAGGTTTCCTATTCCTAAATTAGTGGAATGCTTTAATATAATTTTGTCTATTTCACCAATAATATAGTATTCCGAACAAAGTCACATTTTTCCACTCTCCACCCTTTTAATGGAGGAAATTTGATTTGTGTAAACAACCTTTCTTCCAAAGCTATCCTCCCAACAGGGGCCCCTGTAAAACAGATAAGGTTCTCATTATGTATCCACCATGTCTTGATCATAATTCCTATCAGGGGTGACATTCTGATCCAGTTCTATCAGGTACATTCTGTATGAGTCCTTTACAATACATTAAAACCTGGCTGAGCATAGGATCTTTGTGCCTTAGGGAAGTGCAGGAAACTAGACAGAGAGAAAGTGCACACAGGTCAAGGTGGATTTCTTGTCAGACTCTACAGGACTGGGATATGTTGAAACATTTTTTTAAAAGTCAGAGTGGCTCAAAAGAAATGAATTTAAATTTTGAAAAACTGGATATTTTTTTTCCAGAGCCATCAACACAGACTGCACCCTAAAGAGTTACTTAAACAATAACATGCAAAAGAAAAAACATAATGTTGATAGTCTATAATACATTTCAATCTAATAAATTATCCTAAATCCATGTTTCTTTCCCCTATTAGTGGATTTCTAAAAGGGTGCTTTGAATTTCTATTTCTAAGATCAATAAAATCTGCTGAAGCTATACTCTACTGAAATTGTCTGCTTCTTCATTTTTCTTTTTGACCAAATCATCAGAAACAATATTGAGAAGATATGCCTGCAACCATTTGTGAAAGGGCTGTGCTATTTTTCCACTTAGGACATATTACAGTACTTTCCCACTGCAACATATTCTTTTGAACCTGGTCATAATTGTCTTGAATTAGCTGATTTGATAACACTTGTTAGAAGTGCAATATTATACTGTTGAGGGTGGGTTCTTTGACATGTCTCCAATATTAGCACATCAGCTTATTTAAATGGGCTTGGAAAGGTGCCTGGTTTTGAATTGAGGAAGAGCCTGCCTTTCTGAATATTCTTTTCCAAGTGCACAAAGCCTTTCACTATTTTTTTTTTAAAGTTATTATTTCAACTTTCTACATAACAACTGGTGTCTCATAAGGACCAAACTGTGAGCTTAGGCATCCAAATTGTTTATCAATCACCAACTCAATAAGGTAGCCGTAACTCAATAATAATAACAATAGAGGCCTATCTTATAGATTTCTGGTAAGAATTTATAAGAGAATATATATGGGTTACTTAAGCTCTCTTTAGGCATGGCCCAACCAATTGCATTTCCATTGCTCCTGTTTTAGAATAGACATTTGCTTAAGTCTTGAAGGGTAGATATTCACTGACTCCTTTGGTAGTGCAGAACATATATTGAAATTGGATTGAATTGGATTTATGTCATAGCTGCCATGGGGGCATGGATCCTCATGGTTACTTTCTTGGTAAGATCATTGGTTTTATAATTCCCATTATTGTTTAGGGGTTGAAGCATTTTCTCTGTTGTGTTTGAACATTCCTGAGAGTGGGAATGGATGGGGAAAAAAGAGAGTAAAACAGATTGTTTAGAAAGTCCAGTTGCCTCCTGAAAAAGCACCTTTGGGACCTGGATGACTGAGAATCTCTACAGACTTTTAGCTATACAATTTGGGACGAACATCCTATGAACGGTGTGGGAGTAGGAATCAATTTCCAGAGGAAAAAAATTGCAGACTACAGGAACCAGGAGCACAACTCAGGTGGCCCTGAGGACACAGATAAACTTCCAGGTGCTTCAATGACCCTCTGAAAGGATGAAAATGACGAGCTGTCTGAAAGGAATATAAATCCTTCCATTCCCCACTAATCTGTCAGACCTGAAGAAGCTTCTTAGATGAGAAGCTAAACATCTTCAAAGAAAAAACAAGAAAGTCCAGTTTCTTCCTGAAAAAGCACCTTTGGGACAACCATGACCTGGATGGCTGAGAATCTCTACAGAATAGAATAGATTCTATAACTGTAACAGAAAGGAGATTTATATACAGGAAATATAATTTAGGGATAATTGGAATTATGTCCTAGCAGGATAAGAGTCCGAGAGCTTGAGCTCTGTATATGTGTGCCTGTGAAGAAAGGCAGAAGGAAGTGACCTCAGATTAGCCATCTCTCAGAACAATAGACAAAAGGGGAACACAAAGTAAGTGTGGTCTACAGCTTACTCCTCCCTTGTAATTAGTACATTTTGAATCTTGGTGATGTTTTAGTTTTATATTTCTTGTAATAAAAAGGAATTCAATGTCCATCCCATTGGGTCATCTTGCTTGCATACTGAGAACTACAAAATGAAGTCTGTACCTTCTATGAAGTGTGAGAGTTCAGAGTTCGATTCTCAGTAAATCCTAGGTTTCTTGATATACAATAAGGAGGAGAGATGCATTTGCTGAACACATTCTGCTATCATTAGAATTGTGCTTGCTTTTAACTATTGTACAAAATGAGGTTTTGTTGCTTCAAACTATTACTTTTGGCTTAGTGTGATGTGATCGCTTACAGATTTATTGTTCAATGAGCTCTTATTATGCAAATCATAACTTTGCTCAATATGGACTTAGTCATTATGCTATGAATAAGGTCCTTTACAAGCACCTCTGAATTACATCCCATTAACTGAAGAGCTTAACGTGGAATTAAAATATTCAGTTTTTTCAGCATAAAATGTTTGCCTCAAATTCTCAGAATTTGAGTTCAGGTTTGCCTCAGGATGGTTCAGGTTTGCCTCAGAATTTGAGGCAAACCTGAACTATTGTCAATAAGGGCACATGTCATGTGCTTTGAATATCAGTTTTACAAATATGGTATTTTAAAGAAAAACGTTCAAGGCACTTTGGTCATACTCATGTCTTCTCTATTTTGAGAAAATAAAAATAAAATTCTTGGCCATTGGTATATTAATTTTTGTGTGTAAATTGAACCCTCTACATTTCCTGACCTTTCAGTTTCTCACAGTGTTCATTTGAACCACAAGCATATTTCAAGGCCAATATTCTGAATTATAGCTCCACGTGTGCAAATACCCATCTCCCCACTTTAGATGCTCAGAGTTATACCTGTGTAATTTCATTTTAAAAACAGCCAGGTCCCTGTAGTGTAACTGAGGGCATACTTTCTCTTTCTGGATCTTTAACAGAGCTGATGAAATATGAGCTAGAAATAACACAGCTTGAGTTTCAGGTTCCATGCTGAGTTTACATGCCTGGCATTTAGGGACAGGAAAATGGGCTCGTAAATTGAGGAAATACACTCTAGAGATCTTTGGGATGTAGTCAGTGCTGAACCTCATGTTATCAGTTTTACAGAAAGTACGTTTTCATTTTAAACCACCTCCCTTCTTAGGGTAGGGTGCCCTTCTGCATTTCTCCTGAACTTGATTAACATATTCATAGAGCATTTATAGGGTCAGATCCTCTAAGTTTCTGTGGTTAAAAAAGATACATGCTTTTCCAAGGAACTTGAAAGAGAGTTTATGATAGGCAAATCTCTCATATTTCAATCTTTCTGCCATTTCCTTGTCGATCTAATATTTTTACTAGAGCAAACTAAAGTTCTTGGAACAGCTTTTTTTTAAAAAAAATAATAATAATGCATTATAATGAAAATGGCTCTGGATGGCCTATTTTGGGAACATGAAATTGCTGTTGTCTGTATTACTTCTAGATTAAAAAGAGGCTGTGATAAAATAATTAAGACAGTTTGTCCAATTTTTTTTTTACAATGTCTCCTTATTTCCTTTGCATCCAACCATCTGGAAGGTTGCATTTTTTTTATATCATATGCAATTCATAAATAATTTACAAATATTACCTTAAAGGCAAGCCAATTGGGCCAGTCATTCTTTCTCAGCCCAATCCATCTCACAGGGTTGTTGTGGGGAAAATAGGAGGAGTATGGTGGGTTGGATATTCTTGCTGCCTTGAGTTATTTACTCCGCTAGCCATTGCCGACTATATAGGGCAGGGGTGTTAAACCTGCGGCGTCACGTGACATACCAGGACTTTTCCCCCCTTTGCTAAATGGGCGGGGACGGGGCCAGCATGTGATGTATCTGGACTGCGGGCCATGAGTTTGACACACTTGATATAGGGTGATGCTCATCTCTGTTTCAAGGGCCTTTGAGCCTGTGCTGTCCAAAGATGTTTCTGTGGTCATGTGGCCTGCATGATATCACAGAGTGCTGCTACCTTCCCACCAAAGTGGTGCCTATTTATCTACTTGCATTTGCATGCTTTCGAACTGCTAGTTTGGCAGGACCTGGGGTGAGGATGGGAGCTCATCCTATTGCATGACCCTCAGATCTGGAACCTGGGCTGTTGGCTTCCTAACCAACAAGCCAGGGGTGGGATGCTACTGGTTCAGCCCGGTTCTATAGAATCAGTAGCTCTGAAGAGCAGCAGACACCGGACCGGTTCGCTGCGACGGCCTTTTGGTTGTCTGTTTGGCCCACCAACCTTCCCGGGCTCTTGACTGTCCTTTATTTCCTGCTTTTTCAACCTCATCTGCTTTGTGCAGCACAGCTGAGGTTGAAAAAGCAGGAAAGAAGAGGATTTTCAAATGCTGCGCATCCACGCGCAGCGCTTGTCAGCTGTCTGGGTGGCACAGCTGATGGTTTTTTGCAAATGCTGTACATGCACACGCAAAGCAAAATGCATTCTCATCGAACTGGTAGTAACACCGGTTGAATCCTACCCCTGCAACAAGCCCAACATCTTAATTGCTGAGCCATTGCACTACTCCCAAAATAATAAAGGTGGGATAAAAATAAATAAATTAAAAAATTAAAAAATGAGCAGGAAATAAAAAGGAAAAAAAGAAAGCTGACAAAATGGGAGACCATGTAGATGTTCCTCAGGATGGAATTCTAGAGTTTAGTAGCAACAACCACAGAGATTTCCTGCATTGGAGAAGAGCAAGGCTGGAGTTTAGTGGATTATGATCTTTTACAGATCACCTGATGTGCTATTTGGATTCTTTGGAAATGGAGCGGCCTACAAGAATACAGTGAATTGTCATAAGTAGTTGTGGGAAAGCTTCTCAATATCTTTATCAGTGGCATGCACCAAGGCAGCTGATTAGTTTGTCATGTTCATACATGGAATATGTTGTTTCATTTATCTTTTAGTTTTTCCATAGCTGTTGATAGGTGCACCTAACTGTGGGGATGCATAATCTTCCTATAAAAGCTGCCATTTTACAAGCAGCTACCATTCTCACAATCTTTTGGAAGGATCCTTTTCAAAACTGCACATTCAAACAGGCCAGGATGCTGACCAAAGGCCTGGGAGGGAGTGGGAGGAGAGGAGGCCTGAGATCTGAGTTATCTGGTTGGGAAGGGAGGAAGCCCAAGGTGTTCTTACCTGTAGAAAATTTGTGTGCGCTAGTGGACCCTGTAGTAGTCCAAGGCCCTCTTCAGGCTTCTCTCACCTCCCTTAGGTATCCTATGACCTGTGTGGTCACTTAACGAACACAAATGGGACTCCCAGGATTGCGATTGTTGAGCAAGACAATCAAATAGGCTCATCGCTTAACAATTACAATGACTTACAACCAACATTCCAGGGTCAGTTATGGTTGTAAGTTGAGGACCACCTAAATTGGAAAGACATTGTGGCAAATAAGCAATTCTTAAAAAGTAGAAAAGTTTGAAGTTTTGAAAACTTTGAAATGATGATTTACACAGTTTCTTTTACATCATTAGCAAGACATAATGTTCTGGGAATATTTATCGTTTTCCATCAATTTAAAAAGCATGATATGAGCATGTTGTTATTTTGCTTCATGGTCTGAGCAGCCTTAGTCGTTTTAATCAGTGAAGATGTACACAAGAGTTAGAAGTTTCCAAAGGTCAAAGAAGTGGCTGTCTTTTTAGCTTTAAATCAGAATGGACCTTCCAGCTTCTTGCAGGCAGAATGCCACGCTTGTGTCTGCATGTCTGCCATTTCCCTTTCTTTGGAAAAAACTTTTGCAATTAACTAAAGGGCAGATCACACCACATTCATCCATAAATGGTTGTACAGAATAAATTCCTTTCTCCCCTTTTTTTTTTTTCCACCACAGCCAATTTCGGGGACCCTTTCTGCTCTTTTCTATTTAAAATGTGACAATGAACATCACAGAACTATTAAACCTTTAATTCATTGATGATAAAACAAAAATCCAAGTACTGCTACAATAATATTTTCCTAATTAATTCATCTATCATCTATCATCTATCTATTCTATCATTGTCATCATCATTCTGCTTAAATTTCTAAAATATTTGTTTATTTATAGGATGTTTGGACTGTTAAACATATCCACACCTACATCCACACATATACACTAGGGGAAAGAGGATATATAAGCAGGAAGCACAGATATATAGATTTGAAACCAGATAGCTAACATGGACAGATACTGGTGAGATCCAAATAATAGAAGTGGTGAGATCCAAATAATAGAAGAAGGAAGGAAATTTAAATTTAATTGAGGAATTAAAAAAAATAGGAAGATACTTGATAAATAAGGGGGACAAGATCAAACAGATTAATGGGATGTCCATAGAAAAGCTACAAGTTGTTACTGTAAATCGGTTGAGATCAGGGGTGGGATTCTACAGGTTCATACCTAATTGCTAGAACAGGTTGGTAACATTCTAAGCAGTTCGGAGAACCAGTTGTTAGAAGAAATTACTGGCCTAATCCTGTAAAGAAGGCTTGAAGGAAACATTTGGTGTTGCTTACAGAAACTAACTCTCTATTAACCCTTTTTACATTCTTGGCAGGACTAGACTTCCTGTCTTTGGAATTTCTCTAGAGTTTTTTTCCCCTCCTTTACTGGTACTTTGCTTGTGTGAAGTGACCATTCAAAGTTACAATGGCACTGAAAAAAGTGACTGTTTTTCACACTTACAACTGTTGCAGCACCCCCACAGTCATGAGAAGCCAGGCAAGGAGATGCATGCCTTGATGTGAGTGATATTGTGTTGACCACACCCAGCCAATAACATGACCACCAAGCCATGTCCACCCAGCCACATGACAAACCAAGTCACGCCCACCACCTAAGCCACGCCCACAGAACCGGTTGTTAAAAAATTTGAAACCCACCCCTGGTTGAGATGTCAAATATTTGTTCATGTAATCCCTGGAAGCTAAGCTTGATTCATTGGTGTCTATATAATTGTCAGCCTTGTGAGGTAGTTGAGATAAAAGGCACACCCAGAAATACTATTTCTAAATTTATTGTACTCTTCTATTAACCTAATATTGACAGACTGAGTGTACATTACAGCTCTCCCCTCTTAGGAGAAACTAGGGGAGGTCTATTCTGAAACATTTGCCACACTTCCCAAGCCTTCTGTGGGCTCAGCTGCTGCTTGTCACTGTGTCTAGTCTTCAGCTCTTCCTTCAGTCTGCCAAGGGCATTCCCACATACCTCTATAGTAATTAAGTAATTCTCATTTGCTGGTTTGCTTTTCTTCTTCCCATATTGCTCACCGAATTTGAGATGTAATTTTTAGGCTGAGATGATCTGTGGGCTGATGCAGCTTTCAGGAGTGTCGCTTAGACAAAGATCTTTACACTTCAAGTTTGGGTGGAGCTCCACATTCTTCTTTTGATAAACTTAGGTACTGCTTACTCTCCATTATACCCCAATTAAAATGTAATTAAACTGAACTGACACCTCAAACTACTCTTTGGTGATAGCAAATTAAAATTTGCATCCAGAAAGCAATTAATATGCAAGTTCATCTTTATGGTGAGACTGAGCAGTAACTATTCTTTAGTGATAGCCATCTAAAATGTGTCTACAGACAACAATTAATATGTATTTTCATCTTTATTTTATTTATTTACATTGCACATTTTTAAACTTTTAGAATGAGACCATGCAGTAATCCATTCTAAATTATGCACATCACATCATCTTTCATTGTATCATTTCTCTTGTTACAGCTGTCACCCTGCTGTTGATGCAAACATGTCCTCAAGACTCGCCAAGCACTTCTACTTCGGAGCATATGATGCCTTTTTTGAACTTGGAAGAGGACAATGGTATTCCTGGGATTTCTGGTCCAGTGTGCTGCTAATCTCTTTCCTTTGGTTTATCCGTCTTTATCTGCATTATTTTAGTCAATGGATCTTACTCCACGTTTTTGCAGTTCCTGTCACAAAGTAAGCATGTGTGATGACCTGGGGCATGGCACAGAGGTAACACAGGTAGCTGGCAGCTCAAACTACCCTTCTATTGCTCCAAATTTCCCCAAACACTCCCACGTTTCTGGCAAGTCCCAGAGCAAAGTGATGACACATCCACACCCATACCTCCAGCAGCCTCTGGCTGCAAGTAGTGCAGCCCAACACTGTGGCACCATGGCTGCAAAGCAAGAAATCCAGCAGGGCAAGTCAAGGAATCAAAGGAGCAAGGCAATCCAGAAATCCAGAAAGAATGCAAGGAATTCAGGAAAGTTCAAATGTTGACACTTCATGAATTCAGCATTTGTTCCTGACAAATGCCCCTCCGCACAGTGTCTCATTAAGTCTCAGTCCCCAGATGTGCCTTGTGAAGAGGAATGGGGTGCTCTCCTCCCAAGTAGCTGGGTCAGTCTGCACTGTTCTCGCCTTCTCTCCACTCTCCATGCATGAGGATCAGGAAGGGGTGCTCATCGCCCGAGCTCTGTCTCTCATGTTCACTGCTGAGCCTCTCTTGGTCATCCTGCCCCCATTCCTCCTTGCCTACAAGCCTTCCCAATCCTGAAAGGCCCTGGCCTGATTGGCCCTGCTCGTCCCCATTTTCCTTCAAAGCCAACAAAGCTGCCCCCTCGATCTCTGTCGGCACCAGTTCTAGCTTGTCTTCCCCTTCAGATTCAGGCCCCGATGGGGGCATTACAGCATGGATCATGGCTCTGAAGCTGTAAACTGTATGAAGTCTAAGAAGAAAATTTACATGTAATTTGAATCAACTTAAGAGTATAGGTCAAGTGATTCACTTAGTCCATGTTGGCTTCCATATCACTAACTGGTATAGTCAGTGTTGAGACACGATGGGAACTTCTGGAGGACACAGTTATGATGTGCTTTGTGATTGCAAATGTAAATTAGTAAACAACATGCACATTGATGGGCATCTCACTTCGTATCTATTCTTCTCAGACTACAGAAGAGGAGATTGGAAATGATTTGAATAACTTTAAAACTATAAACTTCTGAAACTGCTCTGTCTTTCAGAAAGCATTTCATTTGGAATGTTATTGGTTCTGTCATTTTAGAGAGGGCCAAAGCTTCCATGAATGAAGGGATTTATTAGCACGAAAGGATTTTTTTTAAAAAGCCACTTCTTTTCATAATACCTCATCTTTATTTCTGATGGTTGGTGGGTGTGACTTTTATTGTATTACACCATTTTCTATGTTTTGTGTTTTGAACTTTAAATTCCCCATTTACACATAATTAAAGGTAAACGTTCCCCTCGCAGATACGTGCTAGTCGTTTTCGGCTCTAGGAGGCAGTGCTCATCTCCGTTACAAAGATGAAGAGCCAGCACTGTCTGAAGACATCTCCGTGGTCATGTGGCCGGCATGACTAAACACCGAAGGCGCACAGAACGCTGTTACCTTCCCACCAAAGGGGTCCCTATTTTTCTACTTGCATGCTTTCGAACTGCTAGGCTGGCAGAAGCTGGGACAAATAACAGGAGCTCGCTCCATTACGCGGTGCTAGAGATTCAAATCGACGCACTGCTGACCTTTCTGATTGACAAGCTCAGAGTCTTAGCCACTGAGCCACCGCGTCCCTTACGCATAATTATGCACATGCAAATACAAATCATCATCATTATCACCATTAATTTCTAGTACAGTAGAAAATCTAGTGGAAACATCTTTGTATGTTTAATGCATAAAATAAATCACTGAATAAATTGCTTTAGCATGCCTGTAACAAGGATCATCATTTTGCTTCTTGAATTTTTGCCCTATCTCTTTTATTCAGATTCCAGTTCTACCTTTATACTGTGGATTTGTGCTACCAGAATTCTTTGGTACATGCCAGTGAAGAGATGGCTATAGTTGTGGTGGGACCTTTGACCTTGAACACAGTGATGCTTCTTTTGATTCTGATGAGATGGGGCTGTCAACTGTTGTTTGACTTCTTCCCTTTTTACTTGTCAAAGCTGATCATGGCTTGGGGATTCTGGACAGTATTAGACCCTTTGGCAGTGTTTGTGGTGGATGCATTCCTGGGGGTAAGTCACTTAAAATAACTTCAATATAGAAGTTTGTTTTATTCAATGAGTCACCAAATCATATGAAATCCTACCTGTGCTGACAGCAGGCCAAGGAAAAAACAATTAAATAAATTGGTAGTGATTCATTATACTCAGTGAATATATAACACATATAAACTGATATTTCAGCGAAGGATAAAAATGATTGCAGCAGTTTTAGAAGCAATGAAATAGTTTAGGGAACCAAATAATATTGTTAAAGAATAAAACACAACATTCAAGGATTGTAAAATCTCTCTCTTTACAATTACAGCCCAAGATGTGCAGATGTAATCTGCATAACATATTTAATTGTGTTCCAACAATATATAGTTGATTGTACATAGTAAGTAACAAGGTTCTGAAAGACTGTCCACTCATTGATAGTATTTTTTTTCTCTCACCATTTTTCCTAGGATAAAAACTGAGCCAAATTTACTCTTTACTTGGACATTTTGTACCACCCAATCAATGTCTTGAAATAAAAGCTGTTCATAGAAAACAGATTAAGAAAAGGAGGTTTGATTCCTATCAAACTTGGGTCCTAATTGTCAGTTGGGCTTCTTTTACTATAATAGTTAGTTGGGGAAAAATCCTATATCTGCCCCATGGAATAAGATTGGCTTGTGATTTAAGTAAACAGAATTATCTTTACATTGTTAGCTGCAAGTGTAGCTAAATTTTGAGGATATTTTACTACCCAAAGATGCACTGGAATATTTAAGGAATACGTTTTTCTTATAATTATTCATGTTAGAGTCTTTGTTTCTTGCATCATAATACTATAACTACAAAACACTCAGAGTGTTTGCTTTCAGCCTTGTTTTTTTAATCTTAATACATTAGTACACTACTTTCAATTTCTAGGTGTGGGAATTATATATATTCTGTTTAGATAGTGGCACGCAGTGAATGCTCATTCAGTGTTTTCTCCCCTTTTTAGGAAAGGGGATATTCACAGATATTAGATCATTTTATTCATAAATTACATTTCAGATGCATCACCTGAAATTAAACAAAAAAATAAGGTAGAGAATGGCACATGTGGCTTTCTGGATACAGTTGAACTGTAGCTATTACTAGCCTAACCAGAATGATAAGGGATGCTGGAAATTCTACTTTGTTAAATCCAATGTTTAAACCCTAATTTTACTCACTTGCTCATTCACCCAGTCTCATAATTGTGCATTTAATGTATCCAAGGTTTGTCTTCTTATGTTGCTTGTGACTATGCTGATTAGCAGGGTGGACATCAAGCTATTCTCCACAAAGTGATGTATCCACAAACACAGACAGACCTAAGAAAGGCAACTTGTAGTTAAACAGCATCCTTGCCAGAGATTAATCATCAATTTGTTTGTGTCCTAGTTTATTGACCCTATAGAAGTCTTCACTCTCATGCTAGAGCATATGCAACAAGGTACAATGACTTTGCCTCAGATAGTACTTGAGTCTACAGTGTTCTAAGTACAACCTTGTATCAGGTTCTGAATAAATGCCAGTATGTTGCTAGGGCTGCAGCCAAGGAAACCCATTACCAATTCCTAAAACACATTTTTTTTTTGCTTTTTTAGGCTAACTGGTAACCCCAGCTAAATTTTTCTTTTAGCAAATGATAGCAATAAAACCATAGAGGAGCAAAATTGCAGTTAAATGTTTTGCTTAACATTAGTTTGGATATAATTTCATTCAACAAAATAATAGTAAATGTTTTATGGAAATTAGTTAATGAATTCTTAAATGAACCTTGTTTCAAAAGATAAATACAAACTATAATTTACCAAGATGCAGATGTCAACTTATTGGCTGACAAATTAGAAGATGATTAAGCAAAAAGTGATGAACAAAGAGGAGAAAACCAGGTATATATCTCGGCAAAGCAACAAATGGAGATCCTTTCTGAAACATGTCGAGTCCTTTATATATTCTTGATCATGATCCCCAGGCTTCAAGTTAACATCTTTTGAAGTCAAGTCTTCTGATTGTTGCTCACCTTTTTTAAAAAAAATTCAGGTGATGCATCTGAAATGTAATTTATGAATAAAATCTGGTAACCATGAAAATCCCCTTTCCTAAAAAGAGGAGAAAACATTGACTCCATCTTAGAATTGGTCCAAAAAAGTTACATAACTAGTTCTTAGGTGCAGCTCTCCAGACATCTGCATATCCATCAAATCCATCTTATGTATTTCTCATTTATTTATTTCTCATAAGTTATATATGTTTTCAGCCATTATCAAGATGTTCTGAATTCATATTACCCCATATCTTGGACTCCCTTAAAACAAATAATAAAATGTAGCAAAGGATAAAATTATAATAAGTCAACAAAGAACAGATCTATATGAATGTAAGTTAAGGATAGTATAAATCAGTCAATGTTGATATAAAGTCTACATACTTTCACAGAATTTCTATCAAATCTAATCATTACCAGCATCTGGTGAGCTACAGATCCACCATTTTTGTGGCATGCTAATGTTTAAATCTGAACTAGCAAAGTTATTTGCAATGGTTTTGGAAGGAAGAGAAGAAACAGGAAAAGGTGCTTATTTATTTGCTTTATTTATAAAGTGGTATTTGTAATGGGCTTATAATTAATGGCAGTAAGATATTCAGGTGCACAGAGGCTGCTAAAGGATGTCCATTGTTCTCTTGTTGGGCAAAGACTTCTGTATTACTTTTCAGTTCAGTTCTATGGTTATTCCCTCAACGAACTGCTTTGGATCTATTGCAGAAAACCTGGGCACTATAAGCCACAGCAGAGCTGAAGAATCTTAATTCCTGGAAGATAAATTTATCACCAGATTTTTGAACTGCTAAGCATGGCACATGGTGATCATAGAAACTATTGTATTTCACTGACATTTTTTTTCCAGCTTAATTTGAACAAATGATGGCAATACATTTTTAAACTGTGGTTGATATCAGGAGACCAACTTTGCTGTACAGATACTATATTTACTGTGTGCTCTATTAAACAAAAGATTGCTGAATATGTTTCAAAGATCTACAATTTGAAGGTCCCAAACTACTTCTCATTGGATTAATTGGAAAAGTTCTGAATAAAACACTTGCTGTCTTGTGACAATCTTGCCAATATTCCCTATCAGAAATTATTCTAGCAAGGAACACATTTCACTGAATACCATGCAAAGAAACATACTCTATTTCAAAATGAAACTGAATCCTTTACATATGTTTTCCATATTTGTATTAGCAATTTGGTTTCCCGTCTTTGGCATTCCTTCAGCTGCTATTTTAGATTACCTGCCAATCAATTTATTTTAGATCAAGCATTTTAAAGCATTATGTTGTGGTAATATGACATGAACTATTCTAATGATCTAATATCTTTTAAATTTTAAGAGGGCTTAGTGCTTATGAAAGCAGACAGAGTGATAGTCTTGGACTCACTCTCATTTTTTATTATTAAAGAAAATAATATAGCTCACCTGACAGTGTATTTTAGAAAACAAACGTATAAAGAATATGGGTATAACCTGAAGTTTTTCCCCTGTAAATATTTGAAATCTTAGTCATGGATCATAAATAATTGTACGTTTATTCATTTTTGACTGTAGAAATATTTCTAAATATGCTTTATTAAATACAGACTGCTTTGGCAATATTAACAACCATTTGATTTTTATCCATGGATATCTTGCATAGTTGCCACTTTCTAGTTTGATATTACACATTTTACTTGCTGTCTGGAGTGTCTAGTACTTTTTTTAACATTCAATATTCGTTGATTATGATAATAATAAACCTATAAGATTAGGTGCCAACTTTGGATTTTTTTAAAAAAAAAACTATCTATCACCGCTATCCATGAATCCAAAGTAAAGATGAGATCAGAATAAAAGCTGAGAAGAGTCAGCGGCTGAGAACTGAGCCTGACAATCGCCTTTTACCTTTGACAAGCTTCCTAATGGGAACTTAGAAAGATTTAGTGGTAGGGAAAAATAGAGAATGAAAGAACCTTAATAGGTTTGCATTTTCATTGGGAGAATTGCAATAGTTACTTGTGATTGTCTCACCTCCATTTTGCTGGAGGCATCCATGCTTCCCATTTTGTCTTGGGATGACTATATATCACTAGGAATGAAGTTTCAATAATAATCTCTTTTTGTATGTGGTGGGAGACCTGAGTCGGGACAGAGGAGCACCAGAGAGTGTCAGGTATCAAGACACTGGTTATGGTCACACAACTAGATCTATTAAAAGACCTGGTCATTCGGTGTATTAGACTTGGCTGGAATTAGCCTGGATTGCTATTTTTGTGATTTACAGCTCTCTGTAAAACCTTTGTGTTAAGTTCTGGGCAAAGAATGGAGGTGAGGCCAGAGTGATTCCTAGCAGCTCTTTATTCAATACTGCCTGAGAAACAACAGCACTTTTATATGAAACTGACTAACCAAACAACCAGTCAGGAGAGAATATTTTCCCGCTCCAACAGAGGACCAGAATGAGAACGTCAACTGACAACCATACAGTATATACAATACATAACACCTGATTAATTTAGGGTTTAATGTATTAGGTAAACCTAGAAAATGGGTTGGTTGGTTTGATAACCAGGTTAAATGCAAACACTAAAGAGCTTACCTTTTCACGATAATGCAAAGTTCCAATTAGTAGTGATTAAATGAAGATAGTTTTCTTTTTCAAGGGAAACCAATAAAACATTGTCAGTTTTTTCTTCATGATTAATATGCAGAGAAGGTTACAAACTTTGTTTTGTTTTCCTTTAAATATAATGTGTGACATAACCCTCACACACCTGTTACTGATAATATAACAAGTTTGTAAGAAGCCTATGAAGTTATTCCTCTTTGTTTCCTATTTTAAAAATATAAGGCTGATGTTTGTATTTGAGATTTTCTTTGCATAATTTAATATAGTTTAAATTAAAGCAAGAGAATGCTGTTTCAATTCTAAAACTTTTAACCCATCAATATTAATCCACTCCACTGAATGTAAATGCAGTTGATTGCTATGGTTTAGGCATGGGATTGATCTGAACACATAGTTCTGGGGTTAAATATACTTGTTATGGTTTCTAATTTGTAAGGACGTTTTCTTCAGTGATCTCATCCTTTAATAGCTTCATCCCCCCTTACATCACATTTCTTTAAACTTCACCCTTACAAATTCCTCATTATTGTAAATAAGTGACATCCTCCACTTCTTATTGTATCTTTACTTGAAGCCTTGGATTCTGCTGCCTGTTTAAGGATTCATAACTCGGCATGAGGTTTTCTTTAGCTACAACTTGTATTCTTCAAAGTCAACTTTCAAAAAGTAGTTTCCTTAGGCTGGATAGCTTACTTATTTTGTTATCTCTCAGCTGTGCTGCACAGGCTTTTACCTCTGGTCCTTCAGCTAAATAAGCCACAACCATCTGCACAAATACATTCTAGCAAAGAATGTATGTATGTATGTATATATATATATATATACACAGAAGCCTGATGATGGCAGATGAGATTCTGCTGAAACGTTGCTACAACTTTAAAAGCACAACTATAATGACGTGGGAAAATACCCGAACAAAGCTGAAGGCCATACATGTAAGTACCCGAAAACTTAAGAAAACAAATATATATATATATATATATATATATATATATATATATATATATATATATATATATATACACACACACACACACACACACACACACACATATATACATATACATATACATATACATATACATATACATATACATATACATATACATATACATATACATATACATATACATATACATATACATATACATATATATATATATATATATATATATATATATATATATATATATATACACACACACACACACACATATACATATATAAACATATATATATATATATGGATGGATCTTTGGTTATTCGGGTTTTCTCCCGCGTAAGATTGGAAGTATCTAGGCAACGTTTCGATGAAGTCTCATTCATCATCTTCAGGCTTGTGTCTTCAGCTCTGTGCTTCTCAGAGTGATGTGAGCTTGCAGCTGCTTCTTCCTTTTAACTGCTAGTGGGGGTGTGACTTGATTGGGTGGGGGCTTGGCTGTGTTCTGATTGGGTGGGGGTGTGTTCTCATTGGTTGGGGGTTTGGCTGTGTTCTGATTGGTTGGGGGGTTGGCCGTGTTCTGATTGGCTGGAGGTGTGTTCTGTTCAGGTGGGGGGCTTGGTTGTGCTCAGGTTAGTCTTAGTTGCTGGGGGATTTGAGCTGGTGAGCTGTGATCTTGCTGTTTGGCTTCGAGTTCGTGGTCGTGCTGCATCTTCATGGTGGGGGTCAGTTCGCTTCATGTATGGCTCGGAGGGGTTTGAAGTGGGTAGTGATGCAGCTGCAGTGCAGTTTCTGGTCCGTGATCGTGTCTCATCTTCTGTGTGGGTGTGAGTCTGCTTTTTACG
Organism: Notechis scutatus; assembly: GCF_049901735.1. Lineage (NCBI taxonomy): Eukaryota > Metazoa > Chordata > Lepidosauria > Squamata > Elapidae > Notechis > Notechis scutatus. The sequence continues at coordinate 142,168,479 of NC_142011.1, read as the reverse complement.
TGGAAGTGTGGTGGTGGCATCTTGTGTGGCTCTCATGGGTGTGGGTCTGGTGTCATTCTTCATGTTAGGTACTCATCTGTTCATGAGGGCGGGTTTCCAAATGGCTGGTAGGCGGGAGGTGTCATCTCTTTTATTCATGCTGTGTGGGCGTTTTTCTATCTCTATGGCTTCTCTGATTATTCTGTTGTTGAAGTGTTCAGTTTTGGCGATAGTTCTGGTATTTTTAAAGTCAATCTCATGTCCTGTGGCTTTGAGGTGTTGGACCAGGGAAGAGGTCGGTTCTTCTTTTTTGATTGAGTTCTTATGTTCTTCAATGCGTGCACTTATTCTTCTGTTAGTTTGTCCGATGTATGTGGTGGGGCAGGCGGTGCAAGGGATTTCGTATACTCCTTGGTTTTCTAACTCGATTTTGTCTTTAGGGTTTCTTAGGATGGTGGATATTTTTCTGTTTGTGCAGAATGCTGTTTTAATGTTGTGTTTTTGGAGGATCTTGCTGATTTTGTCTGTAGTGCCTTTTATATATGGGAGGAGGGCTTTGCCGTTCTCTTGTTCTCTGTCTTGGATTTTGGTTGGGGTTTCTTTTTGGATTAGGTGGGTAATCTTCTTTCTTTGGAATCCATTGGCTGTTAGTACGTTGGTGAGAGTGTTTAGTTCGGTTTTTAGGTGTTGTTCATTGGCTAAGCATTTTGTTCTGGAGATGAGTGTCTCGGCTACATCCACATACAAATACCCGATATATATATATATATATATATAAATTATAAATTATATAAATTATATATATATATATATATATATATATATATATATATATATATATATATAATTTCCCATCGTGTTTCTGTTGGAGTCATCATTTAAGGCACTTCTGGGTTCAAAGGATTAGCTGGTGACATCTCCGTTGTCCAGGGGACATCCAGGGGTGCTCCTTTCATGTCCCCGTCAAGGAGCTGGAGCTTCTGGTTTTCAAGATGGCTGCGCACATGGATGCTGCGGCTAACCACTCCTTCTTTCAGTGTATGGTGTGTATGATTCTGTGTGTGGTTTGGATCCTTTCCTTGATTGAATCCTGTGGGGCAAGGAGCATCTATAGTCGGCAAGCCTTGTTACAAATTGGACTGACATGTGAAAAAGCTATTACGGATGATTTTATACATTCTCATAACATACCGAAGGAGGCAGCTAGGCCCCTGGGGGAGCCATGGATCACTATCTCTGTAGGAAGGAGGAAGAGGTGGAGAAAGAAGAACAGGAAGAGAGGATGCCGTGCTGGGGTTTTCTTTAGGCTGAGTAAGTTTCCACACAAGCCTTCAATTCCAAGTATATTTCTTACCAATGCAAGATCCCTGACTAACAAAATGGATGAATTAAGGCAACAGATTGCAAAGGCTAAATTCATCAAGAACTGCTGTGTTTTGCTAATCACAGAAACTTGGCTTCATTCACTCATTCCAGATGCAGCTGTTGAGCTGGAAGGCTACGTAGCTCACCGGCAGGACAGGAGTAGAGATTCTGGCAAGATCAAAGGGGGGAGGGTTAAGCCTTTATGTTAACAAAAGCTGGTGTATCAATATAAAGACTGTAGACAGCCACTGCTCCATGGATCTGGAGTATATGACACTTAAATGTGGACCCATATATCTTCCATGGGAATTCAGCATGGTTTTGATTACTGCAGTCTATACCCCACCTGATGCCAATACTACCATAGCTTTGGGATTCTTGTATAACATTGTTAGTAATCAGCAGAATAAATATCCTGATGCTGTGCATATCATAGCGGGGGACTTTAATCAAGCTGATTTAAAAGAAGTGCTTCCTAAATTCTATCAGCATGTTAAGTGTGCTACTAGAGGAGCAAACATTTTGGACAAAGTATATACCAACATCAAACATGGCTATAAAATTATACAATTACCACATTTGGGACAATCAGACCATATGTCACTGCTTTTAGCACCAGCTTACATCCCTCTTAGGAGTCAGGCTCTGCCTATAATAAAGACAGTGAAATCTTGGCCAGAAGATGCTTCCCAACAACTTCATGATTGTTTTGAGAACTCAAATTGGGACATCTTTTACCACCCTGACCTAGAGGTGCACACTGCAACTGTTCTATGCTATATCAAACACTGCACAGATACTATCACTGTGGATAAACATATTAGGATCTATCCCAATCAGAAACTCTGGATGACCAAGGAAGTCCAGCGCCTCTTCCATGACAGGACAAAGGCCTTTAGGTCCGGTGATGGGGCAAGATACAGTGTTGTCACAGCTAATCTGAAGAAAGGTATTCGGAAGGCCAAGACTGATTATAAGAGGAAGATTGAGGATAATTTTTGTAGCAATAACATGAGGCAGGTGTGGCTAAGGATTCAACAAATTACAAACCATCAACAGACCAATGTCATCCCTGCTGAGGGGGATGCTTCATTGGCAGAGGAACTGAATCATGTCTTTGCTCGCTTTGAAGTGGAGACATCAGAGACAGATAAAACACAACTACCAGCCAATTGTAGCCCCCACCTCATTGTGGAGGAACAGGAGGTGAGGAGCATTCTGAGGGCTGTGGACCCTAGAAAGGCTGCTGGTCCTTACGGTATCTCTGGCCGAGTGTTTAAAAACTGTGCTGATCAGTTGGCTGGAGTCTTTTCCAGGATCTTCAATCGGTCTTTATCCCAGTCCACTATTCCATCTTGTTTGAAGGTTTCCACCATTGTTCCACTGCCAAAGAAGTTCCCAATCAATAACCTCAATGATTACACACCAGTGGCACTCACTCCTATCAACATGAAGTGCTTTGAGAAATTGGTCTGCTGGCACATCATTTCTGGTCTTCCGCATACATTTGATAAACACCAGTTTGCATACAAAAATATAGATCTACAGAGGACGCTATAGCCATCACTCTTCACATTGCTCTAACTCATCTAGAACATCGGGAGAGCTATGTGAGGATGCTTTTTGTGCATTTTAGTTCTGTGTTTAACACAATTCTTCCAGATAGACTAATGTCTAAACTTCTGGACGGGCTTTCTAATTCAATCTGCCTTTGGATTATGGATTTCCTGTCTGGCTGCTCACAGAGGGTCAGATTAGGTAATCATACCTCTTCAGCCCTTATTCTTAACACTGGTACACCACAGGGTTGCGTGTTGAGTCCCTTACTCTATACTCTTTATGTGCATGACTGCATTCCCACTCACGCTAGTAATACTATTGCTAAATTTGCAGATGATACAACAATGGTGGGACTTATCTCCGGGGGGGATGAGTCTGCCTACCGAGATGAGGTGGACTGGTTGCTTCTGTTGTGTGGAGACAACAACTTGGTCCTCAACACCAATAAGACCAAGGAGCTTATAGTGGATTATAGAAGGAACAGATCAGACATCCAGCCCTTGCTTATCAATGGAGACCGAGTGGAGCAAATGGCCAGTTTTAAGTTTCTGGGTGTTACCCTAAAAGAGGACCTGACCTGGGGTGCCCACATTGCAGCCCTGCTCAAAAGAGCCCAGCAGAGATTATACTACCTGAGGCTTCTCAGTAAACAACAACTGAATGAAAAACTGCTGGTGACCTTCTACCGCTGCACCATAGAGAGCATTTTAACATACTGCACCTCTGTATGGTTTGCCAATTGCACAGGGGCAGATTGGAAAGCACTCCAGAGGGTTAATGTCATTGCCCAGAAGAACATTGGTTGCCCTCTCCCCTCTTTGGAAGAGCTTTATAGCTCCCGCTGCCTTAAGAAAGTTCAAAACATTCTCAAAGATCCATCTCATCCTGGGAACCCTTTTTTTTGAACTATTACCATCTGGCAGACGGTACAGAATAATAAAAACAAGGACAAATAGGCTGAAAAACAGCTTCTATCCCAGGGCAGTAGCTCTTTTGAATTCTGCTGTATAGTGCAGTGTTGGTGTGGTGTCGGGGGTTTCCGGTTCAATGTGTGAAGGGTGAAGGATGTGTTTGTGTTTATTTTCATGGTCATGGTCATGATGTGCACTGAAGATTGTGTTTGATTTCGTTGTACGAGGTGCAATGACAATAAAGTAAACTAATGACAGGAACTCACCCCACCATGCAGCAGCACTCAGGTCTCAAACACGGGCTTGCTAACCTCCAACCCACCACCCTAACCAGGAGAGCCACCACACTCCATTTAGATTTCTGATTCACTTACATGATAATATCTCATTATAATAAAGACTCAGGCATTGACAGAATATAAAGATTCATATATATACACAGAGACAATTTTTTTTTTTACAATAGCTTCACAGGGCTGGGAAGACAGGCCTACCCACTTCCCTGTCCCTTCCAGGTGAAAGGATAAAGGGGAAAATTGGCTCTGATTAAAGGAATAAAACTACCCAGGTATGAAAAATAATTGTATTATTCCCTGAGTCTTCAACCTGAAATATGCTGGCTGTTCCCAAGATGGAAACGCAGCTGGGTTGTATAGTGAAAAACATGGCATTTTATCCACCGAACCAAATTGTCCCTACAATTAGCTTCCATTACAGGATTAGCAGTACTTAAATTTAAATTCCACTAAAGTCAATGAGATTGGGACTTATTTTAAAATAAAGTGCAGAGGCTTGAGCTGCAAAAAAGACATTTCAAGTGAAGAAACACATAGAGAAAGCTGATTCATCCCCATGATGCTAAAATAAGTGACCACAATTGTGTTTTCATCATACAACATCAGGATTGTATCTATTTAAACAATAGTAAATAGATAAAAAAAAAAAAAAAAATGTATCCTCTAATAGAGGAATGTAAAAAGTGGAAAAAAATTGCCTATCAAGGAGCCTTGTCATCAACCATCCTTAATAAGCCCTTATTTGTAGAGCTACCACAGACACTGGTACAACAATCCTTTGCAAACATTTGGTACTATTTTTCGTCATTACTGTTTTCTTCCCCTGATCCTTTTAATTTAATTTCAGCGACTTTATTACACCATTGGTAATCCCATTGCTGACTGTGCCAAGCTGTATTGGCTTTTTCTAAGAATGGAACAGACTGGAATTCCTGGAGCATTGATCACCGTGTTGCTTTATGCAGTCCTATTTTTATTTTCATCCGCAACTCTACATCTATATTGGCTCAGGTAAGTCCTGTATCTCCCATAAGCTGACTGCAGAAAACGTACAGGTAGTGCTCGGCTTGTGACCACAATTGAGCCCAAAATTTATGTTGCTAAGCGAGACACTTGTTTGGTGGGTTTTGCCCCATTGCACGACCTTGCAGTTGTGAAGTCCATCTGGCTTCCCCATTGACTATGTTTTTCAGAAGGTTACAAAAGGGGATCACATCCAGGACAATACATCCGTCATAAATATAAATCAGTTGTCCAGCTTCTGAATTTTAATCATGTGACCATGAGGATGTTGCAAAAGTTGTAAGTGTGAGTCACTTGTTCAGTATTGAACAGTCACTCAATGAACTGTTGTAAGTTGAGGACTACCTGAATTGATAGAGTGATCCTAGCTTTGTCTACTTCCCAGAGAGTTTGATCTTATTTATGCTAAAATTGCAATGTAAGAGGAACAATCTATGGCCACCTCTGAAGCACCCCTCTTTTTTATGCTGTTGGTTAATTTTACAAGCTAAGGATAATGATCCCTGCCTTCTTTTCCTTTCTAGCGTTTTCCCTCATTGTGGGATCTGCTTTTTTTTTCTTCCAGATCTACTGATCTATAGGTTGCAAAAGGAATTTATCAACTGACCTGTCACTTAAACCTAACATTGTGGGCTGACAGAGAAAGAGTGACTGGTCCAAAGGCACTGTGATGACCCAGAGTGTAACACAAATGTAACAAAATCCAAAACGTAAATAAATGTCCTCTAATGCCTCCAATTTGGCCCCACTGTTCAATAGTACTCAGTTGGAGATAAAACGTACTCAAAAATAGTCTTCAAAAGAAAGCAATACAGTCCGAATTTAATGAGCAGATAGAGGTGAAGTAAAAAACCAAACAAACTACAATGACGAAATTTCCACAACGGAACAAGAGAAGTATTTACCCAATTCAAGGAGATAACAAGGCACAGCCAGTTTTAAGGACGCCAACCAAGATAACTTCAGACCAAAATAAAACACGCTTTGTTTCCAGCATTTGCCAGTACGCAGGTCCAAACTCTTATTCAGTTGTCACACCTGCAGCCCATAAAGAGGATCAAGGCCCTCTCCTCCCGAGGAGACCACGTCTCTCCCTTATCCTCTCCTCCCTGTGTGTGCCCTAGAATGGATAGGGGATGGGCCTCTGACTGCTCAGCCGGCCTCTGCCCTTCCCCAGCCTCCTCCACAACCTCTGAAGCCACACCTCCATTCCCTGTTGGCTGTTCCTCCTCTCCCTCAGAGTCAGTCTCCACCAGGGGAATGACAAGCATCCAGCTAGCTTTCATGGCCATGGTGGAACTAAAACACACAGTCTCCTGGTTTCTAGCCTGGTGCCTTAACTGCAGAAGTGGTATTCAGCAGGTTCTGACAAGTTCTGGAGAAAATTCTGGAAATTTTGAGTAGTTTGGAATCTCTGACTGGCCCCGCCCCCATTTATTCTCTGCCTCCCAAGACCCAGCTGATTGGCTGGGTTTTCTTTTGTTGCCCTGTACAGGAGAACAGAGCTGGAAAGCAGGTTAGTGGGGTGGGGACAGATGGGGATTTTACAGTATCCTTCCCCTGCCATGCCCACCAAGCCACACCCACCAAGCCACACCACACCCACCAAGCCATACCCACAGAACCAGTAGTAAAAAATTTTGAATCCCACCACTGCTTAACTACAATGACAAATTCCTCCAGTGACCATGTGAGATACAGTTGGAGAATGTCATGCATTACTTATATGCCCTATTCAGTTTGCAGCATCCAAATTTTACTAGCCTTGAGTTCTAATCTAGAGAAAAATTAAAGTGAAGTTTAATATTGGTATAAACACATATAAACACATAGAATAAAAAGATGCCCCAAAGGTGCTTTTTTTCAAGAGGCATCTGGACTTTCTCGATTTCCTTTGAAGACTGTTTCGCTTGTCATCCAAGATGCTTCTTCAGCTCTTGACTGGATATTGGGGGATGGAAATAGTTATATTCCTTGCAGACAGTTGGTCATTTGCATTCTTTTAGGGGGTCATTGAAGCACTTGGAGGTTTGTCTGTGTCCTCAGGGCCACCTGAGTGGTGCGAATGGGTGTGGAGCCTTCTTGGAGCTGCTGAAAGGGCTGTGTTGTGGAGCTGTGCTTCATTCTTGAACCCAGGCAAAGTCCAGTTGCCTGTTGAAAAAGTACCTTTGGGACAGCCATGACCTGGTTGACTGAGAATCTCCATAGACACTAATAAGTTGCCTTTGAGGGTGGCAAATTTTGCATATTTGCTCTTAGCTTTGAGGAATACATAGGCAATCTAACATCCTATCAAAGAATTTCAAATCATCCACATTCCTGGAAGCAGTATGTAAATTCAAAGTATTGGCAGGCTAATTAATTCATTTTTTGTAGATGTTAATGTCTTCTTCATCACCGACTGCATAGTTTCATACGGTTTTATAAGTTTCAGCTGCTGTCCTTTATTACTCAGGAAAATTAATTTAAATTAAAATATTCGTAGGGAAGATTTTCAATCAGAATATTATGAACATCTTTATTGTCTAAGGAACAGGTGGAGGATCATCAACATTTTTTTTCCTTCTGAATCAATCTTTCCATAATGTTTTGCAATGAAGAAAAGAGTACTTCATTCGACAATGTATCTTTCAAAATTCTCAGAACAGAATAATAAAACAAAACGTGCATAGCAAAACTGGTTACATTACAGCTTTCTAAGCATATCTAAGTGTATGGAAAACTCAGAGCATAAATTATAATTATACCTGAATTTGGAAAAAATAAGCTTTTTTTGTTATTGTGAACTGAACTGTTTATTGATAAATTTATTTCTGAGTGGCTACAGACGCATCTCATTGTACACAGATCTTTAGGTTTAATGTGCACATAAGCATCTTTTCATGCATAAACTTTAAATCTATTGCTCATTTACACTTCTATGCATATCACATTGAAATGATTTTCATGGATAAAATTAACTTGCGACTTACACATTTCTGATATTTAGAATGGCAAATGAAACTGAACTTCCCACATTACAGTTGATTATTTTCTGATTGATTCTTGATGTACATGTTCCTCCCACAAGCCAGAACAAAGCTGAAAGTTTAAGAGAATCAGATTAGAACTTTAGTTTACTTTACTTTATTGTCATTGTATCTCGTACAACGAAATCAAACACCAGCTTCAGTGCACATCATGACCATGACCATGAAAATAAACACAAACACACATCCTTCACCCTCCACACATTGAACCGAAAACCCCTGACACTGCACCAACACTGCACTATACCGCAGAATTCAAAAGAGCTACTGCCCTGAGATAGAAGCTGTTTTTCAGCCTATTTGTCCTTGTTTTTATTATTCTGTACCGTCTGCTAGATGGTAATAGTTCAAAAAAAGGGTTCCCAGGATGAGATGGATCTTTGAGAATGTTTTGAACTTTCTTAAGGCAGCGGGAGCTATAAAGCTCTTCCAAAGAGGGGAGAGGGCAACCGATGATCCTCTGGGCAATGACATTAACCCTCTGGAGTGCTTTCCAATCTGCCCCTGTGCAATTGGCAAACCATACAGAGGTGCAGTATGCTAAAATGCTCTCTATGGTGCAGCGGTAGAAGGTCTCCAGCAGTTTTTCATTCAGTTTTTGTTTTCTGAGAAGCCTCAGGTAGTATAATCTCTGCTGGGCCCTTTTGAGCAGGGCTGCAATGTGGGCACCCCAGGTCAGGTCCTCTTTTATGGTAACACCCAGAAACTTAAAACTGGCCACTTGCTCCACTCGGTCTCCATTGATAAGCAAGGGCTGGATGTCTGATCTGTTCCTTCTATAATCCACTATAAGCTCCTTGGTTTTATTGGTGTTGAGGACCAAGTTGTTGTCTCCACACCACGAAAGCAACCGGTCCACCTCATCTCGGTAGGCAGACTCATCCCGCCCGGAGATAAGTCCCACCATTGTTGTATCATCTGCAAATTTAGCAATAGTATTACTAGCATGAGTGGGAATGCAGTCATGCACATAAAGAGTATAGAGTAAGGGACTCAACACGCAACCCTGTGGTGTACCGGTGTTAAGAATAAGGGCTGAAGAGGTATGATTACCTAATCTGACCCTCTGTGAGCAGCCAGACAGGAAATCCATAATCCAAAGTCAGACTGAATTAGAAAGCCCAAGGTCCAAAAGTTTAGACACTAGTCTATGTGGAAGAATTGTGTTAAACACAGAACTAAAATCCACAAAAAGCATCCTCACATAGCCACCCCCCGCTGTTCTAGATGATACTTCATACAATATTCAGTAGGAATATGTCATACTGAATTACTTCTGTATGGAATTCAGGGGTAGAGGACCTGTGATTTTCCAGGTACGAATGAATGATTATTTAGCATCTCTAACTGCCCTGCCAACAATGTGAACTCTTAGGAGTTTTAGATCAACTATTCGGAAGGTAAATATGTCCCAAATTTATCCTCTAGAAGGTGTTATTTCTTAGCTTCTAAGAATTAATCAACCATGGCAAATTATTGTTGCAAACTATTATATCAATCAATCAGTAAGGAATAAAGGCATAGAAAACATAGTTTAGATTCAACATCAATCATTCAATCAATCATGCTTTAGCATGACTAGCTAGTAAAAGCAAACTATTTAGCTTACATTTTGGAAAAAATATGCAAATATAGTTATTGGCATAATTTATTGTATAAACTGGAACCACCTACTATTGATTTTGTATTCTTCTCTATATCATACTAGACCCCTGCTCCAGTTGGTATTCTCCAATGCCATAGTCAAAGATGGCCATCTAGTTTGGCCATAAAGTGAAGGCCAATTATGGATGACTCCTCATTGTAAGAGACATGGGCCAACCTGCTCAGGAACAGTCTTTATTTTGTGGGACATAGGAGGCTTGGATGGCCCCTGTCTCCATTAGCATTTAGAAAACACAGCAATCTTGTTGTAGTAGATGTCAGATTAGTTTAATGGTGTCTGTAATGTTTTAGACTATTCGTTGATGATATTTAAATTGTTCGTTGCAGTTTGTTCTTTTATCCTAATCTAGAATCTATTTGGATAGGGCAGGACTGTTAAATATTATGAAACCAATCTATCTCCCAAAACAAGAATGTAAATGTGACAAGAGGCACATATTTCTGGATGTATCTGTTGAAGGGGTGACTATCGCCTAGCCATGCTTTCTTAAATTTCCTCAATGTGAAATTAAAGACAGAAATCTGTCATACAGTTTAAAACATCATATAAGAAAATGGCAGGAAGCTGGAAATAATCAGGCCAAATTAAAACTTCCATAATTAAAAAACGTTTCATTAACCAAGCAAATATAATTGGAAAAGCCTATTCTCATCCAGTAGGACAGTAAGTGGAAAATCAAGTTGCACTGTTAATATGAATAACGGCGCACAGTTGCTATGTTTTAGAAAGAATCTTCAAGTCAAAGCATCCACACAGGAATTATGAATCATGTTTGGACAACATAAGCAAATTTTAATTTCCATGTTATGAACTAGCCACAAGAGCACTTCTGTATTAGGTCTATTAATCAGCACAATAATTGTCTGATAGCGTTTTCTCATTCATGTTGTTACTGTTTTTTCTATTAAATATACAGTAGATATACTAGATATAGGTATGCTAATACCAACACAGGTCTTTTTTTTAAAAAAAGAAAACATATTTTATTTTCTGATTATAAACTGCAACATGTGGTGATTATGTGGTTCTTAAACAATGAATTTGTTTACTTTAGCTTTGAAGAAATGTTATTTCAAAATACAAATTTCTTTGGTACTTTAAAGACCAAACACATTTTTGTGGCATAACTATATTTTTAAATGAATGTGTGTACATGCAGGATACACCTATTACACTTACTTCTAAGTAAAAACGCAGACATTCAGTGCATCAAATATCAGGCAGTGTTCTCCCACAAGCTAAAGTGCAACTTTATTTTTCTTTATTAGATATACAAAAAGTCACAGAAATAAGTTTTCCCTTTAAACGGATAAACTGAAAGATCAGTGCCATCAAAGCAAAAGAGAGAATATGCAGATGGGTAAAAAAAAAGGTTTTTCCTTCTTGTTTAGGTTATACAATGAAAGCTGGTTATTAGATTTGCTCCAGAGGATTCGAGGCGATGAGACCTCTTTCTTTGTCCCATGTGACCTGGAAATGTCTCTCCAAGAGTTAAGCTACCTTGTGAAAAAAGCAGAACAATGGAGGGGAATCGGTGGTGAAAGACGAAAGGTGAGTAGAGCGCTTGAAATAGGCTTGTTCATTCTGCAATGTTTCACTTGCCCCCCCTCCCGCTAATGAAGTCAGGCCACAAGATAGTTCATTCAATCTGAATGAGGTCATTCATACTAGAAGACAAAAAGTTGGTGATTCGGTGAGTGGCTGATTGATTTAAGTAAGCTAAACATACAAATTAGAAATGTTTTTGAAGCAGTGAAAGGGTTTCTCGAATGAATTTTCTTCCAGCAAAATGTCCACGACTTTTTCTTTTTAGATATCCTAGTCAATAAATGACATGATTTGGACCATGTATAAACCGCAGGATTTAATTCAGGGGACTACTCTGGAACTTCATATATGGCCTAATTCTCTCCAGACTGAACTACAGATTGTTCAGTCAATCCAATGCCTGAATCCAAAGAAAGATTAATTGAAGTGGAAGCTCCATTCATCTTATTGACTAGCACAGGAGAAAATACAAATGTCTGTAGCTTTTCTCCCCTCAGCAGAATGAGGCAATATTTGTTGATAAACTGGATAAAGCACTCCAAAGTTCATAAAAGTATTTAGTTTTACAATAATTAGATTTTTTAAAATTGTGCTATTTTAAAACCTGTGTGGATTTTAAAAAGAACTGCTTATAAGTTGGTTGTATGGGACTAGGGGCACAATTCACCTTGGTTGTTCTCAAAAAATGAAGCAAGGAGGAACCTCTTTAATTCTAGAATAAAACAGCCCCAGAATTACCAAGGCCATAGACCAGAAAGGGAAGTAAAAAAGAGCTACGTAAGAAGAAAACAAACCATTTGCAAACCACTTTTGCCAAGAAAAAAAACTTCAGAGAAACCTTTCCATAAGGAGAAAATGCATCAAATTTCAGATAGGTAGCTTTTGCAGAAGAAAAATACATTACTGTAATAAGGAATGCAACAGAGTTGAATAAATGCATACATGTAAATACACAAGAACTGAATGTTCAAGTTATTTTTTTGGAGCAATTGGCAGATAAAGGAAGTCCTTGAGTTATGACCACAATTGAGCCCACAATTTCTGTTGCAAAGTGAGACATTTAAGTGAGTTTTGCCCCATTTTATGACTTTCTTGCCATGGTTGTTAAGTAAATCATTGCAGAAGGAGATAAGAGATGTTAACATATTTGCATCCAATAATTATATAATATACAGACAGTGGAAGGAACATTGGAAGTGCTGTTAATTATTATGGAGATCCAAAGCCTTTTTTATTATGTTCCTGAGATACAGGAACTTCCTTCAAAAATGCAGGATGTCTCTCTGTCCTTGCAAAAATTTGCCCAATTCTGGAATATCAGTTCTTTCTGTTGTTAGAACCACCATCCTAAGTTTCAAATACGCAACTCTCTTCCCACATATCCAATGCTTCAATGTCTCTTCAATGTTGAAGGCAATCCAAACTAATGTCATAAATTAATTTTATGACATGCTAGGCCTAAAAAATTGTTGGCTTCAGGACTATTGAAGACCAGTTGAAGATTGCACACACCACTGAACCTTCATGACCTCAAGCCACACTGGAAATCAACAGCTTGCAGAATCCAAAAGTATTTCCCTAGTTATAGGAGTAGGAATTTTTTTCTTGAAGAAAAATTTGATAGACAATTTTACTACCTAATAAAACACATTTCTGTAAAAGGCAACATTTATATATCATCGTGGATCTCAAATCGCTGCCATTTTTCAACTGATCTGCTGATCTTGCCACTATCTTTCCAATTTTTTGTGAGTTTAATCATTCTTAGGTATGAAAAGAACTGGATGCACAATTTGGCAGAGCAATGGGAGAAAACAGTCTCCAGTTGTATTATTACTGTCTATCCTATAACAGCATAGTACCATTTCTGAAATATTTGCATTCTTTAAAAGAACCTTTGAAAAACTTAAAATCAGGTTCTTGCTGAAAAACTTGCTGAACTAGAGAACAAACCTTTCACCCCAGCTAATCTTTACCCTAAGGTAGTTAATCTATGTCCTTTAAAAACTGCTTCTTAATTCATGAACATACTCCTTTGATTAAAATAATACTTACAGCAGGCCCAGATATATTTTACTAGAATGAGAATTCAGGGTTTTTCTCTTTCTTTAAGTATGATATGACTCAAAAGAGCAATTGGTCATTGGTGAAAAGTTCCAGAAAAGTTAAAAGGTGTTCCTCCCCCCAGCTTTATTTATTTAATAGAAAAAAGGGTTACTTTCACAGCGTTGAAGACGTTTTCCAAGACACAAATGCTTTTTCCCTCCATTGTTATTTTTATCACATATAGTGATAATAGGCAACAAACAGCTAAAACTGGAGCTAATCTTTTCAACTTTGGTGTTTTTTGCATTCTTAATTAGACAGCATAAGGTTGATATGATTAGGTCAGGATATAATGTTTTCCATTAAGCCACACCGTAGCACACATAATCATGGTTTTCCCTTGCAATTAAATAATAGGACAATGAATTTTATATTATTGACCCAATTATTTCCCCATGGAAAAGTATATGTTTAACAAATTTGTGCCTTAGGACTTCATTAGTAGCAGTAGGATAATATCATTTTGAACTACACAGTTTGCATGTCCTCAAATGTATTTATGGTATAATTGTTGCTTTATGATGGGAATTTTGAATGCCATTTCAGTGCCTGTACAAATTTATTAATTTACTGATTCATTTAGGTGTGTGGCAAAGGTTGATCAGAGATTTTTATTCTTTTCATCATTTGACTCTGCTTGTGGTGGGGAAAAATACACAGCATCTTTCAATATCAAAGAACCATATTGATTTTTTTTACCATATCCTGGGGACAGTCATGCAGTAAATAGATGGCTACATTTTAGTTGGAAGTATCTGATCTCCATGCAGATGTTTCCAGGTTGAAGTCTCCATATTTTCAAAAATGGGAGGAAAAACGTTTGTCCCAAATCTCTGGAAGCAATTGCTATTTGTATCTTCTCTATATAAAACATTTCTTAAGTAGTTATGTTCCTATACAACAAAAATTATAGAGTTTTTTTTTCCTTTCAGAGCCCTGAGGTTGTGTTTTCTCAAGGGTAAATTGCAGAAAGTCAGTGCTTGTTCATAGCTGTTTTAGCCTTAAAACATATAGTAATAGCACTTAGATTTTTATACCGCTTCATAGTGCTTTACAGCAAAGGTGGTATTCAGCAGGTTCTGACCAGTTCTGGAGAACCGGTAGCGGAAATTTTGAGTAGTTCAGAGAAATGGCAAATACCACCTCTGACTGGAGATTTTATAATATTCTTCCCTGCCACACCTACCAATCCACGCCCACAGAACCGGTAGTAAAAAAATTTGAATCCCAGCACTGCTTTACAACCCGCTCTAAGCAGTTGACAGATTCAACATACTTTATTGATTGATTTTATTTTATTTTATTTCATTTCATTTTATTATTTATTTTGTCAATAGCTTACAATACAATAGAAATAAGAATAAATATAAGTTTAAATATAAGAAATAGGAACTAATAATTGGGGACAATAGGACAGGGATAGTAGGCATGAATGTGCGCTTATGCATGCCCCTGACAGACCTCTTAGGAATGGGGTGAGATCAATAGAGGTTGACAGGTCAATATTGCCCCCAACAGTCTGGGTCCTCATTTTAATGACCTTGAAAGGATGGAAAGCTGAGTCAACCTTGAGACAGTTAGGAATCAAATTCCTGGCAGTGGGCAGAGCTAGGCTGCAATACTCAAAACTGCAATACATGATGATACTCAAGCTATATGGTATGAGGCTTTTCAAAAAGAATGAGATATCTGTACTGGGCATTTAATTGCAGTACTAGTATTGTTAATTAATTTCTATTATTTAATTGCCAAAGTCAATGATTCACATATAAACATTACCAACTGTATGAAATACTGCATTCTAACCACTGCACCACCATGGGTCCTATGTAGGAAATATAGTCACAGGAACATACACCTGGTGATGTTTATATGTGAAACCCTAACCCTAATTTCCTCATTCTATATGGCATTATAGGAAAAGTTAAAAAAAACCAGTCAGCAGTAGGGTTAATGGGAAATATATTTGTAATTAATTTGAACACACAAGATTTTGGAGAATTCTATAATAAGCATAATTTCTGTCACAATAAGCTATATTTATTACTCTCAGGCCAACTTATTAATGTTTTAATAAACAAGTCATTAATATATGTTATTTAACTACCCTGTATTAGCTGCTATTTGTCTTCTATTACGCATTATTACTTGTTAACAGGTAGAGATTCAGGCCCTGCACTGAAAAAAGTTTTAATTTTAATTTTGTCCTGAATACCTCTCATTGCTCAGTTATAAGACACATTGTTATGTCAGAACATGTTTTTTTTTTTCTAGGAAAATGCTAAGGAAAGTGAATAATAGGCTTTTCCAAAAAAAGGTCACCAGTGTTAATTAAAGTCTGTAAATAATAAAAACAGATTCAAGTTTCCCAAGAACATTGCTTTAGAAGAAACTCAGCAATACTTAGAAATAATCCAATGATTTTGGTGGGTCTGTTGTCATACTAGCCATTCTGAGAGGGGTTCACAGATTCTTTGGCATTATTTCATTTTATTTCATTATTTTATATTATTACATTTCTACCTCACCATCAGTTTTGTGCCTTTGAACAAAAACAAAAACAAAATCACTTCATTAATTAAAATTGAAAATAAACATTAAAAAATTGATATGCTGTTTTGGTTTGTAATTAGAAATAGGCATTGTTTTTTTTAAAAAAAATAAAAATTCAACTTAACACAAAAATCATAAAATGAATTTATTATTTTTCCTATGTTTGCACTTATTTCTGTCAAACTTCTTAGTCCATTTAATTCTTCATTGAAAAATTCCATTTTCATGCAGATTTTTTAAAAAAATCATTTTCTTACACCTGTCCTTAGAATTACTTCATCTTCCAAAATGGAGTTCCTCCCCTTAGTTTTTGGAACCCTGGATTTAATCCTTGGAGTTTTCTGGGCAATCAAATAGTTTGTCTCTGCCGTGTTTTAGGACAGAGTCTTTCAATCTTAGCAACTTTAAGCTATGTGGACTTAACTTCTAGAATACCCCAGCCAGCATTCTGACTGGAAAATTCTGGGAGTTGAGGTCCGTCTGCACAGTTTAAAGTTGCTAAAATTGAGAAATACTATTTTAGGATATTGACTTCCAATCTAGTTCACTCCAACTACCTGCTGAACTTTTCAAACCCAGCTAGGCTAGGTCTGCTCTCAGTGTTTGCTTTTATGTGTAAGCTATAGTAGGGTGGGTTTTACCAGTTCTGTGTGGGAATATGCCATTTGGACATCCCCACAAGTCGAATTATTTTTGCAGTGTTGTTTTCCAGAGCTTTTGCAAATATTTGATGCAGAGCTATGCCATATCTAGCCAATCTTTATTAATGGGCTTCAGCAGTTTATAAAGAGAAATGTCAGAAGCCGCATAATCAGGAGCGAAGGGAGGACTGTGGATCATCTGAACTATATTAAAAGCATACAAAAGTAGGGTGCAGCAAAAAGCTACAGCTATTTCTTTCAAGTGCTTTGTTATTGCGGTTTACAGCAGCTCAGTCAATAGATTTACGGCATAGATAGTATAACTTTGTGAAATAACCAGATGGTTTTATTATCTGATCAAGATCGTTTCTTTTTCAATCACGAGCCCGGACTTTTAGATTTACAGTAGGCAATAACTGAAGCCATAACTTATAATGCATGAAACTTCTATGGGATTCTGTTTCATTCAGTATTCGGTATCAATTATTAGTCTTCACAGGGTTCATTTTTTAAAAATCTCCTAGGACAGGGGAGATCCTGGTTCCTTTCTGCTCTCCGTCCTGAAAGCTCACTAGTGACTTTAAATCAGTCATTTTCTCTTATTCCAATGTTCTTCATAGGGCTCTTTAGGGGAAAATTTGATACAGGAAATATACAATATATTAGCTGATAGCCTGACATTGCCCGGGTATTTATTTATGCCAATCCTGTATTAGACAGGAAAATCCTGTAGTTGGGACTCACACTATTGTACTGTCTCTGAAGCTCTAGTGTAGTAGCTCTCTTGAGCAGCATCACAAGTCTTCTATTCCTCTCCTCGGGGGTTTCTTGTCTACGCTGGTGTTTCATTATTGTAGCATTTGATTGCACTTGGCCAATCGCCTGATGTTTCCTTGGATAACTGAGGGCCCCTTAGAACTAATCCCCCTTACCAGAGGGAGCCCCCTTGTGGAATACTGTGAAGCCATTATCATGGCAACTCCACTGTGCTGTACAGTAGAAGCCATTTAAAGCACACACACACACACACCGAGGATGTTAGAGGTGTCTTATACCCCCCACAGTATTTTTTTCCAGAGGGTAAGTCATTGGTCTACCACGTTTGGTTGTAATTGCTTGAGGTGTTCCAGAGTTATGCTGGAACATATACATGTATGTATGTATGTATGTATGTATGTATGTATGTATGTATGTATGTATGTATGTAACACCCACCCACACCCACCCACACCCACACCCAATGCAATACCTAATAGAAATGACAATACATATACTGAGATGGGAGTTAAGAATGATAATCTTCTGTAGATAGATGAGATAGATAGATAGATAGATAGATAGATAGATAGATAGATAGATAGATAGATAGATAGATAGATAGATAGAGACAGACAGACAGACAGACAGACAGACAGACATAAAACAGTGTTGTATTTTTTTTCCCCTGAATTTGCATACTGCTTATGAATTTGCTAAAGAGTAAGTAAAGGAAAATAGAATAAAAAACACAAACAACAAAGCCACCATTGTGAACAGTCCCTTGCCATTGCTGTTTGGTGTTTGCCTCTGGGTCCAGAAACATGAAAAATAATAACATTAAGAGGTAGGTTGGTATTTCTATAAGGCACCTGGATTTAACTAGATCAGTATGGTAACATATTTGGCACTGAAGTCTACGGACATACCCCCCCCTTTTTTTTTTTACATTTGTGTGTAGGAGAAAATAGAGATTAGGAGAAGAAAATTAAATACAGGCCTGATGAAAACCAACATTCATTTGCCCATAGAACATGTTAGAAGGGCACTTTAAAAAAATTAACAGATGTGGGACACACAAAGGTTTGCTTTAATAAATTAACCTAATGAAAAATGAATGTTATCCATGAATGAATTAATGGAAAACATCCTGTAGATTTTCAGTGATAGCATAGCCAGACATTGTCCAATGTTAGTGGCATGATTTTCCCTACATGAATCATCAAGAAAGAAACTAAAGTTCTAGCCTACAATGGTTCTATGAAATAAAGCAAGGTCTCTGTGCTTTATATCAGATGATTATACGCTGCAACATTATGGAAGGAAAAATAGGGGAAGAAGACAAAGAGGGTGACAGAACAGCTCTTGGAAAGTATTCAAAGGGCCTTTACTTTTTCCACATGAAATCTGATAGTAGGGCAGTGCAATTGATCCACACTACAATTTAAGCCAAAATGAAGTATTGGGGTAAAACGCCAATATTTGTAAATCTTATTATGTGTTTGCTTATGACAAAATTGTCTTCAATTTACAACCACAATTGAGCCCAACATTTCTGTTGCTAAGTGAGACAACTGTTATGTGAGTTTACGACCTTTCTTGATACAGTTGTGAAGTGAATCACTGCATGTCATGCCCTTGTTAGAGTTGGACTCTGCGGGAGAGGAGGAACAGCCAACAGGGAGTGGAGGTGTGGCTCCGGAGGTTGTGGAGGAGGCTGGGGAAGGGCAGAGGCAAGCTGGGCAGTCAGAGGAAGAACCAGGCCCATCCCCTCTTCAACCTAGGACATGCAGGGGGGAACGGAGAAGGAAACAACTTGGCTTATGAGAAAGGAAGCGGCCATGATCCCCCTCATTGGTTGCAGATGGGGAGAATAGTATATATGAGAGACAGTTGAAACACAGCTAGAAGCAAAGCGTTTTTTATTTTGGGCTGAAGTTGGCATCCTTTCAACAGACTGTGCCTTGTTATCACCTTGAAGTTGGTAATTATTTATCCTGGTCCATTGTGGAAATTCCTTCATTGTAGTTTGTTTTGGTTTTTTATTTCACCTCTATCTGCTCATTAAGTTTGGACTGAATTGCTTTCTTTTGAATACTATTTTTGAATAAGTTTTATCTCCAACTGAGAATTATTGAACAGTGGGGCCAAGTTGGAGGCATTAAAGGACATTTATTAATATTTTGGATTTTATTACGTTTGTGTTACACTCCGGGTCATCACACAGCAGTTGTTAAGTTAGTAACAGAGTTGTGGCTTCCCCAATGACTTTGCTTATCAGAAGGGGATTACATGAGACTGGACAATGCAACTGTCATAAATATGAATTGCCAATCATGCAAATTTTGATTCTGTCACCATAGGGATGCTGCAACAGTCATAAGTGTGGAAAACAGTCATAAGTCATCTTTAATGCTGTTGTAACTTCGAATGGCCATTAAATCAGCTGTTATAAGTCAAGAACCACCTGGACACATTTCTTCAGAGCCTGCAATAGGGGGGCATCGCACTGGAGATGGTTGATGAATTAAGGGGCAAACCCAGCTCCCCTCCCCCATATGATCTTTCCCTCTCCATCTTTTAATCAGGGGTGGGATTCAAATTTTTAACAACTGGTTCTGTGGGCATGGCTTAGGTGGTGGGTGTGGCTTGGTGGTCATGTTATTGGCTGGGCGTGGCCAACTCAATATCACTCACATCGAGGCACGCATCTCCTCACCTGGCCTCTCATGACTGTGGGGATGCTGCAACAGTTGTAAGTGTGAAAAATGGTCATAAGTCACTTTTTTCAGTGCCATTGTAACTTTGAATGGTCACTCTACACAAGCA
Organism: Notechis scutatus; assembly: GCF_049901735.1. Taxonomy (NCBI): domain Eukaryota; kingdom Metazoa; phylum Chordata; class Lepidosauria; order Squamata; family Elapidae; genus Notechis; species Notechis scutatus. The sequence goes on along the minus strand of NC_142011.1, from coordinate 142,148,217 downwards.
AAGTACCAGCAAAGGTGGGGGGAAAAACTCCAGAGACCTTCCTGAGACAGGAAGTCTAGTCCTGCCAAGAATGTAACAAGGGTTAATGGAGAGGCAGTTTCTGTAAGCAACACCAGAATGTTTCCTTCCTGCCTTCCTTACAGGATTAGGCCAGTAATTTCTTCTAACAACCGGTTCTCTGAACTACTTAGAATGTTAACCGGTTTTAGCTAATAGGTGCGAACTGGTAGAATCCCACCCCTGCTTTTAACTATAAATTTATGTTTTATTGTAACTCCATTTTTATTGTTTTAATGTTTTACCTAATCATTTTAATGCTGTAAGTTACCCATTTTGAAACAAGATAGGTGGCAAATAAATTTAATAAATAAAAGAAAATGTCCAGGACGACAGAAATATTTAGGCTTCCAAAAATGGTGGGGTAATCCGATAAAACCAAAACTTTGAAAAATTGTCACGAGAAGATTAATTACGTAAAGCAGTGATGCAGAAATAGCTAATCCACTGCCATCTTGCCAGGCTTTTGAGTCTCATACCTGGAATGAAGATGTTAATTTCATAATATTTATGCAGGTATACAAACTATTTATCTGAGTGATTGGGACAGCTGCAAAGAAGAAATGTGCTCTGCTTTGTATGTGTGTGGTTGTATTTTGTGGTAATTAATAGGATGTTCTACTGACATGAGCTAATAGCTTTTGATCCTGGCTTGTCTGTTGGTCAAATGAAACATTTGTTCCAATGGTGGAATCAGTATCAAAGAAGAAATGGCAAGAAACCTGTCACAATAGTTCTCTAATTCAATATTCTTGGTCTGGCATCCCTTTTCAAAAGTATATTATTACATTTTTAAATATGATTCCTTGAAATGTTTATGATATTCTTTCTGATCCTGATGTTTTTTGGTCATAGCGGATACTTTTTAAGTATCTTTATTATTTAAGAATAATTATTTTAACTATTCTTGAAATGAAATCAATAATGATGTAACTTTCTCCTCAGATTTATGAATTGATGGGCAAATAAGAATAATAAAACATTTATTTTGCAACACTTCCCTGACATGTCTTTTTTCAAAAGATTTAAAAATAAATAACCCAATATAAAGCAGGACTTTTGTGTCACTTCTATCGCAAGCATTTGTGTTTGCTCAGAGGTTGGGTTACTCTACAGATTTCAACTCATATGATCCGACGTTATTGTTTGATTCATGGCATCCTGTTCACAGAGATTAATTAGCAAGCAGGTCTGAAGTGTGCAAGTGTAAATATGATAATTAGTTTTCTGACATTGTTAACATTTCAACACTTCAGGTGGCTTGAGGTTCTTCATTTAACAGAATTCCTCCAAGCAGACATGAGGTGATTTGAAATATCTCCGTGGAAGTTCTACCTGCTCAGTAGTTAAGAAAAGTTCTTAACTAATTGTGTTGCTATCTATTAAGAGCAAAACATAAATATTAGAACAGTGACCCAAGAACCAAAGATATCTCCCCAAATCTTGGGTGCTATTCACAAACAACACCAAAAGCAAATGGCAAATTGTTTTAATAGGAGAGACAGGGAAGTTGTTAAATACATGCCTGGAGTGTCATTTATAATAACCATTGCTCTCTTTGGTTACACTGTATGGACAAAACAAGCTGACAATAGCTATAGCTTTTTCCAAAGAAATTCCATTCTGTCCATTTTCTTGGTTAATCAGCCACTATCTAGTATTCTGCCTTGTTGTGTAAATAAATCTCTATTTGTTGATCATTACATCAAGAGAGCAGCTGGTTTTTCTTCTTGTCCAGGACTGAGAGGTGATTTTTGCTATTCACTATTATCTTTGTAACTGCCTCTAAAATCATAATTCTAAGGTATTCATTTTTGTCCTTCCTTAAAATCTATCTTTTATAGCCATATGTATAAAACCATTGCTTTCTCTGTTGTCACAGAAATATTTCCAATTTTGTTTTTACAGGTTTATTTTAAAGTTATGTCGGAAAAAGTCATCAGGTGCTCTGATCTACCCATTATCTTTACAATACACATATTGGTATACATGATCAATTTATTTTATTCCTAGAGTTTTCCTGCAAGCTCAGGGTCCTCTTTTTTCAGATCAATTAAGTGTTGATCCATTGGTTGTAAGAGGAATTCACTTACTGGTTATCACCTGAGATTGATGCTCTGGACTGAGAGTTGCTGGCCAAAAATCACCCAGCTGGCTTTCATGCCTAAGGCGGAACTGGAAATCACAGCCTCCTAGTTTCTAGCTGGTATCTTAAACACAACACCTTTCTCTAAATAAAGCAAAAGTATAATTTTTGCTCTCTTCATTATGCATCTTCTGTTAACTATTTGGTCTTTTTAAATGGTTTAGTTGATACTTTACTTGTACTACTGCTTCCTTTCACAGCTGGAGTATACCCTTTTATACTTCATTTTCGAGTGAAGTCAATTCACCAGAAAGACTCTAGAAAGAGTGCAGAGAAGAGCAACCAAGAGGATTAGGGGACTGAAGCCTAAAACATATGAGGAATGGTTGCAGAAATTGGGTACGTCTAGTTTAATGAAAAGAAGGACTAGGGGATGACAGGATAGCAATGTTCCAATATCTGAGGGCTGCCAGAAAGAAGAGGGAGTTAAGTTATTCTTCAAAGCAAAAGCAATAAGACTTATATACCATTTCACAGCTCTCTCTAAGCAGAGTCAGCAAATTGCCCCCAACAATCTGGGTCCTCATTTTACCGACCTCGGAAGGATGGAAGGTTGAGTCAACCTTGAGCCTGGTGGGATTCGAACTGGCAAACTGCTGCCAATCGGCATTCAACTGAATTAGCCTGCAATACTGCATTCTAACCACTGAAGCACCAAGGTTCTAGAAGGCAAGGCAAGAAACAATGGATGGAAACTAATCAAGGAGACACCCAACCTAGAACTAAGGGGACATTTCCTGACAGTGAGAACAATAAGCTAGTGAAACAACTTGCCTCCAGAAGTTGTTGTTGCTTCAATAGTGGAGGTTTTTAGGAGAGACTGAACAACCATCTGTCTGAAATGTATAGGGTTTCCTGTTTGAGTGGGGAGGGGGGTTGGACTAGAAGACCTCCAAGGTCCCTTCCAACTCAGTTATTCTGTTAATTCCTGAACCAATTATCTCTCTGTAAATGTTTCTTTCAGTGGCTAATCCTTCTGGTAAAGTATTTTAATATACTCTAACTTCTTTTAATCCCATTTGCTTCTGTCTAATCTCTCCCATAAGTGCTTTATTTATTATTTTATTTTATTTTATTTTATTTTATTTTATTTTATTATTTTATTTTATTTTATTTTATTTTATTTTATTTTATTTTATTTATTTTATTTTATTTTATTTTATTTATTATTTTATTTTATTTTATTTTATTTTATTTTATTTTATTTTATTATTATTTTATTTTATTTTATTTTATTTTATTTTATTTTATTTTATTATTTTATTTTTTATTTATACATTAAGTATAAATTTTCTTGCAACTCTCTAATCTTTAGTACAGATTTTTTTTTGTTCTTACTTTTTTCTCTTTGTTGATGTTCCTGATTGAGATATCTTTTTCTTCTCTTCTTTTGCTTGATATTTAAAGTTGGCATTCGGTTGTTACTTGTCCTTCTTGTTGCCCAAGGCTGTTGTTCTTTGCTTTTCCCTGCCTATCATTGTAGGTTATCCTAAATGCACTTTGATCTTTGTGGGATTTTTTTTTTGTCCCTGCTTTCAGCTTTCACAATTTTTCTTACCTCTTCCCATAGCTTCTCAGAACCCCTTGGGCATAAATTAAGCATAGTAAATATGTTCCTTACAGTTATCTTTTTATATTAACGGTATGATCCCCAGATTGAATTTTGCTGACACACCAATCCAGTTAGTCAGGACACTTTCAGTTATGAAGTATGGAACAGATCATGAATTATTGGTTTCAGATATCCAGGTTAAATTTAGAAAGTAAACCTGGATATCTTATACCAGTAATCCCTGATCAATTCCATGCATCATAATTGGAAGTGTCCTAAGTAATTGGATTTCATCCTATAGCTCCTGTTTCCTGTTATGTAGTCATTTTGATTCTCCTACAGTTCATCTGGTGATATCCAGTTGTAGAATCTGCATTAATGTTGCTAGAAGCAGATGTTGATAATGAAGAAAAGATTCTCTTCACAAAACTCCTTTAAGTTCTGTCCTACAGTATTGTGTTCGTATAGTTATCATTGTCCTATAATTCCAATTTTGCCTGTCACCTTTTTGTAGTATTAAATACTTTCGAGATTTAGTACTTTGGGGGATTTAGCATAGAATTCTTCAGGCTCACCATCACTGCATCTACAATTTAGAGTGTACATTTGAATAACGTTGATGTTTGTCAGTTACCCACCAATGAAAATAGACATTCTGTTCTGTTCTGTTCAGTGGGTATTGGCTGAGTTCATATATAGCAACGTGCTTTTCAAGTATATTACCCTTTTATTCTTTATATAGTCTGATACTTTAATCATAGACTGTGTAATCATCATTCAGTCCAACTATGTCCACTTATTTCAAATCATTCACTTAAAAACATTTTCTTTCTTCTTGAAAGGGTTCAGTTTTTCTTGGTCTATTCTTCTTATATTGCATATTTCATTTTTATGCATCCTTGCAAAATGAAATTTCTGTGGTTTTGATATGTCCACATTATGAGCTCAAGAGCTATTCATGAAAGTTTGATTTATTCCTCACTAACTAGAAATCTGATTTCCAATAGGAGGCTCTTATCATTCACGTTCTCGGTTTTTTTCTTGGCAACAATTTAGAATTTTCCCATTTCAGTGGTACCTCAGTGCTCATCATGAAGTGGTTTTGGGAGGTGTGATGAGTACCAAAAATTATGAGTACCAAACACATTTTTCCCATAAGGAATAATTTAGTGAGCCACAAAGCAGCTGACATTGACAAGTTCTAGCTTGTGTTGAGTATCAAAATAATCATTGAGTACTGGGATAAAATGTTCATGTCAAAATGCATTGAGTACCAAATCTGATGAGTTTCAAGTAGTTGAGTACCAAGGTATCACTGTATATTTTTTCAGTTGTTTCTTCTAGGTTGGGCAGCAGCACATGCCTTCTGTCAACCTGCAAAATGACTTCAGCTGACGCCATACTTATTTCTGCTTCGTTTCTTGGTTGCCATTCAAGGGGGAGAGCATGCCAGGAGGGGGGGGGCTCAGGAATGTGGTGCCTCAGCTGGCTAGCCATAACATCTAAACCACCAAAACCTTTCACTTCTTCAAGATAGTAATCCTTTAGGGGACTTCGGGTAGCGTTTCCTTCAAGGACGGACTGAAGACCGTGATTGTGCATGGCTTCAATCTGTGTTGTACCTGTTAGAGGGCTCCAAACAAGGCTAGAACCACTTTGGAGGGTGGGGAAGAAGGGGGAGACCAACTGTCGGGTCGAGGGGAGCCACATCTCCCCTCCTTGGCTAGGTAAACTCCCCCCAAAGCCGGGCTGCAATGGTGGCGAGATATGGCCATCCTGAAGAAGGAGAGCTATCCGAGACAAAGATCATGCAGGAGCGGTGAAGAAGCGGACAGTGTGGAGACCAGGCAAACCAAGCACAATATTTGAACATAAGGTACCCTGGATTTAAAACTTTAAAAGGACTTAAAAAAAAAAAAGATTGAAAAAGCGGCGACCAGAGGGAGTGAAAAAAATATTGGACATAAATGAAAGTGGCTTTGTATTTAAAAATAAATAAATTGAAAGACGAAACTAGAAGAAAATATCTGTGTAAATTAGATTATATTAAATTATATAATTGGCACTAAATAGGCATACTTAAAAGCTGAACTTGAATGTGCCAGAAAAGGAAAAATATTTAACAATTGGATTTACTGGATTATTCAAACTTAAAAACCTTAAAAGGGAAAGGAAAGTGTAAAGAAAAGGTGGAACTCGGACAAAACAGACAGCGCCACCTGAAAAATTTCAGTGACTCTTTAAAAAGTGTTTGGTTCTCCAAACATTACAACTTGATACAAAGTAAGAGGAACTTTGATACAACAGGATAGAAACCCTGAAAAGTGAAATTAATATACTATAAAGGAAGAAGAAAGAAGCCTGAACCTTGGAAATACTAGGTGACTTTTAGAAAAATTTAAAACTCAACAGAAGGAACATAACAATAAAAATATATGAACATTGGACTATTTTGACCCTGGAAAATTGAAACAGGATTTAACAGAAGTGGATGGTTAGAAGCTGGTTTAAATTAACTACTGGACAACTGGACTGGACTTAAATACTGAAGAAAGAGACAAAAGAAAAACTAAAATTAAAAGAGGTGCACAAAAATGGCAGAATACCATCTGGAAATAAAATTGGACTTAAGAAGTATAAGGGAAATGATATGGAGAAAAGTGGAACTGTGCAGTATTGCTGTACAAATGTTAGCGAAGTTGGAGAACAAAGAAGAACAAGGAGATCCAGAAGGGAGGAGTTGATTAAAGAAGAGGCCAGCCTCAATGAACAAACGACACAAGGAGCATTTGAAATGTGGGGGGGGGATCATGGAAATTAAAACTTGGAGGTCTGAGGTAATTAACGAGGTAATTGTTCGGAAAGAAACAAAGTAAAAAGGAAACAGCAGAAAAGGAAATTACAGGAGAAAGTTCAAAAGAGGGAGGGGGATAAAAACTGGATTCAGAAATGGAGGGGGGGAATAAGGGAAAAGGGGGGGGGAAATAAGGGAAAAGATCAGAAAAGAAGGGGATATAGAAAGCCAAAAAAATTGAAAAGAAGCTACATGGCTAGAAGACCTAGAGATAATGGGTAGACAGAGAATAAGAAAGGGAATGTATAATGAGGTACAAAAATATTGATTGTAAAAAATGGAATGATTGGAACTGATATTTTTTCCCCTCTCTATTTCATTATTTTCTAAGAATTATTGTTAAATTAACTGTAATAAATGTAAAGATTGGATTATTATAAGAATGTTAATTACATTAAATAAAATTTAAAATATAGTTAAAATGAATGATGAGAATTGTACTAAAAATTAATATCAGTTTCTACAATTAGCTGAAAAGATTAATGCATTAGAAAAAACAAAATGACTCAGAATAAAGGAAGGAATACCATGTGGAATCTAAACTAAAATGTATATGTGATATGTAGTACTTAGGTGATAACTAAAAAAATGATTATATTAAGGTAATTTTAATATGAGTTAAAGGGGAGTAAACTGAATGATAACAGATAACAGATAATCAGAGTTGGAAGGGACCTTGTAGGTCATCTAGTCCAACCCATCACCCAAGTGGGAGACCCTACACCATTTCTGACAAATGGCAGTCCAGTCTCTCCTTGAAAGTCTCAAGTGATGATGCTCCCACAACTTCCGAGGGCAAGTTGTTCCATTGGTTGATTGTTCTCTCTGTCAGAAAGTTTCTCCTTATTTCCAAGTTAAATCTCTCCTTGTTCAGTTTCCATCCATTATTCCTTGTCTGGCCTACAAGCTTTAGAAAATAGCTTGACCCCTTCCTCCCTGTGGCAGCCCCTCAAATATTGGAAGACCTCTATCATGTCTCCCCTGGTCCTTCTCTTTACTAGACTAACCAAGCCCAGTTCCTGCAACCGTTCATTGTATGTTTTAGCCTCCAGTCCCCTAATCATCCTGGTTGCTCTTCTCTGTACTTTTTCTAGAGTCTCAGCATCTTTTTTATAATGTGGTGAACAAAACTGGATGCAGTACTCTAGGTGTGGTCTTACTAAGGCTTTATAGAGTGGTATTAGTACTTCCCTTGATCTTGATTGTATCCCTCTGTTAATACAATTTAGGATTGCATTAGCTTTTTGGCTGCTGCTGCACACTGCTGGCTCATATTTAGCTGGCTGTCCACTAGGACTTCAAGATCTCTCTCACAGTTACTGCTATTGAGCCTGGTTTCACCCAGTCTATATGGGTACTTTTGGTTTTTGTTACCTAAGTGTAGGACTTTACTTTTCTCTACATTGAATTTCATTTTGTTAGATATGGCCCAGTGTTCTAGTCTGTCAAGATCCATCTGGATCTCGAGCCTATCTTCTTGGGTGTTAGCTATTCCTGCCAGCTTAGTATTATCTGAAAATTTGTAAGTTCCCCTTCTATTCCGTCATCTAAATCGTTAATGAAGATATTGAAGAGTACTGGGCCTAAGACGGAACCTTGTGACACCCCACTGCTTACTTCCCTCCATGCAGACTTAGACCCATTAAGGACTACTCGTTGAGTACGGTTTGCCAGCCAGTTGCGAGTCCATCTAGTGGTGGTGCTATCTATTCCACTTTTTTCTAGCTTACTAAGAAGTAGGTTGTGGTCTATTTTATCGAATGCCTTGCTGAAATCGAAATATATTATGTCCACAATATTTTGCTGGTCTACTAATTTAGTCACTGTGTTGAAGAATGAAATAAGATTGGTTTGGCATGATCTGTCTTAACAAACCTGTGCTGACTGCTAGTTATTACTTTACTTGTTTCTAGATGTTAGCAGATCTGATGTATAAGACAAAAGAGTGATACACTCAAATGGATAATCAAGGGGGAAATGTTTGGAATTATTAAAACTATGATGGAATTTATTGAATAATGAAATAAGAATATGTGATGAAATTGCAAATATGACAGATAAAAATTTAAAAGTAGAATGAATATAGACTAAGAAATAAGAATTTTAAGATATTACATAAAGAAGATATAAGTATAATTAAAGAAAAATGGAATAAGTTAAGATATGAATGGATAAAATAAGTGTGAAAAATACAAGTATTTGTGAAAACTTGTGGAAAATGGAAAATGTAATAATATGATAAGAAACTGAATATGAAAGATAAATATGTAATTATGGCCATGTTTGCATGGAAATGTAAAAACCTGGAACCACACTTTTCACTAAAAGAGATGTTTGTAAAAGATAAAAATAAAAAAACTTTTTGGGGAAAAAAGATAGTAATCCTTTAGAAAGAAACTGTACCATTATTTAACCAAAATTATCATATTCAATGTTAATTAGTGTCTTGACTCTACTTGCTGCTTTTTATAACTCTATGTGTCACTTGAAGGCCAGGTGTAAAGAATAAGGAAATTGTAGCCAGTCTGGATACTTAGATAGAATTAGGGACAGCTGGATATTGGAGAAGTAGGTTAAGAAACTGGAATGATTGAGTTGGGAGATAAAAAGTCCAGGAACAGAATTAACCACAGCAAAAAAGGGGGAAACCTCATATAACAATTTGAGAAATGAAAAAAGGATTGAAAGCAAGAAAAAGCCAATGTTTTCCCATCTTACCTTATAAGGACCCTTCCAGTCTTTCCCCTAATTTAGAATATCATCTCTTTTGACTGAAGAGGAGAATGACAGTGATGGGCAAAGCATGAGAAAGAGAAGGAAAAAATGTAGAAAGGAAGTCAAGAAGAAGAAATATAATCGAACAACTTCCTTGGTTCTTCAAAATATTTTCTTAAACCATAAAAAGTTGAAATATTTGGTACTACTTATTCATTTTAACCCACCCTGATTTCAATTCCAAATTACAGAGGTTGCAATACTTTCCTACAGACTAACTAGATTTCCATAAAACTGAGAGTAGATGGGATGGAGAAAATAACAGAGAAAGAAGCAGCCAAAATATTGATGTTCGCATGGTAGAATTTTTAGATAGAATAAGGGAAAACATTCAGATTTAATTGGATTTGTCTCTAGAAGATCTCATCCACCTTTCAAGTAATATATAGGATTTGGAGGTAAAAAGGCAATAGCTGGTTCTATCATTTTTAGAAATATAAATTCCTGTAATTATTTGGGAAGTTGACAAGGAAAGATGAGGAAAGGATATTTTGTATTATTAGATGACATTAGTCGACAAATCTTTTGGTAAGATTAACCTTCTCATGAAACTCCACTAGTTCTTACAATTTCACAGCAAACATACTTGCAAAAGAAAACGATTGGATGTGTATGGAAACCAGCAAAGAAGACACAAACAAAATATCTCACCAAGAAGCATTATTCAGAATAGCAACTTTAGTCAACTTGTGTAACACTATCGTAGACTGTAGCTTACACTGGCCTGACTTGAGCCCACAAGTTTTTGTCTATGGTCTGGTTTTAATGAGCCTTGAAAAAGTTGCCTGAGGTTGGTAAATCCCTTGACAAATGTTAAACAGCTAGAATAAACAAGCAGTTTTACTTGAATGCATAAAACACCCCATATTTCGTTCAAAGAATAAAAGTAAATGGAAGTGATCTGATATTCTTACCACTAAATCCAGAATAAAAATGCTGTTATTGTCGCCTTTTTAGGCCACACAGCTTTATTTCATTCAGCGATCATTAGCTTCATGTTTTGTACTTTTCTAGTTTACACTGAAGGTGTTTTCAACCACTTTAATACAGATATTACAATATGACATGATGCACATCTAACTCTGCTTTATTAGCCCAGGACTAAAACCCATTTAATGCATTCCTACACAAATTCATATATCAGATTGTGCTATATTATTCAGAAACGTAGAACATAAAAATAGACTAAATTCTTCTAGTCCAATCACAGATTGATTACAGTCACTTACGTTTGGGTTCAATGGCAAAATCCAACTTTGGTTACGTGTTTAGCAGAAGTTTTCACCAAAAGCAACAACTGAAGAATTATAAGAATCACATAAGCATCCCAAACATATTCACAATATTTTGAGAAAATGGAATGACCAGTCTTTTTGAGCACACGCCATTGGTAAAGAATCTTATTATCAGGCTGGACAACTGCGGTGATGAACATACTGAATTTTTCAGATTATAAGATGCTCCAAAATATAAGATGCACCTAGCTTTTGGAGAGGAAAACCAGAAAAAATAATCTGCCTCTGTGTCCCAGCAATTTGCCTCCTTGCAGAAAACAGCAAAAATCCTGGTCAGCTTCAGCACAGTCTGATTTAGCACAAGCAGCTGATTGTTGGTTGGATCCAGATGATCAGCTGTTTCAGGCTGCAGGGATCGCCATCGCCTATTGCTGCTTCTGCGCACCCCATTTTTGACCTCTGCGTGCCCTGTTTTCAGCCTCAGCGCACCCCATTTTTGGCCCATTCCATGTGGTGGGGATTGGAATGGGCTGAAAATGGGGTGCACGGAGGCCGGAAATGGGATATGGAGGCCAAAACTGGGGGGCACTAAACCAGACAGGGGCAGGACCAGCATGTGATACATCCAGCCTGCAATCCATGAGTTGGACACCCCTGACCCAACCCAAGAACACACTGGCACAGCTACTGAATAGCCAAGCAGAGGCGGTTAGGTCATCTTCTGGGAAGGAGAGGATGCCAATTCCCTTAACTTAGTCATACCAACCGAGGATTATATGAAAATAACTTCCACACTCTCTTCCCTTAGCTGCAGTGCAAACAATTCTCCTATCTCCAATTCCTTTGGCATCTTCTTGACCTGAAACTTGAACCTTCAGCTATAACCATGGAATGATTTTATGGATTCTGGCTCTGAAATCCTGGCTTTCTTTGCTTTAAAACAGGTTTTGAATCTAGTGATGTGTTCTGACTAAAAGATAAGAGCTCACTTCTATGTATTTTCTGGCTCTTGATTTATAGCCTCCCGGACAAAACATTATCTCTATCTCTCAAATTACGTGATTAATAGGTTCACTATTAAACAGGCTACTATTCACAGATTGTTATTTCTTGGACTCATGCAAGACATCTGTCAGCAATCAGAGGGCACTATGCTAATCTGTTCATAGGGTGATCAGTCCATGCATAAAGATTGCCAGCATACCTTAGTTCAGGTAGGATTGTAACTGGTACATCAACTGAAACTGTGGACAATCTTTACATGTGGCTTAAGCTGGAGCTGTGAAAATTCTGGAAGCCACCAGACCCTGAACTTATTTGCTCAGAAGGAACCTAACCTTAACCAGGGTAATTACCAGGGCCTCAGTCTTGAAGGATTTAATACAGGGGTCTCAAACACAATTTACCTGGGGGCCGCTGGAGGCAGAGTCTGGGTGAGGCTGGGCCGCATAATATTATACTTTATATTATACTTTATATTTATATTATACACTAATATTATACTTTCATATCACGGTGGGGGCCACAGGATATCGTCCTGCGGGCCGCAATTGGCCCGTGGGCCGCGAGAATGAGACCTCTGGTTTAATACAATGATATTTCACCCCATCCAGGGCCTGGTGACTGCTACTAGGCACCAGCTCAGGGTTTGTAGAGCAACCCTAGCTCTATCTGAAATGATAATGTACAGCTGATAGTGATATCACACTATAAACTGATAGATGGCCTCTCTCAGCAACTTTTTATAGCAACCTCGTACAGGAGGAGCAAAGACTCACCGATTGTAGGTGCAATCTCAACGAATATTCCAGAAATTGGCCAGGTTCAAAATGAAGCTGCCTATCTGATTATGAGCAAATCCCCTAAGATTCCATTGAAATTCCTCTGGATTCATTAGATGCTTGTAATGGAGTAATACAAAGGCCCAGCCATCCCTGTAGGTCCAAGGCATTTATTAGGTAAAATTTGAGGTGGAATGATCTGACCAAAGAAAAGGACAAGATGTCAGTATCCTTCTTCTCCAGATCATCGGCTCCAAAAACTAGACATAAGTCTGTAAGTCTACTCATACATGTCCCAGCTGAGTTTAACAAGGACAGACCATGGACATTCAAGCTGGACCAGACTCCTCTCCTAAGGCATGGAGATTGAATTACCCAACACATTTGCCTTTGACACTTCATCCTAATTCCCCACTGTGAATTATTGAGAGCCATTGTCAGGCTGGTATGCTGGCAGAATCCCTAACCTATCTTTATGTGATAGTCTGGCACTGATCTCAATCACACAATTGATAATATCCAAATCATATCCTACCTGATCTTTCCTCCTTCTTACTTGTACAGGTAGTCCTCAACGTACAACAGTTCACTTAGTGACCATTCAAAGTTACAACATCACTGAAAAAAGTGATGTATGACCATTTTTCACACTTACAACCATTACAGTATCCCCATTGTCACATGATCAAAATTTGGATGCTGGGTAACTGGTTCATTTTTAAGATGGTTGCAGCGCTCATGTGTTTCCCTTTTGTAACTTCCTGACAAGCAAAGTCAACAGGGAAGCCAAATTCACTTAATAACTCTGTTACTAACTTAACAATTGCAGTGATTCACTTAAGAGCTGTTGCAAGAAAGAGCATCAAATGGTGCAAAAATTCACTTGGCAACTGTCTCACTTAACAACATAAATGTTGGGCTCAATTGTGATCATAAGTCAAGGACTACCTGTACCAGAGGTGGTATTCAGCAGGTTCTGACCAGTTCTGGAGAACCAGTAGCGGAAATTTTGAGTAGTTCAGAGAACCGGCAAATACCACCTCTGCCTCCTGAGTCCCAGCTGATCGGCTGGGTCTTCTTTTGTTGCCCTGCACAGGAGAACAGAGTTGGAAAGCAGGTTAGTGGGGTGGGGAGGGAATGGAGATTTTGCAGTACCCTTCCCCTGCCATGCCCACCAAGCCACACCACGCCCACCAAGCCATGCCCACAGAACCGGTAGTAAAAAAAAATTGAATACCACCACTGACCTGTACCATTTTCACAACAAGCACACAAAGAATTTCAGACCATTACAAACCCCCCCAACCCCCCCAATCTCCCCTCCATACCTTCCCCAATATTCTGACACTTGGAAAAATAGGAAGGGGCATTCCCCGTAACGTCCCCTTTAAACCTAGTCCAATTTTTAAAAAAATTTGTCCGGCCCAACGAAATGGTTCTTTATGATAGAAAGTCATCTGCCTTTTCCAGCCTTTTTCCTTTCTTTTTTCCTTTGATGTTGAAAGCCAGCACTATGAATAGCGGTGTCCAAGAAAAGACCTATGATGAATCAAGCTTGGAAAACAGCAAGCTGACACATTGCCAAGCCATTTCCCCCCAATAGCTAGTACCCAAAATATTCTGACATTGATTGAACAGGGTAGCTGAGTTCATGGAGTAAAGCTGCTGAGCTGATAATGATGTCGACTTGGAGCAGAGTCACAAAGAGATGGATTTGGACTCACTTGGCCTCTGAATTATGGTTATCATTATTATTTTTTGCACAGCTCTCCAGATCTTCAAATGAATTATATACTTCCACCAGCGTGGTAAAGACTGCCCCTTCACAGCATGAACTGAGAATGTGAATCTGGGTGAGAAATGTTCCCCAAATATGACTTTCCTGACAGAAGCTTAGTTATATCTATGTCTGAAAGGATCTGACAGTGAAATGCACATTTTCCCAATTTTTTTTTTCATCACAGAGAGTAAATCCTATTTCATGGCTTAGGAATGGGTTTTTTTTTTCCCCTCCCTTTCAGATTATGAAAAATCAAAGGTCATGGAAAACCTGTGGTGCTTTTGCTGCTGCTGAACTAACATACTGGACTAATTAATTCTGCTGAATGATTGTGGCCCATCATATTTTTTCCTCCTGCCAATATTCTACCAATTAAGAACCAACAATTTCACTTTAACAATGAACTCAGCTTCTGCATCAGTCACGAAGTTGCACTGCTTGTCCTCAGGGTTGGAAGCAATGTAGGGAGGCTGCCTACTAAACCTCTAACCAGTTACCATATTGATTTGGGTATAATGGCGTATGTAAAAAAAAATGTACCCCCTTGCGTCTTGGGTACTTTTCTGGGTTGTTAAGCAGTCCTGGCAGAATTGTCTGTCCATCGTTTAAAATGATGGGTAAATAACCTAATGTGTCCCCCATCCATAAAAAAATTCAGAGACATTTGTCAATTTGAAAAAAAAAAAGCCTGCTTGGAGAGAAGTATTGTTTAAATTTTCAATGGATTTAAAAAAAACAGAAAAAGGGAAGGCGGGAGGAAGATATTCTAATGATTTTTCCTATTGTAAATTAATGCTGACTCTAGTGCTTAGCGCCTTTCCTTATTGTTATAGATTTAAGAAATTTAAATAAAAGAATCAATCAGATAGATAGATAGATAGATAGATAGATAGATAGATAGATAGATAGATAGATAGATAGATAGATAGATAGACAGACCGACCGTGTTTCTCACAAAATAAGGCCAGGCCTTATTTATTTTTTTGACCCCCCCAAAAATGGCTAGGCCGTCTTTTTGAGGGTGACTTAATTCCCCCCCCCCTTGCATCCTTGGGATGGGTGGGTGGCGATGGCTTGGATGTTGACCTCGGCATTGGTGGGGCACTTCGTATCGGGAAACCTTCTGCCACCGTTGCTTTCCCTTCTCCCCGTGCTTTTCCCACATCATTGTAGTTGTGCTTTTAAAGTTGTAGCAACGTTTCGGCAGAATCTCATATATATATATATATATATATATATATATATATATATATATATATATATATATATATGTGGATCTTTGGTTATTCGGGTTCTATCCGCGTAAGATTCAAAGTATCTAGGCAACGTTTGGCGAGGTCCCACTCGCCATCTTCAGGCTGGTGCTTTCGGCTTAGTGCCAGTGCAAGCAGTGTGTGACCGGAGCTGCCATCTCTCTCTATATACAAGTGGTGGGGGATGGTGTGCTGGGCTGGTTGGCTGTGCTGCAGCCTCTTGATTGGTTGATGGAGTTGATGTTGGTATAATGGGCTGTGTAATGGCCTTTTGTTGTGGAGATATCCTGGATCTTGTGCTGTCATCTCCTGGGTCGTTAGCCTCTTGTGTTTTAACGGCTTGGGTAATGGGTTGTGTGATGGGCTTGTGAGTTCTTTTGTTGTGGTATCCTGGGTCTTGCGTTGTAATCTCCTGGGTCGTTTGTGTTTTGATCTCTTTTCCATTAGCCTCCTGTGTAGTAACAGCTTGGGTAATGGGTTGTGTGATGACCTTGTGAGATTTATTGCTGTGGTATCCTTGGTCTTGTGCTGTGATATCCTGGGTCATTTGCTGTGTTGTGACTTCTTGAGTTCTTGAGGTGTAATTTCTTGAGTTTTCTGATGTGATGTCCTGAGCAGGTGGCTGTGATGTAGCATTTTGGGTTTTTAATATGGCTTTGAGTTTGGGGTCTGGGTCTGTGTTCGTTTGGCTTCGAGTTCGTGGTCGTGCCACATCTTCATGGTGGGGGTCAGTTCGCTCATGTATGGTTCAGAGGAGTTTGAAGTGGGTAGTGATGCAGCTGCAGTGCGGCTTCTGGTCTGTGGTCGTGTCTCATCTTCTGTGTGGGTGTGAGTCTGATTTTTACGTGGAAGTGTGGTGGTGGCATCTTGTGTGGCCCATGAAGATGTGGCACGACCACGAACTCGAAGCCAAACGAACACAGACCCAGACCCCAAACTCAAAGCCATATTAAAAACCCAAAATGCTACATCACAGCCACCTGCTCAGGACATCACATCAGAAAACTCAAGAAATTACACCTCAAGAACTCAAGAAGTCACAACACAGCAAATGACCCAGGATATCACAGCACAAGACCAAGGATACCACAGCAATAAATCTCACAAGGTCATCACACAACCCATTACCCAAGCTGTTACTACACAGGAGGCTAATGGAAAAGAGATCAAAACACAAACGACCCAGGAGATTACAACGCAAGACCCAGGATACCACAACAAAAGAACTCACAAGCCCATCACACAACCCATTACCCAAGCCGTTAAAACACAAGAGGCTAACGACCCAGGAGATGACAGCACAAGATCCAGGATATCTCCACAACAAAAGGCCATTACACAGCCCATTATACCAACATCAACTCCATCAACCAATCAAGAGGCTGCAGCACAGCCAACCAGCCCAGCACACCATCCCCACCACTTGTATATAGAGAGAGATGGCAGCTCCGGTCACACACTGCTTGCACTGGCACTAAGCCGAAAGCACCAGCCTGAAGATGGCGAGTGGGACCTCGCCGAAACGTTGCCTAGATACTTTGAATCTTAGCGGGATAGAACCCGAATAACCAAAGATCCACATACAAATACCCGCGAGAACCTCAGAAAACAAATATATATATATATATATATATATATATATATATATATATATATATATATATATATATATATATATATTTTCTTAAGTTTTCAGGGTACTTACATGTATGGTGTTCGGCTTGGTTCGGGTATTTTCCCACGTCATTGTAGTTCTTTTAAAGTTGTAGCAACGTTTCAGCAGAATCTCATCTGCCATCATCAGGCTTCTGTATTGTGTCCGTCTGTGGGTCAGACTTTTACAGTGGTTTCAGATTTAAATTTGGGGCAGCCTATTGCTGTGCCAGAATGGTTTTTTCTTCATCCTGATTGGTTGGGAGTCTTGGTCTGTGTTTATTGGTCTCGGAGTTTGCTGTGTTCTGCTTGATGAGTGTCTCTGATATCTTCTGTCTGTTTTTTGGCTCTTTTTGTATCTTGATTGGCTGGCAGCATTGTGTTACTTTAATGGAGGCCTTTAGTGCAGCTTGGCTTCGGGTAAATGGACGGCTATCATTAGTTAGGAAGCTGGGTTTCATCTGGGTGCCTGGTTGGGTTGTGTTTGAGCTGGAGGTATCAGGGGGGATCTGTTTGTGCCCAGGTGTTTGCCTGGCTTGTGGTGTGGAGATTTTTTGTTTGTGAGTGCAGGCTTCCAAATGATTGACAGCCTGGTGGAATCATCTCTTCTGTTCATGCTTTCTGGTCTTTTTTCAATCTCTATGGCTTCTCTGATGACTCTGTGGCTAGGGTTTTCCATAGTGGCCAGGGTTTTGGTGCCATTGAAGTTGATGCTATGACCTGTAGCTTCCATGTGTTGGACTAGTGAGGAAGTGTGTTCCAGCTTTTTGACTGCATTTTTGTGTTCATCCAGGCGGGTACTCATTCTTCTATTGGTCTGTCCAATGTATGTGGCCGGGCATGATGCACAGGGGACTTCGTATATGCCTTGGTTTTCCAGGTCAATTTTATCTTTGGGGTTGCTAAGGATGGCTGCTATTTTTCTGTCTGTTTTGAAGGCAGTCCTGATGTGATGTCTGTGTAGTACCTTACTAATTTTGTCTGTAGTACCTCTTATGTAGGGCAGGACAGCTGTTCCATAGGTCTGTTCATCTTCTGGGTCTCTATTATGTTTCAGTGTGTTTTTGTGGATCAAGCTGGTGATTTTGCTTTTGTGGAAGCCGTTGGCTGTCAGTACTTTAGTCAGGGTGCATAGTTCAGCCTTAATGTGTGTCTTGTCTGCCAGGCATTTGGTTCTGGTAATTAGTGTTTTAGCCACGGAGTTTATCTGTGCTGGGTGGTGGTGGGATTGGGCGTTGAGGTAGCGGTTGGTGTGTGTTTTCTTCTGGTATATGGTGTGTCCTAGTGTGCCATCTGTTTTTTTGTAGATTAGTACATCTAGGAATGGTAGTTGTTTGTTTGTTTCTGTTTCCATGGTGAACTTGATTTTGGGGTGTGTGCTGTTTAGGTGTGTTAGGAAATTGTTTAGGTTTTCTTGTCCATGGGGCCAAATCACGAATGTGTCATCGATGTATCTTAACCATAGTTTGGGTTTGAGGATGGCATTGGCCAGGGCTCTGGATTCGAATTCTTCCATGAACAGGTTAGCAATGACAGGTGACAGTGGTGATCCCATGGGGGCTCCTTCTATTTGTTTGTATCTTTGTCCTTTGTATATGAAATATGTGTTGGTTAAGCAGTGTTCTGTTAGTTCCATGAGGTGTTTGGCTGGTTGGTATTTATTTTTGATGATTTCAAGGGTCTCTTTTATTGGGACTTGAGTGAATAGGGAAACCACGTCAAAACTTACAAGCAGATCTTCTTGCTCCACGTGTAGATCTTTGATCATTTCTAAGAAGTGGTATGAGTTTTGTACATGTGAAGCTGCTGTTTCAGCATGGGGCTGTAGCTGCTTTGCTAGGTATTTGGCTAGGTTTTGTAGTGGTGCTCCTCTGGAGCTGACTATGGGTCTGAGAGGTATGCCTTCTTTGTGTATTTTTGGGAGGCCGTATAGTTTGGGACATCTGGAAGATTTCTCTCTGGGTATAATCGTGTGTTGGATCTCTTTGCTTATGTGGCTGGTTATAATTTTCTTCTTGGTTAATTTTTCCAGATATGTGGTTGGGTCTGTGTTTATGGGTTTGTATGTGGAGTCTTGGAGTAGGTCTGTCAATTTTGTTTCGTAGTCTTTTCTGTCCATTACTACAGTGGCATTTCCTTTGTCTGCTGGGAGGATGATTATGCTGCTATCTCTTTTCAGGGTTTGTAGTGCTTTAATTTCATTTTTCTGTAAGTTGCTTTTGGGTGGCTTGCTTGTGCATAGGATATTGGTAACTTGGTGTCTTATTTTATCAGCTTCATCTGTATTTAATTTAGTTAGACTGGATTCTACTGCACATATGATGGATTCTGTGGGGATTTTTTGGGGTGCTATAGCATAATTGAATCCTTTGGTTAGAACATCTGTTTCTGTTTTGGTGAGTTCTCTGTTGGAAACGTTGTGCACTAATTGTTTCAGGTGTTGTTGTGAGTTGTTGGGGGCCTATTGTATGTATAATGCTTGTTGCGTGTATATATATATATATATATATATATATATATATATATATATATATATATATATATATATATATATATATATATATACACGCAACAAGCATTATACATACAATAGGCTTCCGCAAAACCTTATTTTGCCATTCTTCAGAAATGATTACTCTCACCTTCCCAAGTTTCTTCAGCAGCTGAAGGAGGGGGACTTTTCTTTTGTTTTGTAGAATTTTTTTGTCTTTAATTTATAGTATCTTCCACTTTTTTTTAAAAAAAAAAAGCGTCGTTCTAAGAAGCATGTTGGTTTGAATAATTGTACTAAAATTAGGGCGTCCTTGGTGCTCTTTCAGCTTGGTTGCTTTCTTGCAGATGTTCCATTACCCAAACTAAGTAAGCTCATCTGTGCTAGGAAGGACAGATGAGCTTACTAGCACTGATAATGTGACCTAGTTTGGGTAATGAAACATCTGCCAGAAAACAATCAAGCTCAAAGAGCACCAAGGAGCCGTCATTTCAACTTGAGCTACAAATATTGTACTAAAATTGCCTCAAATGAAGGTGAATATACGTGTCCCAGGATAATGTGGCAGGATCCAATCTGGGTCAGTCACCGGGACCAGAGGTTTTGTCTTCTGAGCTTTCGGACTTGTGCCGAAGCCCATCTTCAGGGAACTTCTCTCTCTAAAATTGTTCTTCCCATCCAATAGCCTTTAGACAAATAGGGCAAAATAAGATTCCAGTCATTCACAAAAAACTGATCATGCTGTTAAGCATTTCACAACTTTATAACTATTCTCCCATAGTATTGGCAAGTGCAAATGATGGGAAGTCAAGAACTTTCCCTCAATGCTTTTCCTTAAGGAGTGAAAGTATTTTATTCATAACTCATACAAGATATGAGATTCTCTCTTTTCTACCTTTGAAATGTGACTCAAGTCAAGAGCTAGAGCAAAGAAACAAAGAACACTTTGCAAAAGTTAAAAAACATGCGCAACCAGAATGTGCCATTCTGAAAGAATATTTCTGTAGTTCAAACTATTGAGGCAGGAAAGCTTAAAATTGCATAGCAAATTTACATTTATGTTACAATTACATAAAAACAGCTGGTAACGAAAGGAATGATAAGCTGCTTTTCAAAGACATCAGAATTTAGCCATATGTACCAGTGGTGGGATTCAATTTTTTTTACTACCGGTTCTGTGGGCGTGGCTTGGTGGGCGTGGCAGGGGAAGGATACTGTAAAATCTCCAGTCTGAGGTGATATTTGTCTGTTCGCAGAACTACTCAAAATTTCCACTACCGGTTCTCCAGAACTGGTCAGAACCTGCTGAATACCACCTCTGATGTGCATCTGTTTCTACTTCCCAGGCCAAAGTCACTCTCTGAATCTTTTTAAAAATCAATGTTTTAGAGCTGAGGAAGCCATTTTAGAATGAGCAGAAGCCAAACCCAGGAAGTGATGTGAAACTGTCAAGAGGAAGGGTCTTGTGATGTCAGCCTCATCCTTAATTGTTCCTCACCTTCTTGCTAGTGCAGACATTCTCTCAGTGGAACAACTCCCTCAAGCAATCTAGACAGAGACAGCAAGAGCTTTAGGGGATACCTAACTGGGAAAGAACTTTAAATGCTTGTAATGTAATTGCATCTTATTGGTTAGGCTTATCAAAAGCAGGATGGGACAAGTTAAACGAACAATAGGTAGCCCTACTAATATTGCTTTTTCACCCTGATGTTTTGCAGAAAAAAAGCCTTTTTTTGGTAAGAGATGACTTTACTGTTCCAGGATTTTGGTATCGGTTAAGTAATAGACCAATCCCTGTCTCTGTACTTGTAATTCATGCATCTGTTTTTCCTAATATATCCTTCCTTCCAAGCTGAATTCTGCTTGAGTTCTTGATACCTGCTGGCAAATTCCCAGTTTGGCGAATTCTCTTAATCTGTGTGGGCATATAAAACTCGTGCAATGCGAGTCTCAAATAAAAAGCGTGCGTGCATCTAGAAGAAAACTGCAAACATGTGTTGCAGTGGTAAATATTATACATTCAGAGTAGAATCATGTCGTCCTGGCTGTCAGAATTTAGACACAACAGGAACTATACAATGAAAGAAGGAATTTACCATGGTTTAACGTACTTACAAATACCTGGAAAAATAAAAAGCAATTTGAGAAAGATGGCAAATTTGAAACACTTCATGACTGCAATAAGGCTAAACCTAGCAAGCTATAGAAAAAGAACTATCTTGCTTACAGTGACAGAACTATCTTGCTTACAGTGAGAGTGGGGGATTAAATTTGGAGAATGTGCTGCATTGGTAAAATTGATAGTTAAATTAACAGGAATTTAACTAAGTTTAGGAAAGAATGGCTCCTTTACATACCATATAGCTCAAAGCAAGGCAAAGTTAGATATCTGAAATACAGTTTTTGGATTGAAACAGAAACCAGCAACAATTATGGTAATGGATGGTTATGGAATAATTATGGATGGAAACTAATCAAGGAGAGAACCAACTTTAGAACTAAGGAGAAATTTCCTGTCAGTTAGAACAATTAATCAGTGGAACAACTTGCTACTGTGAATTCTCCAACACTGGACATTTTAAAGAAGAGCTTGGACAACCATTTGTCTGAAATGATATAGGGCTTCCTGTATGAGCAGGGGGTTGGACTAGAAGACCTCGAAGGTTCCTTCCAACCCTGTTTTTCTGTTTATTCTGTTAGTTGCTACTGTTCCATGTAAAGTTGAAACATCTAAGCGATGACCTGTGGTTGGGGATATAAATGGAAGGGAAGGAAAAAATATAATCCTTTCTTTCTTACTTTCAATGAGGTCATCTTTGGGTTTTGTTTTGTTTTGTTATTTTTGGCATCATCATCATCATCATCCCTTTTTCTATCTTCTTCACATTCCAGTATTTGCTTTTTAAATACTTTTGGTATTTCAACACTTCAAAAATAAGGCCATTTTAAAAATACAATGGTACTTTACTAAGCTGGTCCAGGAGATGTTGGTGGTAGGGAATGATCTTGCCTTAGATCCCTGTTCTGTGGATTGCCTCATATCATCCCCTTGCTGCTGCTTTTACACAAAATGGCTGGCGAAGGTTATTCATCAGCACAGGATGCAGTATCATCAGTACTTTAATAATATTCAGTTTAACAACTCTGCCCCTGGAGAAGGCAAGATTCTATTCCAGAGTTTACAGATTAAGCCATTTGGATTGGATTAGAGAATTCAGCTCAGTCCAGTCAAGATCCAATGGGCTTGGGGTTTATTTATTTGTTTGTTTGTTGATCATGTATTAGGTAACAAATATAAGTATAAACATTATTATTAATACATGAAATGGATACGAATAAAAGGGAACATTAGGACAGGGACAGTAGGCACGTTGGTGTGCTTATGCATGCCCCTTACATACCTCTTAGGAATGGGGTGAGCTCAACAGTAGACAGTCTGAGGTTAAAGTTTTTGGGGTTTGGGGAAGAAAGCACAGAGTTAGGTAGTGTATTCTAGGCATTGACCACTCTGTTGCTGAAGTTGTATTTCCTGCAATCGAGTTTGGGGCGGTTTACCTTGAGTTTGTATCTATTGTGTGCTCGTGTATTGTTGTGGTTGAAGTTGAAGTAGTATTGATAGATACCCCAGATATCATAACAGAAGCCCTCCCCTGTTCAGATGTATTGCATAATCAAGGGATCCTCCTTGATTCTCAACTGCTGAAGTGATAGATAGTGACAGAGGTCTTCTGAGAAAGTCCCAAGTTGCACTAATTCCTGGATTTTCGATTTACTCATGACAATCATTTATTGTCTAGGCTACTGAATTTGCTTTTCAAGGGGTTGCCCTAGAAAACAATTTAGAAGCTACAATTAGTCCAGAGTCCAGATACAGGGGTGATTGTAAGATTATCTCAATGTGCCCACTTAACTCCATTACCTTGAGAACTGCACTGGCTCCCTGTTGGCTTCTGGGTACAATTTATGTATACTGTAAACTCTGTATGGCATAATACTAGGTTATTTATGGGACTGCCTCTCCCCAGTGGTATCTGTCTGGTGCACAAACTCTAACAAGGTGGGCACACTTTGGGTACCTTCAATGAAACAATGTAGGCATCTGCCCAGGGGCCAACCTTGTTGGTCTTCAGAAAGGCTGGTTACTTCCTTGGGCAGTGGGCCAGGATGAGTAGAGTTTCCATCTGGGAACATGAGTGTGGTCCCTGATTACATCTTAACAATTATCTGGCTTTAAATTGGCTCTATTTGATTTGGTCTTCTTTGGCTTGCTATAAGACACTCTACCAAGTTGAGCAGTGATGGCCAAATCTGGCCTTAGGTTCTGCCTCCATACTGTATACTCTCTCCAATCCGAGTCAGAAGAACCTGGAAAAATGGCTTACATTTACTTTTATAGCTAGCACAAAAAATAACTTCAAAATAAAAATTGATTGGTTTAGAAATAATCACCTGTCCGGTTACATCATAAGAATCACAGCATCCAATAGCATGTGAGCATAGCCATAGAAAACAGCATTGGGTTTTTTTAAAATAAAAGTAAAAGAAACATTTGCAAAAAAAAAAAAAAAAGTCAGAACAGATAAGAGTATGGTACATTGACAGTACTTCCCAACGCTGGGCTTGAATTCTTGCGTTGTTCATTAGCTGAAAATGCAACTATTTTATTTACAATGTAATGAATACTTCTCTGCCAGTCGTAGTTCCTAAAAAAAACGAATTTTTTTACATTCTGTTTAAAGATTAAAGTTTAATACTGTTTAAAAAAAAAGCAAATTTAAAATACATGAAAATCCATGTAAGTTAGACAGTGCAACAGTACTACAAAAGCCACATTGCAAACATTACACAGTCCATCCTACATGGCCATCAGCAGCCATATAATTCTGTTAATGAATAAAACATGGAATTTCAAGTTAATCACCCAGGCATAAAGTCATGTGTCTCCAAGTTGCGTTCAGTCTGCCCTAGACAAGCATAGTAACAAATATCTTTGCATCATACATTGTTCCAATCTATTATTTCTTTCCCACTAAACTTGAACCCAGTGAATTTTCCGACTGGATAGAGAATGAAGCTCAATCTGCTCAGTGGACTACTGGTTAATATGTCAACTACTCATCTTCGCTTTCTTTGAAGCTCACCAATACCTGCCATAACCAACAGGGAGGAAGCATCTGGAAAGGGAAGTTTGTTGGAGGTGTGAAAGAATGTTTAAAAAGAATGGGAAATTGGGGAGTATGGACCTTAACAGGAACCAACGGTTCCAAACTGAGCGATCTGCCGAGCTTCAAGGACACCAGTTCTGGGAAAAGAATTTACACTGGCACCTGAGGCACCAAGTTCCCAAAACATCAGAACGAGACCTGCCAAGCCCCTGAATTTTGATCACATGACTGTGGGGCCCCTGAAATAGTCAAAAGTCACTTTTTTTCCCCCAGGACCTTTATAACTTTGAATGGTGTTTAAAAAATGGTTGTAAGTTGAGAATTACCTGTAGCTGCCATCAAAGAGTTTGGATACAGGAGTCATATCCAAAATTTCAGTTAGGCCAATCTGCTGGTCTTCGTTCATAAGACCAGAGTGACAGCCATTATATTCCACTTCGCCTTTAGACAAAAAGAGAATCATTGAAAGTCTAAAACGAAACTGAAGTCAAAAATATTAGCTTCAACAATTTTCTTATTGAAAAAGAAAATGTCAACCAAATACTGTTTCTCCCACTGTTCCTACTGAAACATCAAATATGCAAATTTTAAATTTTAAATTTTTCAAGATTCCCTCTCTCTCCCCCCCCCCCTCTCTCTCCCTCTCCCTCCCTCTCTCAGTAAAATTTGGATAGGAAGAATATTCTTTCTTGATTGTCTAGAACAATCAAGTACCACGTGAATGCTAGAAGGACATGCGATGCAAATTCTTCCTTTTGTGCAGTTCTTGTGAAATAAGAGCACTGGAGTTTCACCACTGAGGTAAATGAGGACCTAAAAACATTACACCTGACCAAAAAAAAAACATCATAAAAAAGCAAAGCCTTCAAAATTCTTGTGAAGCGGCTCTCTGAAGTGTGTGTACAAGTTTCAGTTTTTTTTCCTTCCCAAGAAGTAGGAAATACGAAATGAAAAGCCTTCTTTAACTGCTATTAAATTGTGTTCAATCCAAACAACGTTTTGTCATCATCGTAACAGGCTAAACCAGCCACAAGGACATTTGTGTCTGTCTTCCTATCGGATTGAAATGGCTATCGTGCAATTAAAGGAAGGGCACCCCTGTTTTAATTAACAGCACTGTGAAATATTCAGCATTTTGAACCTGTTCCAGCCTGCCTGCCTCTTATCACTGAATTACTGCCCTAATGTGTTTTTTTGCTGAAGGATGGATTTCACAAAAGGGCTCCTGGATGCTGTTCTGGCATTTTGAGCTCTCTTGTCAGCTCTTGTGAACAGAGATCTTCACTGTCTTCAGTGCCTCTGACATGACTGATATGCACCATTTCTTGACTAGTCTGCCTCAGCAGATTTAAGAGGCCACGTTTGGCCTAGAATTGATGAGTGAACTTTTTTTGATTAACTTAATGATAGAGATGTCGGATGACACCAGAGCTGTCTTCTTAGCACTTACTTCAGGTTATTCAGGCATGTTAGATATCAAACACCCTGCCTCTTAATAGACTTGCCTTCTGAATTATTCAGTAATTATTCAGTTAAAATTATTTGGGAGAAGTGAAGACTTCCCCCTGCCTCCCTTCCTGGCTTGTGTGGAAGCCTGAAAGCATATGGGTTGGTTTAATGAATAGCAGAGAGATAGTATTGGGCTTGACTGAGATCTGAAGCAATTCTTCTGAATCATTTTTGAAATATATACAGCTTTAATATTGTACTTTTTTTTACATGTGTATTTACTGTATATCTATCTACATTTATAGGGTTAGGAAATCCCAGAGTCCCTGGCAGGTTCCACAAAACCAGTACAGGTAATCCTCCTACTCAGAGGTGGTATTCAGCAGGTTCTGACCAATTCTGGAGAACCGGTAGTGGAAATTTTGAGTAGTTCAGAGAACCGGTAAATACCACCTCTGAGTGGAGATTTTACACTATCCTTCCCTGCCACGCCCACCAAACCATGCCCACAGAACCGGTAGTAAAAAGATTTGAATCCCACCACTGCTCCTACTTTTAACCATTTATTTAGTGACCATTCAAAGTTGCAATGGCATTGAAAAAGTGACTTATGACCATTTTTCAATCTCATGATCGTTGCAGCATCCCCATGGTAAAAAATTGGATGATTGGCAACTGGCATGTATTTAGGAGGGTTGCAGTGTCCCGGGGTTATGTAATCAAACTTTTACGACCTTCTGATAAGCAATGGGGCAGCCAGATTCACTTAACAACTCTGTTCCCAACTTAATACCTGCATTGATTCACTTAACAACTGTGGCAAGAAAGGTCATAAAATAGGGCAAAGCTCACTTAATAACTGTCTTGTTTAGCAATATATAAATTTTATTGAGAGTTTTGCAGCGATAATTCAGTGCCAGAAAAATAAACACAGATGGCTGATGCTTCACTTAACATCTTTATAAACATAAGTAGATTTTACAAACCAGTTGTAGATTTCTCCAACATGGAGCTAACTCAAACAGAAACATGTTGCAAGTTCAGAGCAGAGCTCCAGTCTTCAGCAAGCAAGTTAGTTTCATCTTCAATAGACAGACTCAGAGCTCAACATAGCTGCAGAATTGCAGAGCTTAATATATAGGCTACTTAAAGCCTAGGCTACTTTTAGTTTCAGTTTCCAACCTAGGCTAATTCTAGTTTCAGTTTCCAAAACAGTCCTCATTGGCTGATTTAGTTGCTATGCCTATTCATTGGCTGACCTTGTTACCAAGCTCTATTCCAGTTCATGAATATACTCTGACAAATACCTGTATCTAGCAAAACTTCCTCTCTACTAGAGGAATGGAATAAGAACAGTATCTATTCTTAGGCTTTACCTCTTCCCCAAATCTCCACAGGTCTTGTTGCAATGGTACGATTCAAATTTTTTTACTACCGGTTTGATGGGCGTGGCTTTATGGGCATGGCAGGGGAAGGATACTGCAAAATCTCCATTCCCACCCCACTCCTGGGGGAAGGTTACTGCAAAATCTACTACTATTGTCTACTATTGACCTCACCCCTTTCCTAAGAGGCCTACCATCCCTGTCCTATTGTTTCTTTTATTTTTCTTATATGTACCCATTTCATCTATTCATAACTATGTATATACTTATACCTATTATCTTCTAAGCGATTGACAAATCAAAATAAATAAATAAAAATAAATAAATAAAATCCCCATTCCCTGCCCACCCCACTAACCTGCTTTGCAGCTCCGTTCTCCTGTGCAGGGCAACAAAAGGAGACCCAGCCAATCAGCTGGGACTCGGGAGGCAGAGAATAGATGGGGGTGGGGCCAGTCAGAGATGGTATTTGCCAGTTCTCCAAACTACTCAAAATTTCCACTACCAGAACCTGCTGAATAACACATCAGTCGTGTTGCCATGATGGCTCCAAGTCTTCAACATCTCCAGAGCCTTTTTGTTGCCCTAAAATGCATTTTGTGCCTTTCCTTTCTCTTATCAGAGTAAATAAAGAAAGGGGAAATGGTTTAATTCATCATACAACACACTGTAAGAATTGGGAATGATGGAGACAGGTGCTATGTTCTGTAGGTGATAGGATTACTTTACTTTTGTAATAATTGTGTGATGGCTAAGCTGTTCCTGATGAGTGAATAATTAACCCAAGGATCTCTGTCTTGAAAGGTGGTTGTCTATGAATACTTCTGGGAAGACCATGCCAAGCAGCCCCAAACCTCCTGCAGCGGCATCCACCCTCAAGATGAAATATTGAAACTTGCAGGAAACTCAAGAGGCATCACCATTCATGTAATGATATATACAGTTCATCTTGGGGGTTTCCAAGAACTGTACAGGCACTTCCTTAGACTGCCCGGTGGGGCTATTGTTGAGGTAAGCACAAGCAGCCTCGTTTCATACAGTGGAATTTTAATTGAAAAAAAAATGTTTGCAAAGATGGACTGATCCAAAAACCCTTCGATGCCTGAAAAAAAAAACACGGTTGGTCCTCCAACCTATCAAGCTGAAGGCAGGTAGTCCTTGACGTTGCTTAGTAACCATTTGAAGTTAGGATGGATCTCACCAGGGGTACTTAGGACCCAGTTCCAAAGTTCCGACAGCCACCTCCCCCTTGTGGTCACATGACTGCACATAGGGAACTTGGCAACTAACCTATATTTTTACAGCCATTTGCAGTGACTCGTGGTCACAGGACCTCATTTTATGACTTTTTTTCCCCCGCAAAAAATCACATTTACCTTTGGGTTTTGAAAAAGACAATCGGTTTGCTTAAGGACTGCAATGTTCACCTAATGGCCACCATTTAAAAAAGTTTGCAAAATTGTCACTTGACAACCTGCTTTATGACTGTCCCAACTTATGACTGTAATGAGCAAGCTCCAGGACTAACTGTAGTAGTCTCAGCAAGGCACAATCTCTTGTATTCCAGACATTTTTTTTTTAAAAAAAGGTAGAAACAAAATAAATAATTAATCGTTTTCTCTGCCTTTATAATAAATCAAATCTTGTCTCTGAGGCAACGGCAACCAATCTTGTCTCTGAGGCAACATACTAATGTTAAGTCTTGCCTCTTCCCTTTCTTTAGGGCAGGGAAACTTCTGGAAACCCAGAGAGACGTGAAAGAGTGAAACAAAAACTAGAATCAAAACTTTCAAACTATCCAGGTCCTTGGATTCCAATAATCGATTCCTTAATCGCTTGCGTAGACATTTGTAGATACTGGCTCAGGAGTTATCTTGAAACAACTCTTGTATTTTTAAATCAGAACTAGGAAATACACAAACTGACAAATGCCAAACTCAGTTTTATTACATATTCTGCTTATCTCACTCTAAGAGGGCACTTGCCATTCTAGGTCAGCCATAATTCCCAGATTTTCAGCTATTTTTTTAAAAAAGCTTGTCTTTAACTCTTTCTTCCAAGAAATAGACACAATGTACAGTAATTCCCTCCACTATTTTGCATGCCTTTTTTTTTTTTGACAACAAAAGAATAGAGCTATGTAAAGCATTTCATATTAATATGTCTAAAAAGGCCCTGTTTTGATTTCAAAATGGATTGTTCCAATTTGTGTTGGAAGTCTCCTGAACTTGAAGTGGGGACTTCTCAGCTTGGAGCCCTTCTAGAATAATTCAGTTCTTGAGCAGTTCTATTGGGAATTTTTTTGACAAATCAGAACAGCTACATCGAACTTAAAAACATTCCAAAAGAAAAAAACAATTGACACACAACTATGAACAAAGAAAGCTGGAGAACGATTTTTATTTTCCCTAGTAGAAACTATTTATTGGCCCCATAAAAGCAATTACATAAACCAGGCTTCTGGTGCCACTACGATTGCATAGTGGCAATCGGGTTTGCAATGTTTTCAGCTTAGGGTTTGTTTGTTTTTTAAGAGAGCTATTTTTCTGCCATTTTATTATGGAAGACTATATGTCACAGAGAAGAGAATTGATTGAAAGACTATGAGTTATATCAGCACCCGAAGACTAGTTTGGTAGGTTATCCATTGGTGCAGGGAGAACTGTATAATCCAATTTCTTGGCCAGATTAAATGTAGTGGGAGGGATTTAAAATTTAATTGCAGTAGAAATATAGTGGATTAAAACTTGTGATGTACAGTAAATAACACCAGTGCTTTAAAAGGCTGCAATTTTTCTCTTCATTGTTTTCCAATGAGGGGGCCTGTTCCAGTCTTTTGGAAGTGCTGGATATAGTTTTCTGTAATAATATTCTGCGGTGAAAATATCTCAGTATCTTGCCTTACGTAAAAAGCAGCAGATTCTGGACTGGAGGCTGGGTGATGTAGCATTGCATATTTTGAGAAAGCCATGGAAAGTTTTGCATTAGTTTTATATCTTTCAAAATGTCATCATTTCTTTGACTGACCAGGAAAGCTCCATCATCATCTGGATTAAGTATTTCGTGGGGGATTATTTGCCTTTAACAACTTGAATCAACAGAAACTTCTCCTAAATGGAGATCCTTTTCTCTTTTTTCCCCTATTGGAGGAAGGGAGGTTACTAGTTTATTACTTTGCAAAACCATTTACATCCATCCATATGCTGTGAATGAAGCTCCAGCTCTTTCCTCTGTCTTGAAAAGTGAATAAACTCATCAAGGGCTTATTTTGAATGCAAGATCAGATACAGTATGCTGAGTGACACTTAAAAAGAATGAAATGGTAATAGTAGCTGATTTTCTGAAACAGTTTTGACACTAATGCTAAATTATAGCTTGGATTCATCCAGCATTTTTACCTTTATAGGGTAAGGCTTTTTACATATTTAACATAATTCTAGGAAAGATATACTGGCATTTTGTATCAAGATGGGTATACTATAACCAAAGGGCACATCTATTCCTCAGCAGAACACTTTCTTCAATGTTATTGCCATTTGGTGTCATTTTCTAACAAATATAAAATACGATTGGTAAACAAACTAGATTTAGGATTTAAGCTGACAGCTGTTCCTTCAGAAGCAATATTTAGACATTTAATCTCAGGAGCAATGAATATTTTGTGTCTGTTTGAGAAAAACTGCTTTTATCAAATGAAGAGCTATTTGTTTTTCTTCCCTGGAATAATAGCATGTAAAACAGTTCTCAGTTAAGGTACTTGTTTACAGCTACTGATGATTTTTGAAAAATAAGATCATTACCTAATATTTTATTTTGGGGGGGGGGGGACCTCAGCAACTTCACGCTGTTAAGTTTTGAAGCTCAGTGTTTAGAATTGAAGATCTGTTTCTGATTAAACTAAATGCTTGGTGAGAAACTGTTTCACTGAAATTGGGCACATATAAAGCGAGCTTGGTTTTGTCAATAATGTGCTCAGATGCAGTAGATCAGTGGTTTCAGGCCCATAGATGAAACAT
Organism: Notechis scutatus; assembly: GCF_049901735.1. Classification (NCBI taxonomy): domain Eukaryota; kingdom Metazoa; phylum Chordata; class Lepidosauria; order Squamata; family Elapidae; genus Notechis; species Notechis scutatus. The sequence continues at coordinate 142,116,625 of NC_142011.1, read as the reverse complement.
CACTAGTTCGTGAATTTTAAAAGAAGCATGAAGACTTCCAATAGATTCAAAATCAGTGAGTAATAAAAATGATTAGATAACCTCTCATGTAACTAATTCAATTGCAGCTGAACTGCTGAAAAATTCCCAAAGAGGAATTCCAATTCCAAGCTAAAGTTGCAAGTATCAGTGAAAACTGGTACATATAGTTCAAGAATTCTGACTGTAAGGTAGAAAAGAAGACAGAAAATCTTCCATTCTTTGAGAAGCATTATCCTAATATTTTCAATACACTACACAAATACAGAATCACAATAACAGAATAACAGAATTGGAGGGGACTTTGTATGTCTTCTAGTCCAACCTCCTGCTCAAGCAATAGATGCAATAGACACAATCTACATAGACTTCTGTAAAGCCACTGTACATGACAAACTACTCTTAAAACTAAAATCTTATGTTATCTCTGGACAACTGCATAACTGGATAGAGGCATCAAACAAGCAACAAATGGTCAAAATTGGGAGCGTCCTATCAAATTCTGTACCTGTCAACAGTGGTGTCCCCCAAGGCAATGTTCTAGGACCAACTCTCTTCATACTCTACATAAATGACCTCTGTGATCATATGTGATCATATCAAGAGCAACTGCGTTCTCTACGCTGATGATGTAAAGCTATTCAACACCACAGACAATACTGCTACCCTTCAAACATTCTGTATCAGAATGGTCAAATAAATGGCAACTTCAAATCTCAACAAATACATGCTCTGTCTTACATATTGGCAAAAAAAATCAGAAAATAAAATACAAGCTGAATAGTCAAGACCTTGTTGATGATCCAAACTCTGTCAAGGACCTTGGAGTACTCATCTCTAATGATAGAGCCCACTGTAACTACATAGCCAAAAAGGCATTAAGAGTTGTTAACCTAATCCTACATAGCTTTTTCTCTGGTAATATCACACTACTAACTAAAGCATACAAAACATTTGCTAGACCAATACTTGAATACCGCTCATCAGTCTGGAACCCACATTACGTACCTGATATTAACACAGTTGAGAAAGTCCAGAAATATTTCACAAGAAGAGTTCTCCACTCCTCTACTTGTTGCAGAATACCTTACGCCACCAGACTTGAAATTCTAGACCTAGAAAACCTAGAACTACTCCATCTTCGGTCCAATCTAAGTATAGTATATAAAATCATACATTGCAATGTCCTACCTGTCAATGAATACTTCAGCTTCAACCATAACAATACAAGAGCACACAATAGATACAGACCCATGGTTAACCACACCAAACTTGATTGCAGGAAATACGACTTCAGCAACAGAGTGGTTAATGTCTGGAATACTCTACCTGACTCTGTGGTTTCTTCCTCACACCTCAAAAACTTTAACCTTAGACTGTCTACTATTGACCTCACCACTTTCCTAAGAGGTCTATAGGGGGCGTGCATAAGTGCACCAATGTGCTACCGTCCCTGTCCTATTGTTTCTTTTTATTTTTATGATATGTATCCATTTCATGTATTCATAACTATGTTTATACTTATACCTGTTATCTTATAACCGCTTGACAAATTAAATAAATAAATAAATAAATAAATAAATAAATAAATAAATAAATAAATAAATAAATAAGAAAGAAAGAGCAGGAAACCCTCAATCAAGCATAAAAGCATGCAATGACATATATAAGCAAAAATGTTATTCTGAACACTCCCCCCCTCCTCCCCCCAAGGACAATTATTGTCAGAGACAATGCAATAGATCAGAAAATGATTGAGTTATCACCATATCTGGAATGTCAATGAAGAGATACAGAAAACTGGGAAAGAGTCACAGATTCTATGCACTAAATTCCTGTGTCTGGAACATTTGATTGGGCTATGCCTGCACCATAATATTGATGTTTTAAACATTTGGTGAAATGAAGATAGGGGGAAGATTGATAGGTGAAAGGAATTGTGGGGAATTCATATGCTACGCTGGCAGACTCTTCTTCCTGCAGACACCATCTCCGTAAGGAAGAGATGCATAGGCCAGGATGGTGGAAGGAGCAGTGTTTGAGGGAGGCAGGAAGAGAAGGAAGAGAAGATGTTGAGAATGTGGGCCAGGTGGACTTACAACTCTATGGGAAGGAAAGAGGCAATGATGCCCACAGACTTTACATTAGTCATTTCAGAAAATCACTCAAGGAACCCTCTGAATTTTATTTCAGCTTGAACCAGGAAGCAGTGAACTTTGGCCAGTCTAGATTGTTAAAAATACAGATTAATTTATGATGGTAAAGTAGCTTCTCTATTGTATCTTATAAGTAACATTATGGATCTTTTTTAAAATGGTTTTGCGTCATTTGAGCAAAGATCCTCGCACAAGCATGAAATTTCAGCTTGCTATGTCTACAGAATAAGTCCTAACTTCTTATAATGAAGGTCAATGAGATAAGCATACACCTATTCTAGAGTAGGAGAGAGAAGAGGAAGGACTAGCCAACATATTACATACTTCAGTGGTGTCAAACTCCTGGCCTGCAAGTCATGTGCATCATGTGCTGGCCACTCCCACACCCAGTTTAGCAAAGGGGGAAAAAGTCACGATGCATCACGTGATGCCACCATGACGATGCGAGTTTGACTTCCATGACTTACTTGGCTTAAGAAAAGAATGCATGGTTTGTTTGTTTTTTTGGCCTTTCATTTGCACCTGGCCCTTAAGTGCAATGCTGTGTTCTAAGCTCCTCAAAATAATAGTTGAGACAAGGGAAAAATACTATACTGCAGAATATTAAATTTCATGTTATTTTATTTACATTTAAGGAGAATTAAATACAATTAATTCTATTGCTCTCCAGCCATGTATTTAATATTTTTTTCCCTTTTTGTCACATTAAACCTGATAGTTGACAACTGTTTTTGAATTTTTCTGGAGCCTACCTTCAAGTCTTTTCACAATGGATACCATCAGATTAGATTTTGTGCCCAATTTCATTCTCCTTCCAAATGTATGCTCTTAATCATGAGTTTAGGCAATATTTTAAGCATATAAATCTTTGTAATTTTCTTTAGCACACATTTTTTTTTAAAAAAAATCATAAAACGTCAAAGATAGTTCCAAAGCAATATTAATTCAATTTACTTAAATGAAAACATAACCTTTCCAAAAAGTACCTTCCAGCTACACAGATTGACAAAATGCATCAATTATAATTTTGCTTACTTTTATAATTATACCGTGAAGTGAACTTTTGGGAGAAGTTGATTAATTATAAAAGGTTACTGCCATTGAGTCATTGTTAGAAACAATGACTTGGCCTTCAATTAATTTAATATGCAGGCTATGTCCAATACCTTAGCATATTTGAGATATACTTATAAGACATGTTACAATTTATTATATGTCAGTTTTTACAAACATTACAAAAGTGATGTTTGTAACAGCACATCTAAACATTGTGCTGGTATCCATTAAACTGGAATATATAGATCAGTCTCAGCATAGTTTAAAACTTCTTTTGAACTCATTAATTTCAATGGAAAATTGATTGTGGAACTTATTTATTTCTTTATTTACAAAGATTTGTATGCCATATAATTGCCACACTTTTGGTGGCTTACAAACTAATATATTGAACTATTTCCATTGAAATCAACACAGCTTCAAAATACTTAAGTTTATTGGTATTAGAATAGAATAGAATAGAATAGAATAGAATAGAATAGAATAGAATAGAATAGAATAGAATAGAATAGAATAGAATAGAATAGAATAGAATAGAATAGAATTCTTTATTGGCTAAGTGTGATTGGACACACAAGGAATTTGTCTTGGTGCAAATACTCTCAATATACATAAAAGAAAAGATACATTTGTCAAGAGTCAAGAATCATAAGGTACAACACTTAATGATAGTCATAGGGTACAATAAGCAATCAAATCATACTAGGAAACAGTCGATATTAATAGTAAGGATACAAGTGACAAAGTTACAGTCATACAGTCACAAGTGGGAGGGGATGGGTGATAAGGAGTGATGAGAAGATTAACAGTAATAGTAGTGCAGACTTTGTAATAGTTGAACAGTGCTGAGGGAATTATTTGTTTAGCAGAGTGATGGCTTTCGGGGAAAAAACTGTTCTTGTTTTCTAGTTGTTCTGGTGTGCAGTGCTCTATAGTATCGTTTTGAAGGAAGGAGCTGAGACAGTTTATGTCCAGGATGTGAGGGGTCTGTAAATATTTTCACAGCCCTCTTTTTGACTCGTGTTCTGTCCATCTTTTCAATATTTAAGATCTGGAACTACAGGATAAAAAAATATAGTCTGAGAGTATAAATTATAAGCCAAAATGATAAACCAATCCATAAACAACTGATCCAAAGTAATACATTTGCATTCCAGCTTCATCAATATATTTCAGAGTTTCTTCACCCCAAGGAAGAAACTCTGAAATGTATTGATGAAGCTGGAATGCAAGGACGAGTGGATTCAGGGATGGGATTCAAATTTTTAACAACCGGTTCTGTGGGTGTGGCTTAGGTGGTGGGCATGGCTTGGTGGTCATGTGACTGAGTGGACATGGCTTGGTGATCATGCGACTGGCTGGGTGTGGCCAACTCAATATCACTCACATCGAGGCACGCATCTCCTCGCCTGGCCTCTCATGACTGTGGGGATGCTGCAACAGTCGTAAGTGTGAAAAATGGTCATAAGTCACTTTTTTCAGTGCCGTTCTAACTTTGAATGGTCACTCCACACAAGCAAAGTACCAGCAAAGGAGGGGAAAAAAACTCCAGAGAAGTTCCTGAGACAGGAAGTCTAGTCCTACCAAGAATGTAATAAGGGTTAATGAGAGGCAGTTTCTGTAAGCAACACCAGACTGTTTCCTTCCTGCCTTCCTTACAGGATTTGGCCAGTAATTTCTTCTAACAACCGGTTCTCTGAACTGCTTAGAATGTTAACAACCGGTTCTAGCGAATAGGTGCGAACTGGTAGAATCCCACCCCTGAGAGGATTGTAGGCAGGTGATCCCAGCCAGCTACTTTAATAACAGTGGTTGTTTGGAGTCCTGCATATTACTCAATTCAGGTGCCCTTTGAATGTGTGGAACTTCAAGAGCCAAAACCTGTAAATAGTTAGGGAAGAAGACTGCTGTGGAGCCTGAAAAATGACATGGATGATGCAGCTTCAGGAGTATTAGATCGGGAAACTTTTGGTTTAGAATCCAAGTGTCCAACCTTGGGAAGTATAAGACCCATGGACTTCAACTCCCAGAATTCCCCATCCAGCAATGCTAGCTGGGGAATTTTGGGAGTCCATGTGTCTTAAACTTCCCAAGGTTGGACATTCTTGGTTTAGAATGTAAAAATTAGATAAGATTTTTTCTCTATTTCTTTAATTTTGGAATGGATTTTTTTTTGAGAATTTGCCATGGCTTGCCCATATCACCAGTAACTTCTTGCTGCTCTTGTCTGGCCACATGAACTGACTGGCCACTTTCATGGGGAGAACTTTCCCATTAGCTTTGTCTTGAGAGCCACATAAACTCCCTTCCCAGTAGGTCTTATAGATCATCATTCATATGTAACATGGCAGTGGATCAATTCACATTTGAGTTGTGAAACTGCAATAGTTTTGTTCAGATCTTCAAGATCTTCACAAACTGAGTCATACATTTTTCCCCGTGAATTTTTTTTCTTTCCTAACTGCCAATTATCCTATGAAAAGAAAAAAGATTGACCTTAAGCAACAGTTTCTATTCTGCTATATTTAATTTTCCCGTGGAAGCAAACATTGGTGTGACCACACTCCCTTCATGCATTTAAGTCTTCAGTTGCGAGTGTATATATTAATTCCATCTCTCTTTGATCTGACATAATATCTCTCTGAAATAGCCCACAGTCAGTCACTCTGAATCTTTTTATTTTCTAGACATTTGGAGATGTCAGTGGAATCAGTTTTGCATGTAATGAAGTCACTGCTGACTTCGAGGAGCACAGAAGTGGAATGGAACCTCTGCTGGAAGCTTCTTCTTCAGGGAAATAAGAAAGAAGATGGGAAGGTATTAGTTCAATGGCTGGAAATGACTAAAACTGTCAAGCAGAATAAGCCTTATAATTAAAAGAGTTCAGCAAAAACAAACAAACCCAACAACCCAAAAAATATTATTCAACCCTCTTCCCCAAACCCTCATTTCTTCATCCTGATTGTTGAGTCATGTTTGGGGATACTAACAGAAGAATTGTTTGCAGAACAATTTGTTTGCTACCTATAAAACAGAAATGGCTGCTTCCGTCTTATGCACGCTTATCTGGGAATAAGTCAATTGATTGCAGTGATTTATGTCCAAGTTGAAACCTTGAGCACTTCTTTTGAAAGAAGACAGTAAGATAAGTTGGATTCTTTCTACGGCCTGGTAATCCTTCCATAGGAAAAGGGGGAACATTCTGTTATAGTGGACTTTAAATGGCATTTCTAGAAAAGCTGATCTGTGTGTGTGTGTGTGTGTGTGAGGGGTGGTGGTGTTGGTGGGTGGGTGTGTTTTTGTGTGTGTTCTTTACAGGACCTTCATTGTGTCGTCCCTGCCCCCGATGTGCATTTGTTGAACACTGGAGAAGAATTTAGGCATGCATCACTAACATGTGAGCAGAACAGGCATTTTTGGAATTTAAGGCTGCAGTCATTTTGTTGCCTGGATCAATGGGCCAAATGAAGCATTTTCTTGCTCTGCATTCCATGTAAGCAAAACAAATTACAAGTTCAATGAACTCTTAAATTTATTTTATCTTTTTTTTTTTCTTCATATTTCTACCTGACTCTGTGGTTTCTTCCCAAAACCTCAAAAACTTTAACCTTAGACTGTCTACTGTCGACCTCACCCCATTCCTAAGAGGTCTTTCTATCGCATCTGTCTATCTAATTATCTATCGCCTGCTGCCTGGGGAATTCTGGGAGTTGAAGTCTGTGAATTTTAAAGTTACTGTGTTTGAGAACTTCACAAGAAGAGTTCTCCACTCCTCTACTCGTTGTAGAATACCTTATGCCACCAGACTTGAAATTCTAGAACTAGAAAACCTTGAATTACACCGTCTTCGGTCTGATTTAAGCATGGTATATAAAATCATACATTGCAATGTCCTACCTGTCAATGAATACTTCAGCTTCAACCATAACAACACAAGAGCACACAATAGATACAAACTCAAAGTTAACCGCACCAAACTTGATTGCAGGAAATACGACTTCAGCAATAGAGTGGTCAATGTCTGGAATACTCTACCCGACTCTGTAGTTTCTTCCCCAAACCCCAAAAACTTTAACCTTAGACTGTCTACTATTGACCTCACCCCTTTCCTAAGAGGTCTGTAAGGGGTGTGCATAAGCGCACCAACGTGTCTACCGTCCCTGTCCTATTGTTTCTCTTATTCTTCTTTTATTTTTCTTATATGTACCCATTTCATATATTCACAACTATGTATACACTTATACTTATTATCTTGTAAACAATTGGCAAATCAAATAAATAAATAAATAAATAAATAAATAAATAAACTACTGGTCTAAGCAACTTTATAATATTTCAATGCCATTCTCTACTGTTCATAACAAGAGCTGAAATCAGGGAAATAGGAACAGTATCCAGATCTTTTAAATGAGAAACCAGCACGATCAAATCCACTATTTGTAGCTGATGTAATCCAATGATTAATCTAGTCCTCATTTTATCCTGCTAATTCCTATGACTATTGAATAGTGAAGCATAACAATGTTTAAGAACTTTACAATTCTTTGCGGCTTTTTTTTTTTTAAAAAAACACATTTAATCCAAGAGTAGACTTAAATGTATATTGAGTTCTTATGACTGTTTTCCAAATCCTGTGTGAATCCTATTGCTTTTTGTTTGTTTTTGCTGATAAGATACATATGTAATAGAATTTGGCTCTTGTACAAATTGCATTCTCTTTTGCAGCTATTAACTATCCCATTCATATGACTTAGTTATAGTCACATAATAATTGCCTGCCTATGGTGGAATTCCTTTTACAATTTCTTCCTGTATAAGTGAATATATATATAGTCATTACTGAAAAGTGTAAATAAGGAACCTTTTTAGTGGCATAGTTTCCCTAGGTACCCACTGTGCTCTTATTATCTGCAACATACTCCCTCATCTGTAGTTCCAGTCTATTATAAGATAAAGACATAAGTATGAATTAAAAATTAAAATGCTTGTTGTAGACTGGAGAGCAGGTCTATTAAAACCTACCCAGCAGAAAAGCTCCCACTGCAAGTAGATGGATTACAGTGAGGACCAGTTAATGCAAACTGATGAAAAATTAGAGATTTTCATCATACAGTTAAATATAGTGCTAAGTGGTACGTGCTAGCATTAAAAGCAAATTACTTACCACTTCACCAATCACAGCATGAGAGCTGACTATTGGAAACGGTATGTTCAGCAGCGCTAAGCCATTGGTTTTATTAAATAAATAAATAAATAAATGGGCAATACTTAGGGAATCTGCTGAATGAGTGCAAGCATGGAAAAAATGTAGAGGGATTATAACCTAAGCGAGAAAGCTCAGGAGAAAGCGGTATGCAGAATTAATTGGCAGTAAACCAACCAACTTCCATTATACCTATTTCATTCTGAGCAACAACACACTTAAATACCAGTGCTGCTAAATCTTTCATGTTTTCATTAAGGCTTCCTAAATTTGTATTTTAGTAGAATCATAATATCGAAGAGAGCCATGTGGACCATCAAATTAAACCCCCTGCTTGATACAAGAGATCTACCAGGAGAATAATTCCAACAAAAGATTTCTTCAAACCAAATTAAACTATGGGTACACTTGTCAAAACGATCCAGTTCCCAAATACAAGCCAGTACATTTTCATTTGAAGGAGTTTTTAGCTGTGGGATCAATCCACGCATCCTTTTGTAGAACAGGGATGTTTGCATGTGAAACTTTCACAAAAACATCCTAAATCTGTGCACACATTTAATATTTGATCAGCATCATTGTGAAGAATCAGTGTAGGATTTGTATTTCATTTATAAATAAACTAAACATGTCTATGCCCAATGTTGAACTCCAGTCAAAAATTACACTAGCTTTCTCTGATGGAAAAGATGGGATTTTTATCATTAATAGCTTGATGTCACTGAGTAAAGTAAAGTAATAACTAGCAGTCAGCACGGGTTTGTTAAAAACAGATCATGCCAAACCAATCTTATTTCATTCTTCAACACAGTGACTAAATTAGTAGACCAGCAAAATACTGTGGACATAATATATTTAGATTTCAGCAAGGCATTTGATAAAGTAGACCACAACCTACTTCTTAGTAAGCTAGAAAAAAGTGGAATAGATAGCACCACCCAAGAATTTAAAATTCCATTAAAAAACAACAATACTAGTTTATAATAATGGCCCTATTAATGCAGATAAGCACAGCAGTTGGTTATTTTGTGACTAACATTTCTCTACATAAAGATCTCCTTTGGGGAAAATTTCCCTCTTTAAAATATGTAAATGAATGTTGGATGAGAAATTACGTGCATAGTTTTCATAATACAGTATTGATGCATTGCCAGCCTGGTGGAGTGGTTAAGGCACCCATCTAGAAACTAGGAGACTGTGAGTTCTAGTTCCATCTTAGGCACAAAGCCAGCTGGGTGACCTTGGGCCAGTCATTCTTTCAGTCATTGAAAATAGGCAATGGCAAACCACTTCTGAAAATCTTGCCAAGAAAACTGCAGTGATTTCTCCAGAAGTTAACAATGATTTGAAACCACCAAATAAATCAATATATGACAATTCTAAAAGAGAAGAGTTCATTCCTGAAGGCCAGTATATCAGCTGAAAAGTATCACTCTTTCACATCAGTATCACAATTTCATCTTTTCATTGGTTATGTCATTTTTTGCATATCTGTTGGAATATGTCAGTCCTCTGAATTACACTATCATGAACTAACGACAAAAGTCTGACTTAAGCAGCAAAGCAGGATACCTTAAAATATTATTTAATTGGATTGTGGACAAACCAAGCTATTTGCTAAGGAAATATTTAGTATATTTTCCTTGCAGTATCTTAACTATGTTGTATGCATAGAGCTGCTCTTAGGAAGAATGCTAGATGCTGTTCTTCATTGTTTGCAAAAATTAGGAATAGATTAATAGCATCCTAATGCTATTTAAGAGAGAGCTGCAAATTCAGACTATATTTTGAGAGGTCAATTAAATCTTTTAAGAAAGTTAGCCTTTAATAAATGTCCTTGACACCTCCCTGACTTGAAAGTTTTTGTCAATTCTTATTTCACAGAGATTTTGAAAGCTGGAGAGAAAAATGTGTTACAAAGAATCTGCAGACTGGAGTTGGCATACAAATACACTCGGGATTATATCACTTGCTACCACTTGCACGAAATGCATTTTCTTACTTCTCATATAAAATAGAAGCTATGTCATTAGCATGTTACACAGTTGTAATAGTCTGATTTTCCTTTATCATCTTTATGAGATGGACGGTACAGATTTATTTTCCTTCATCTGCAGACCCAGTCGTACAATTTCAGAACTGACATGGTGCTTATCAGAAGTTAATAATTGGTTAGTGCAAACCATTTGTTTGATAACATAGAACTGTTCATTTTAGGCTTCTGGAAGCTAATAAGAACAGTCTCTTCTCTGACATTTGATTTTAATAGTTGCATCATTGGTCCTGTCTCTGCAAGAAAATGTCTGACTAGAGTTTTTTTTTTTTCCTAAAGCAACACAGTATTAACTCCTTAAATGCAGCTCAACACAGAGCTTTCAAAATTCAACACTTTCATAGGATATTATTTTAAATAATCCCAGTGAACATACATGGAGATAGACAGACTTAGGGTTTTGGTCAGGTGTATCAGATATCAGTACAAATCCATATACTACCAGAAAGACTAGAATGCAAATTCTACACAGAAAATCTCATATTTTTTTTACAAGTGACACTGCTGCTGCATCCCCAGTGGTTCTTGGAGGCCATGGGGAAGACGTTAGCCCTGGATTGCAACTCATTTAAGAATGCCTGCAATTCATTTAAGCAAATAAGGAAGTATATTCCAAAATGGGAACAAAACATGGTGTTTTTCAACATTGTCAAAATTATTCAAGGAAAATAGGGAGAAACCAGCTATATAGCAAAAGCACTTAGACTTATATACCGCTTCATAGTGCTTTACAGCCCTCTCTAAGCAGTTTACAGAGTCAGCCTATTTCCCCCAACAATCTGGGTCCTCATTTTACTGACCTCGGATAGATGGAAGGCTGAATCAACCTTGAGCTGTTCAGAATCGAACTCCTGGAGTGAGGAGTGAGTTAACCTGCAGTACAGCATTCTTTTTTAAAAAAATATTCAATGTTTCATCAGTTAAAAACATTTTACAATGTTGCTAAAGCAGTGTATACATTTGCATTTCACTACTATTAACGTGTTATACATCTTTGTATTTACTTCTTCGTCATTTTAAGCATTATATATACATACATACATGCATTTTTATTTACATTATTGTTTTATGATGTTACAAAATTATCATTCAACTCCTTTCAGTACAGCATTCTAACCACGGCACCACCATGACTCTATATACCAGAATTGATAAAACCGTTTCTTTTTGTTGCTATAATAAGTTTCCATGGAACAGAAAATTCATAACATTGAAATTTATCCACCATACACCAACCAACCTCCCTCCTTCCTGCCCTCCCTCCCTCCCTTACTTCATCCCAAAAAGAGTTCATATTCTGAAATACTGACTTTTAATGAGATGTATGTCAAGCGATTATGCATAGTAGGTGAAAGATACTAAACTTGATGGTACAGTAATAATTCAATGAGGAGGGGCCATTTCTTGATTTCTATGTTAATGTGGACAAGAAAGATAAGCAATGTCTTATTTGTTTTCCTTACCCACATTCTAACATTTAGAATCAAGACCAGGAGCAATTTATGTAGAAAACAATAGACTGAATTAGGGTGGATGAATAAATAGAGTGAAATTAGCTGAAAATGGTTTGTGATTGGGAACAGCTTTATTACCCTTCATGACAACATATTTAATCTTTTCATTGTTCTTTCTTTCTTAAATACTGATTAACTCTGTTTTGAACTTTCCAAAAGTGCAATTTTTCTCATACACTTTCTTTTTTCTTTTTTAAAAAGCAATGATCTGGCCTATATAAATACTGTGCTATGTTTGCTACTCTGCAGTTATTCATGCCTAATTAAGGTAACATTAATTGTTTAAGGCTAGAGTTGTCCAAGTGTTTATGGAAATTCATTTAATTTTTTTACTTTTCAAGCTGTTTTGGGGATTGGAACATCCTTCAAATTCCATATTTTGAATTTTGTGATGCATTTCTCTGCTCAAAGACCATACAATCAAGTATTAAGGGAACATCATGCATTAAATCTGTGCTCTAAAGAAAATTGGATTTAAAATGTATATTTTCAGAAAGGTGCACATCAGTTTATGCTAGAGAAAGTTGGTATAAAGATAAATATAAGCATTCTTGCTTTCCTTCATTCCAAGAATGGTCCAGAAATATGGAGAGAATGGATTTCTCCCTTCTGAGATCTGAATTACAGATGAATCCTTATAGCTCTTTGATGATTTATAGCTATTATTTTAAATATAATTATAATAACCAACATCAAAATAACTATGGCTATAGAAAATTGATTGCTGCAGCAAGAATATAAGGGACTGTCTCCAGTACCATAAACTATATATATAACATATTCAGCTCTGCTTGGCTATAGACTGAATAGAAAAACTGAAGACACCCCCCTCCGGGCTACCGTCTCCAGTTCTCATTGAAGTCAAGGTCTTATTGTAGTCGCTGTAACAGTTCCATAATTAGGCATAGTCCATAGGTTGTCCCACACAGCCAAGACCACATAGCCAAGACCATAGAGGCCAGTGAAAAGGGGTGGGACTGGATCCTGTCTCCACCATCTGAGAAGGAGCATCTCAGGTAAGTCCAACGCCCCTTCTCCTGAGTGGTGTCGACAGCAAAGAATTGGTGGGATCATAAGCCTGAAAAAGTGGTCAAAAATGAGCATGCAAAACTACTGTGGGACTTCCGAATACAGACTGACAAAAGTTTTTGAACACAATACCCCGAATATCACAATTGTGGAGAAGGAAAAAAGTGTGGATCGTCGATTGCCATACCTGGTGACAGCAGAATCGACGAGAAGCAACTTGAAAAAAATCGCCAGATATCAGGACTTGAAAATCAAACTGCAGAGACTCTGGCATAAACCAGTGCAGGTGGTTCCAGTGGTACTCGGCACACTTGGTGCTGTGCCTAAAGACCTAGGCAAGCACTTAAAAACAATTGGTGCTGACAAAATCACCATTGGTCAGCTGCAGAAGGCCACCTTACTGGGATCGGCTTGCATAATCCGCAAATACATCACACAGTCCTAAACGCTTGGGAAGTGTTCGACGAGTGATTTGTGATACGAAACCCAGCATAGTTATCTCGATTGCTGTGTACACTGTCATTTTTTGTGTATAAATGAGAGCTAATAAAGGAGAATATTTGTAGTTCAGGATTGAAATGAGGCGTCTTTGGTGCACTCTGAACTTGATTGTTTTCTTGCAGACATTTCATTATCCAAACTAGGTAACAGTATCAGTGCTACTGATCATTAGCACTTGATCTGGGAAAAGAAATGCCTGCCAGAAAATAACCAGTTTCAGAGAGCACAAAGGATCCCTAAATGGGAGCTGATCCACAATAAATATGTTGCAGTAATTTCCCCTAAAAAGTACTTGGAATCTTGCCTGGGGTGAACAAATTATTTTGAATCCAGTCTAATCCATTTCTACTGGTGCCCATAACCATTTCAGTGTGTCCTGCTTTTGGTCTATTTTTTTCAAAATCATCTTTAGAAAAAAAATATATTGAAACCTGTGTATTTGCAATATTAGGTTTTTATTTGTTTTCTCGTTTGTTTCTGCTTAAAAAAAAAACAAGATTTACAATAATTGCAGTATCTGGTTTTAGGGCTGCTTCTCTTACACGGTTAGGCATCTGAATGGCTTGAAGGTAAGGGTTCTGGTATATATATTGAAAATGATGCTGTGGATATCTTTCTGGGGATAATGGGCCTGATGCAAGATGATGGGTCTGCAGGTGTGATTAACAAAGTCAAGATGGCGGTCCTGATGGTGTATACAAACCTCTATCCCTTTTTAAGGTGTGGCACACATAAAAAGGGGTGGAGCTTGGATATCATCATGGACGCCATCTTGACTTTTTAAGAACCATGCCTTGTAGATACCCCTAGCTTGATGACATGTCTTTGTTCTCACTTTGATTTTGTGGAAGAAAACCTGATTAAGAGCAAGGGTCGAGAGAATCTTCTATAAGAGGAAAACATAAAATATCAGTTTTGATAACACATCCTTGAAGACATTCACAGTGCAATTTTCAGTGCATGTAGCAGGAATCTTGGGAAGGCATTTATTTAAACAAATGAAGAAATAGAAATAAGAATGGGGGAATAGGGAAAACAGGAATGACAATAGTGATAGCAAGAGTTATGATGTCTGAGAAATAAGCTGGAGTGCCAGTTCTGGAGTAGACCTAAATGGATTGATTCATACATCAATCTGAGAAAGAAAATAGCTTTCTGAATTCCTCCTTCTCCTTACTTATCATTGAGAGCTATTTGACATAAACACTGTTACAACTTGGCAGTTTTAAGTCCCGAAACTACTTAGAGCAATAACTTAAAGTTACCTGTGGAAAAGAAATGATTAGATGCAGTGCCCCAAATGTTTCTCAGGTGGATTGTGAGATGACATATTGTCCGGGTTCTTTAATATGAAAAACTGAGCCGTGCCTTATTCCAGTCAATTGATTTGCTTTTCTGGGCTATACACAAACTGACGATTGCATCAGACATGTTGAGTGGGCTCTTCCCTTTCCTTTTCCCCTTCCCTTCCCTTTTTCCTTTCCCTCTTTTCTTTTCCTTTTTTCCTTTTCTTTTTCCCTTTCCCTTCATATTCCTTTCTAAACCCTAGAATCTTAGAGGAAGTGACCATGACAATCATGTAATCCAATCCTCTACAATGTACAAAAAAATCTCTAATTAAATCATAAATGAGATATTATTGTCCATCCTCTTCTTTTAAAAGAAGCTCCAGAGACAAAGCTGGAGAAACTATGACCTCTATAGAGAGACTGTATCATTGCTGTACACATCATATTTAAAAATATGAATAAAACTACAATGATGTCATTGTGATCACACCGTTGGAAGCAGAATTGGGTTAGTCGGACTTATCCAGCTCTGTTTCTGCCACTTCCATCCTTTCCACATAGTATGGAAGGTGAATGCTGAAAAATAACACAGCCAGATTTCAGAAATGTCCCATTTTTGCAGCACTTCTCTAGGACTTCAACTCACTCACAGATGTTAGAAGAGGCAATTATCCTGTTAAAGTCTACCATATTTCATATGAGTCAGTGCAATTAGTCAACTAGGAAAAAGAGGGTAAATTTAATTTCAAATATTTTTAAAAGTGTCTTTGCATGTAATGAGTCAGATTTTTGTTTTACATTAAAATTAATCCAGGGGCATGAACTGATAATATAATCAGAGTGGGAGTTAAAAAAGAATTTAACTGGTTTCTCTCTTGCAAAAGCTGTAAAGGAAGCCCTGTATTTACTTGCAAATGGATGAAAACCATCCACTGTTATTAATACAGTAGAATTTATTCTGATAAAGCTGCTATCTTCAGAGAGAGAATATCTGAGAGCAACAGCATAAGGAAAAAAAAAATAATTTCTCCACTCTGTTTTCATAACTATTGTTCACCTTCATTTCCACCCATTGTTAATTTTACAATAACCAACAATTATATGCAATTATGTTTATAATATAAAGCAGGGGTCTCCAACCTTGGCAACTTTAAGACTTGTGGACTTCAACTCTCAGAATTCCTCAGCCAGCTTTGCACAAGTCTTAAAGTTGCCATGGTTGGAGACTCCTGATATAAAGTATAGCTTGGTCCTTAGACTATTTGCTCAATAAAAGTCATCTAGAACCCCCTTAAATTATGGTACCAGAGTAACAAAAGTTACGAGTGTTGGAGATGCAGTATTTTCTACTCTTAAGGCACTGGACTAGAATCCAGAAGATAGTGAGTTCTAGTTCCACCTTAGCCATGTACGTCATCTGGGAGACTTGGGGCCAGTCAATGTCTCTCCCCCAACCCATCTCACAGGATTGTTGCCATGATGAGAAAGAAGTATTGGATAGGTTTGTCGCCTTGAGACAAGATGAAAATCAACTAATCAAATCAAACGATCAATCAATGAGTAAAGATACAGTAGGTGGTGCATGACAAATTCTCTTCACCAACCCAAATGGTGTTAGTGTCCTCTTTAACCATTTTTATCTAGGAAATGTGGTGAGTGATGGAAGCAGTTTCCATGAGCAGAAGGAAAGGAGATAATAGGAAAGGGTGGTCTCTTCTGTTCTGTCGCCAGTAAAGAGACTCGCAGACCAGAGTTGACTTCAGCTCTTTAATAATAAACAGTAACTTCAACTGCAGTCGAACCGCAGCAGCCCTTTTTATAGCGGCTGCTCCACGGCTCGCAACCAATGACATTTAGTTAAACTTCCCGCCGCTATAGGCGGCCAATCAGATACTAACGTTACTAACCAATCGTATCGTTGCTTCTGCTAACCAATAGGAACATCACCCTAGAAGTCTCTATTTAAATACACTACATCTTCCTTTTCAACCCCTTCCTAAAAATCTGTTCTGGATCACTGGCAGACCTTGTGGAACAAGGTGATAGAATCTGCAGAAGGAAGAAAGAGCTGGCTGGCAAAACTTGGCTTCTCCTTTCTGTTAGCAGGACCTTCTGCTAGGCTATGCCCAGAGGTGGGATTCAAATTTTGTAACAATTAATTTGGCGGGCATGGCTAGTTGGGTGTGGCTAGGTTGTTGTGGCCATGTGACTGGCTGGGCATGGCTTGGGGTATTTTTGGCAGCACCCCCCATTTTTGGGGGCCTTCTGGGCCTCAGGGAAGCCTCCTGGGGGGTGTTTCCACAAGGCTTCCCTGGGGCTCAGGAAGGAAAAAAACTCAGCATGGGGGGCACGCACCCCCCTGTGCTCTGTTTTGGGGCCTTCTGGGCCTCAGGGGAGCTTCCTGGGGGCAGTTTTTGTTCCCAGGAAGCTTCCCAGGGGCCCAGGAAGGCAAAAAATGGAAAGGCAGGGGGACTGTGCCCCCCCTCCATTTTTTGGCTTCCTGCACCTCAGGAAAGCCTCCTGGTTGAAGCAGTAAGTAAGCGAGGGGAATCCTGGCACAGCGGATCATAGGAACAGCTAATCGTTGGTTGGGAGAAAGAAATACCTTAAGGAGTGACTGGGCAGGGAAGAACGCAGTCAGCGATGTCGGGCATGCATGCAATGTTGCACATGCGTGATAAGGACTGACTGGGAGAGGAGCGGAGGGGCGGGCAGAGAGAGGCAGGGCCAGCCGGGGGCACGACTTGCCGGTTCTCCGAACAGCACAGAATCATAACAACCGGTTCTATAGATCCAAACTGGTATAATCCCACCCCTGGCTGTGCCCCCCCCCCCCCCGTGAATAGAAATAAATCTTTTTCTCCCCTCCTCCTAATTCTCAAATCTCCCATGGTCTTTGCCCCAAGTTGCTGACCTTTGCTACATGTACAGAAATATGAAGAGCAATGTGAATATTTTCCAGCTAATGTAAAAAAAATAATACACAGGATAAGTTTCATGAAAGAAGCAACAAGAGGTCATTAGAAGGTTTTAGTCTTTGGCCCTGATCTTACAGGAAATATAGTTCTTTCCACCATCATCATGAAGGGGTGATAAAATATCACAAAGTAGACTCACATTAAGCTGGATAATATGCAGGCTGCTTGATTTGTATTGAATATGTGTCTAGTGGCTGAAACCCACTGTAATGAACTTGCCCACAAATCACAGCTTAATGGGAATCTACTTATACATATTGCTTAATTAAAAGTTGTGAGCTTATTAACATGTGTCTTTGGCACCGAGCTTTAGGGATGTAATCTCTGTGCAAATAAGACTAGGTTGTAAAAGTTTTATAGATTGACAATGATATTAAATTCCACACCTTAATAAGCCATTATTTTTCTGAAGAACAGTTCAAATTATGTATATGTACACTGGTCTGGTGTGTTAGTTGACTAGTGTTGTTTTTAGCTCAAGAATCATTGTCATGTAAGACACAGGCATTAACTTAAGGCCAACTTGGCTGCAATTTTTCTCAGTATTAATTCTGTCAAAGTCTCTTGCTTTTGGGGCTTATTATTATTGGAATATTGACCGATAACGTCCAACATGTAATATGTTCCCAAACTTTATTTTCTTGGATATTTAATGCAATCATAAAAAGTATCAATATAATCACTTTTAAATAGTAGCTATTTTTAATTACAGATGACAAACATTTTTTCAAAGCTCAAACTGCTACTGGGGAATTATAGTTTTAGGTTTGAGCGGGTCAGGTTTATGAGGGCAATATTTTATTTTATTATTTCTGAAACCAAACAGAAAACTAAGCAATATTTTTTGCCTACAAAGGTTAAAAAGAAAAAAGAAAAATAGAAATTGTGAAAAAATACACAAATTGAACTATACAAGCAAAGTCCCAAAGGTTCTTTTTTTCCAGGAGGCAACTGGAGTTTCTTGTTTTTATTTTTTCTTTGAAGATGTTTTGCTTTTCATCCAAGAAGCTTCTTCAGCTCTGACAGGATATGGGGAATGTAAGGATTTATATTCCTTGCAGACAGCTGAGTAGTGCTCAGGTGACTCTGAGGACACAAGTAAACTAATGGCCCTCTAAAACAGGGGTGTCAAACTCACATTGTTATGTCGGTGTTATGTGACGTATCAGGACTTTTTCCCCCTTCGCTAAACGAGGCATGGACATAGCCATGGCATGACACATCCGGCCCACAGGCCTGGAGTTTGACAGCCCTGCTCTAAAAGAGTGCAAATGACCAGCTATCTGCAAGGAATATAAATCCTTACATATCCAGTCAGATAGTGGTAGAATTCAAATTTTTTTACTACCAGTTCTGTGGCCGTGGCTTGGTGGGCGTGGCAAGGGAAGGATACTGTAAAATCTCCAGTCAGAGGTGGTATTTGCTGGTTCTCCGAACTACTCAAAATTTCTGCTACTGGTTCTCCAGAACTGGTCAGAACCTGCTGAATACCACCACTGCTGTTAGAGCTGAATAAGCATCTTGAATGAGAAGCAAAACATCTTCAAAAGAAAAAACAATTGCCTCCTGGAAAAAAAAAAAGGACTTTTGGGACAACCATGACTTGGATGACTGAGAATCTCCACAGACTACGCAAGAGAAGGAAAAAAGAAAGAAAGAAACGCTAACCCTTTCCTTCACATATCACAGCATGCAATCATCCTTGGTGGAACATTCAGATGGATTGCTGAACCTTATTTCATGGAAAATTAAAAGCAAGTCATTGGTGGAGTTTATCCAATCCAACCTTGCTCAGTGCAAATCCAGAAGAGCAGCCCTGGCAAATGACTCTCCAACCTCTGTTTGAAGGTTTCAAGTGAAAAAGAATCTACTGCTTCATGTGGCAGTCTGTTCCACTGGCTGACAACTTACACAGTCAGGAAGTCCCTCCTTATTTCTACTTCCAACCTCCTTCCTTACAAGTTTAACCTTCTGGATGGTACTGCTCTCTGAGGCAATTCACTGGAGCCCATTTGTGTACAATTCTTGATTGTAGATAACCTGCCATTTCCTAACTTATAAAAATAAAGAAAAAAAATGATAGTGTGACTGAGGTCAGCATCAAGTTGCTGCGAATTCTGTGCCTAGAAAGAAAGCTTAGGGATGTCCTATTTTCATAGGGTTGCTCCAAGAATTTGTTTCACAAGTCGAGACAGAGAATAGTTTGGCATCACACAGTTCTGCAGAATTTAGTACCAAGCAGTCTTGAGACTGTTTCAAGCTAAAGTGAACAATTAGGGGTTTCGTTACAAGGTTAGGTTTTTTTTTAATTATTATTATTTAATTAGGGTTGATAATTACATGGAACTGTCCTTTTATGAAAATATTGATATGGGGGAAAGGGAAAGGAAGGAAGGAAGGAAGGAAGGAAGGAAGGAAGGAAGGAAGAAAGAAAGAAAGAAAGAAAGAAAGAAAGAAAGAAAGAAAGAAAGAAAGAAAGAAAGAAAGAAGGAAAGAAAAAGAAAGGAAGGAAGGAAGAAAGAAAGAAAAAAAAGAAAGAAAGAAAGAAAGAAAGAAAGAAAGAAAGAAAGAAAGAAAGAAAGAAAGAAAGAAAGAAAGAGGAAGGAAGGAAGGAAGGAAGGAAGGAAGGAAGGAAGGAAGAAAGAAAGAAAGAAAGAAAGAAAGAAAGAAAGAAAGAAAGAAAGAAAGAAAGAAAGAAAGAAAGAAAGAAAGAAAGAGATTATACTTAGTCTGAACAAGAATCTCCATATTCAAATTTACATGTTCATCTATTAGGATTTCAATGAGAACTGAAGTGGAACTTCTTCCTTGAAAAGATCTTTTGATAATATTTTGGCCTAATACTACTGTTACTTTTGACCATATTGATTGGGAAGAATAGAAACAGTAGGCTAAAGCAGATACAAATATTCCTGCTGGAGAAGACTTTTGTAGCATCAATTTTGTTCACTGTCTGAGAAGTTTCATAATCCTGGAACTACAGATTTAAATCCTTTCTTGGTAGGCTCCATATTCTACCAGGACTTCTAAGTAGGAAGTCTTCTGATATAGTCTGATATAGTGTAAGGTTGGAATCCCTGGAGAAATAGCTTTAGTTTTAACTAATGACTTTCCTTGAAAATTCTAAGAACAGAAAACTCCACATTTGCAGATGAACCTGGTAAGAACCGTAGACTGGGACATTTGACAATTTCCTCCAAAATTAATGAATAATTATTTGTGTAGGTATAACAGCCATTGCTTTCAAATTATCTACCTTTAACTATGTCTCCCTCTTTGGGGGAGGAATTTGAAGGATGCTATTTAATTCTAACTCCGCGATCAATATACAGTTCTCTTCAGTATCCCCCGTGCAACTGAATTCAGATGACAAACATTGCATCCAGTCAGCTAATAGAACCTTGTGATCTACTTTTCCAATACTTTGAATATCTTTGTCTTGAATTACTTATCATATGTGACTTTAAAGCTGAGGAAAAATGTCCTCCTGTATAAATATAGAAAAATACAATAACAATATAATTGGCTGGTTTTTAAAGGAAAAAATATGGTATTTGACTAATTCCAACTTTAAAAGGGGCCCCCTAAATGCTTCTTATTTTGCTTAATTCTGAACCTTGCAATTTTTCCTTTTGTTTTTCAATTTATCCCTTTTATGCAGCAGCTGGATTCATTCTTGATAGGGGCTTCTTCAGTCAGACAGATGTAGCACTCATCAGAAGTTAATTTGCAGGGATATTCACATATGCAAATCACATCACAATCCTGAAATGCAACCATGTAATGAGTGGAAAGTATTATATCCATAAATCATACAACCCTGATAATCAGAATTTCCACTGAGCCGGGATAAATTTAACAGCATTTATAACTTTGCTGCTTTTAGCCTCAAAAAATGCTCTCTTTTTTTTTTTTTGTGGGGTAGTCGTGAGTATGTTACACTGGTGATCTTAAAAAAAAAAAAACCCTCCCCAAGTCTAGCATAATGAGTCCTCAAGTGTATTATAACTTACCAGTAACTACATTTCAACATTTTTGCTTTCAGCAATTGCTGCTTTATTCATAAACATTTAAACACTGGATCAGGCATAAACTAAAAATGTTGGCAACAACATGGATTTAATTTCATTAACTATTAGGTAAACTTGGTCTCGCTTCTTCAAATAATCCTTGGTTTGAATGCTAAAGATGTAATGAACTTCACAGTTCATAGCATCTGACATTGCTTAATTAATGGGTGCATTTATAGTACATAGGCCTTGGTAATTGATTTATATGCATGATTGGCCCATACAGCTGTTAGTTCCTGTAGCAAAGTCATAATTCAAATGTAGACATATTTTCTAGATATAAGGAAGATGAAAACAAACAAGAAAATAGAAGCCACCCAGTAACATCAACCTGACAAATTCTTTTCAAAAGTCAGACTACTGTGGGGAAAAGTTGAGGCATTAATGTAATAGCTTCAAATTTCCATAGATGGAGGCCATTATTCAACACACTTAATGTATGTACTCAAATCCTTTATGAAATCATTTGAACCCAAAACACAGACTGTAAAGAGTCCAAAGCAAGGGTCTTCAAACTTGGCAAGTTTAAGACTTGTGGACTTCAACTCGCAGAATTCCTGAGCTAACATGACTGAAGGAGGAATTCTGGGAGTTGAAGTCCATAAGTTTTAAAGCTGTCAAGTTTGAAGACCCCTGGTCCAAAGGGTGAAAAAAAGGAGATCTCTTTGAACAAACAGGAAGTGACTGATTTCCAATTATTTGTATGCAAAACGAAATGAGTGAAGCAACCCACAACAACCAACTAATCCATGACTTTAAATTGTAATTTTTAGGATATTCCACACATTCTTTGGGACAGTTTAAATAAAAATTGCTATTTTATTTGCACATCTTGATTGTGGTGGTTCATTAGTCCTTCCAAGATTTCACTTAATGTGTCAGAATATCCATGAGTTTTATGGGTTTCAAATTAAATGCATCATTGAAATTGGGAAAATTGAGCTGTCAAGATGTCTCTAATTGTTTCCAACAAGTTCTTGTGTATAGAAATACTGTATATAAGGATTTACCTCCCAAACCCCTTTATATCTTGTCAGTTAGAGCCTGCCTTCTCCTTGTCCTGGTTTTCATAAGGATCTTTATTACAGTCTGGGTGTTGGGAGAAAAGTTAGAATCCCGCGTTTTATATGGAAAATGAAGGTTGCACTTAACAATTCCTCTTTTTTCCAACCAAAAGTTAAGAGGAAGGAATCTTTAATCCATAGCAGAAAGAAGAAAGGCAGTCTCTTGTAGAAAGTTGTTGTACTTTGATTATCCTTGCAGTTCTACAAACAATATTTGAAACTTAGATTTGTTTCTGGAAAAGTATGCACCGAGGCCAAATTTGAAAATCTAAGAAATTTGATTTAGCAGGCTGAAAGATGATCCAACATCATAACTTTACAACATTTACAATTTCCCCAAGGAATATTAGTTCCTCATAAGCTTTGCTTTCTGATCGTCACTGATCTTATGCCTATACTTATGAAGCAAGTATCAGACATGTATCGTTTACTTGCAAAAATAATAAATCTAACATATTGTAGATTGTTCTTGAAAGCAGTTTCCAAGTTTAAACCACAAATTGCCCAATCACTAGGGAATGAAAGCATGCTATAGATTTGTATGTGTTGAAAAGTTGATTCCAAAGAACAATAATCAGAATGGACAAGGTCATTTGTGACTATTTTTGTACAGGAAGGGCAGAAAAGCAGCTGTGGCTTCTGGATTAACCATTATATGAACCAAAGCCACATCTTCCCTTGTTTTTTTCTTCTCAGTAACAATTCCTTCTGGTTAACAACTTGTACACAAGATGGTAATCTATTCAGAGAACTATTATCCTCCCTTAAACAGTTATTGGAAACTATGTGTGATGGCTGCTAAACCTATTTTGGAGTTGTTTAAAGAAAATACTAGCCAGTTTGGGGGAATAATCAAAAACAACTATTGAACTATGCATTGGGAAGGATATTGTTAAAAAGAATATCAAGGATATCTGTTTTAAAGAACTGTTTCTACAGAATTCACTTTAAAACCTCAACACAATCATGTATATTATAGAAACTTGCATATAAACTGTTTCTGTGTCGGTGAATGTTAGAATAAACATGAAAATCAGTTTTTGAAATCAATCTTCAGAAAAACAAGCTTAAAAAACAATGGAATGCTCCCCTACCAAACAGAGAGGAAAATAAACCAGTTTTACACCGATCTAAAGATACCTCTGTTCTTCCCAAGATGGATTATTTTTGTTAGAAAAATACAGATTTAAAAAATGATTTTTTTTCCTGTAGTTGTGTTAGAGGTACCATTTATTAATAGTATTTCCTATTTTCAAATCTATTCATATTTCTAGTACTTCTACTTTTGATGCCCTTTTATTAGTGAGCAGAAAGATTCAAATATTACAGCCTTAAAAATCAAATTCAATAACATGGAATAATATGGGACTTGTGTATTTTTATATAGTTCTACTATTTGTCAAGTTGAACCATGCCTTTTCAAATCCTGAATCTTACATTTGAATCTGATCTGGGCTATTAGATCAATTTAAAGTCCCTTTCTATATTCTCTTTTCCAAGTAAACTGATTCCACGGGAAGTATTTCTCTACCATTCAAAGAAATTACAAGTGATTCTGTACACAGCATATTTAAAAACTATTAAAATGCAATTATATTAGTAACCCTAGTGATGATTAAAAAGTGATTTTCTAAAATTCTTGCAAGAGAGTCCTTAAAAACATTAATTGCAGTAATCAATCATTACCACCTTGTGCTTATTTGTAGGGTGATTCATATACCCCAAATACAAGTTGTATACTGATTTGTCATGCATTTTCAGCCTGCATGTAGGGACCTATTTCATTGGAAAGGATGAAGAGACAAATATGATTAAGAAAGAAAACAGTATAATTTAATTAAGTAATGTATTGATTTGGTTTTTAATTCACTACAGTCTTTTACTATTAATGGGGTAGAAATGCTTTAGTATAATAGAATATCTCAATTGGAAGATTTTGATCACAAATGTTTAATTATTGTTCACCTATGGCTACTTTCTAACCAGAATTGACTGGCTATTATGCTCCCAATGCATCTGGAAAGTCTCAAGTTGGGGTTGAAGATGCATTGACTAAGGAATAATTAACAGAAGAACTTGGTCTAGAATTCCAATCATGCAGAATAACTCCAGGTGTCTATGGAGATTCTCAATCTTCCAAGTCATGATTGTCTCAAAGTTGCTTTTCCAAGAGGCTTCCTTGTTCTTCTTTGAAGACGTTTCATGTCTCATCCAAGAAGCTTCTTCAGCTGTGATTGGATGGTTGGGGAATCATGAGCCGCAGTGACACAATGGTTAGAGTGCAGTACTGCAGGCTACTTCTACTGCCTGCCGGCTGCCTGCAATTTGGCAGTTCAAATGTCACCAGGTTGAAGGTTGACTCAGCTTTCCATTCTTCCCAGGTGGGTAAATTGAAGACTTGTTGGGGGCAATAGGCTGACTCTGTAAACCACTTAGAGAGGTCTGTAGAGCACTGTGAAGTGGTCTAAGTGCTAATACCATTACTCCAGATAACTCCTGGGAATCTGTAGAAAATGTCTGTATTTGCATGGTTGCATGGAATGCACAAGAAAAAAGATTATATTCTAAGTTACTAATGAAGAATACTGATGAAATCAAGAAAGGGAATGTATGTCTCTGCTTTCTCCAAAGTGGACAAAGTTGTATGGGATACAATTCCTGGAATTTCCACCAACTATGAACTTGGAGAATGCCATAATTATGTGAGATGTGGCTGGTCTGCACCAAATTATTAAGAATTATTGGAAGATATTGGAAAACATCAGAAGAATACCACTTTGTGGAAAGTTGCTGTGAATGCACTTCATCGATCTCTTCTTTTAGTGTAAAAACCTACAACTGCTGCAATTAAATTAAAAAAGAAATTCAGAAATGATATGCCAAGCAAAGGATATTATCTCACTGAAAAGTTTGCAGTCATTGAGGGAATGTAACCAGAAGGCTTAACACATCAGTATTAAACATAACCCAGAATGGAATGGCATCCATTAGAGTGACAATGCTATTATGGTTTCATTTTTACTTTCAGATGTGAACATATTTCTCAATGTTTTCATAAAAAGGAACTATAGCTATATAATAATTTTTTAATTTTTTTTCTTTTGTGCTGTGTCAGCTTATACTACCAACTAACAATTAACTGTAGTGGAATATATGATTATTTTCTTCAAACTACTATATTTTGCTGCCTTATTACATTGAAATGAGAAAATCAAAATTCCTCTAAATTATTACTTGCTAAGCCATCATTGGAATATTAGTACATTGCTACTGTTCCTTCCTTCCTTCCTTCCTTCCTTCCTTCCTTCCTTCCTTCCTTCCTTCCTCCTCCCTCCCTCCCTCCCTCTTTCTTTCTTTCTTTCTTTCTTTCTTTCTTTCTTTCTTTCTTTCTTTCTTTCTTTCTTTCTTTCTTGATTAATATTTTTAGTAACAGGTTTTTAATATAGCAATTGTCTTTACAGGAAAAATGCTCAGGAATAGTCAATTTTTATGGATTTCTGAAAATCATTAGCTCAGTAGTTAAGGCTACAGTTCAAATTCACACCATTGGTCTGAGCTGTACTCAATTCAGCTTAACAAGGATAATACTGCAAAACTCACTGAATTTTTTTCAATCTGAGTCATCTGTTCAATAGGATCCTATGGTGAATTTTTACCAAAACTGTATTCTTGACTGTGATTTTCCTCTGTTTTAAAAAGTGCTTGGTAACTCAGCGGCACTACAGATAATCATTGACTTACAACCAGAACTGAGCTCAAAACTTCTATTGCTAAATGAAGCAGTTAAGTGAATTATATCTCATTTTACAATATTTTTTTTGCTGTTTTTCCTTTATTGTTAGTTTTTATTTTCTCCTTTATTCTTCTTACATTCTGCATGTAAATTTTGGGACACCTCTGTATCACACTCATACAAATAATTATAAGACATCTTGCATTGGTAGAGAAAATTCTACCCATTATGGTTTTTTCCCCCCAAATGTTGTTGGCATGAACCTTTTTCATAGCCCTTTTGTCTTCTGTCTAAATCTAAACTCTGACTGATAACTGCTGTCTCATACATGCACCGTCAGAAATCCCTGAACTACTTAGTCCTGCAAATGGAGTATTTTTGAGAATGATATTTTGGTACTCTTTGATACCTGTCTTACTACCTAGCGGCCTAAACTTGACTTCTCAGATATTTTCCCTCTGTCATAACTATTGCCTCTCCCCAGTGCTATTGGCAACTTTTCGAGACAGCTTGTAGTACCTATAACTATGCAAGCAGGGTACCCATGCTTCACTATGAAACTATGTGATCGGGCAACTTTTGGGGGAGGAAAATAAGGGGGGGAAATTCTGCCTCTGCCTACATCCATCGGTATTCATCTGGCTAACATCCTGTCAGTGTGTGAGAGAGCTGAGGGCTGTTTGGAAACTGAAACAGTATTTGCTGTGTGAGCAAGGAGACAGCAAGGAGCCTGGGTGTAGCTTAGCTCAACTGCAGTTGGAACAGATTTCTTTTCAGGTGGGGAGAGGGAGTAGAACTCCTTAGCATCAGAGCATGTTAATAATAATTATAATATAGGAAATACTAATACTCTGATGGTCATTTCAAAAAATGCTTTCTTAGAGAGCACTTAGAAGCCAAGAGGAACATACATGCCAAATTTCAAGTTTGTAGACTTTATGGTTCTGGATATTTTGTGATGATGCGTGAGTGGTATTTCGTTTTTATATGTATAGATTGGAATGGGTGGCATTAGTCAACACAATTATTTGCTGATTCAACTTTGAAAACTTTCCTTTAAAAAAAACAAACTACTATGTGCATTTCTTTAATTTTTTTTGCAAATTTCTTAACTAGCTCTAGCAGTATTACTAACAGTTGCCAGTATTTTTTTTTTTAAATGAAGAAGAAAACTGTATTTGGTGGGGAGAAACACTCATAAGGTAAAGGCTGCACTTTCACAACAGATCCTGAACCTATCCAGTCCTTTGAGGGTTGTATGTGAAAGCATCACCTATTTGTTCCATATACTGGAAGTAATTACTAGGAATTCTGTCTTTTTTAAATTGGAATTTGAAATGATTGCATGACCATCCTGAATCTGCTAAATTTAAATTTGTACAATTTTAACCACTACTTGTACTGGAAATGTAATCTTAATCACTGCATTGGAGGAGTTAATGGCTTGGAAAGACTAGAAATAGAAATCAGCTAGGGACCCAAGTTTCTTCTGTAAGCAGTTTATATATTTTATGTAATTCTGTTACTGTAAATAAACTACATTATTGTTGTTCCACTGAAAGTCTCCAGCCAATTTATAAAGAACAAATACAACCTCTGCAAATTCTAGCCAGCCATTCCCTTCTGTCAAGGGAAACAAAGCTTATAACTGGTTGTTGACCTCTAGTGATAGTCAACGACAAACACTGAACATTGAATATCTGGATTCAGAATTAGTGTCAATCAGCTCAAAGATAAGACACAGCCTGGTAGTCCATGTTCAAGTGCAATTTATCAGTTCTGAGTGGGAGGAAAGTATATACAAATTAAGAAAATTATTGATGGATACAGACCTGCCATGTAGTTATGGATGTTTCTCATTTAATTTTCCCTCCCATTGAGGGCTATCCATTAAAACAAACAGCAATGGTTCTTCTTAATGCATGGTATATACTGAACTGGTCAACTCTAAGCAGATGCTTTAAATGAGGGGGCCTATCCATCTGCCAAAAAGTCTGATATGCTGTCAGGTATGAGTTTGAAATTATGGCTAAATCAATATGCTGTTTCTGAATTCATGTTTTTTTCTGTTGGGATGTTGCTGAACTGTGAGTAGGCTTTGGGTTATGTCTGAATCAAGGAAACATCATGCTCTTTTGTAACCTGTCCGAAACAGAGCGGCTTACATATTGAAGAAACAGAGGAGTATCTCAAGATGAAGCAAGAAACAGTGACTGTTAAAGAGTGAGTTGTGTTTGTGGCTAAGTTGTCGGGGAATGGCAATGTTCACAGTGAGTCAACATGGCCAAAATCCAGAAGCAGCTATAGAGTTCTTATCCCCATCCTCCAAGTAATACAAACAGTGAAAAAAAATACAGCCATGTAAACCTCCCTGTCAGTAGAAGCAGTGGGATAGCTGTAATGTGTCAGTGTTCTGAGTAACGCATCCAAAGGAATCAGAATTCCAAGGCAGAAACGTTCCCCAGAGAACATGTTTATTGGACACATCATGTCGGCACAGCTAGTGAAAACCAACTCTAAAGGCTTCCTGCAGTAACCATGTAGTTAAAAAAGCAAGGGTTTCCCCCAGTGGTGGGATTCAAAATTTTTTACTACCAGTTCTGTGGCTTGGTGGGTGTGGCTTGGTGGGCATGGCAGGGAAAGGATACTGCAAAATCTCCATTCCCACCCCACTCCTCAGGGAAGGTTACTGCAAAATCCCATTCCCTCCCCACCCCACAACCTACTTTCCAGCTCCGTTCTCCTGTGCAGGGCAACAAAAGAAGACCCAGCCGATCAGCTGGGACTCGGGAGGCAGAGAATAGATGGGAGTGGGGACAGTCAGAGGTGATATTTGCCGCTTCTCTGAACTACTCAAAATTTCTGCTACCATAAAATTCTGCTGAATACCACCTCTGGCTTTCCCCCTCCCAGGTATCACAGGTCACATTGTCCAATCAAAGCAGGTGGCGGAATCCCTCGATCACTTCTGCTCCTCCTCCAACTGCCACCTGTTGGGATGACCTTGGTTCCCACAGGAGAGCTCTTTATTTTGTCTGTGAGCCAGTCTAGCTATTTCCCCCTCATCCTCCCCCCCACCATATTGCACGGCAACCGTGAAGCAGCACAAGATGGCTTCAGCCAGGTTTGATTCAGAGGTTGACAGAATGGTGATGACAGATAACAGAACCAGCAATCCACTGCTAGAAGAACCTGGGACTCTTCTCCAGTTCAAACATATTTCTGAGCATTCTTCATACGTTTAAAAAAAAGTACTAGTTCTGGGTTGAAAAAGACAGATTTCAAAAAGAGTGCCGCCAATACGTATAAACGGATGAAACTTGATTTATTTTGGAAATATGGACTGCACAAGCAGACGCCTTTCTAGAGGCCAGATGTACAATCTATCCTGCAGGCCAAGCGAAAATGATTACTGAGGACATTGTCCTGGGACCAGAGAAGATGCAACAACCTAAAATGGTGATTAGAATCTGGGCTGGTCCCAACCCAAAATTGTATCATCATCAGTTTTGACAAAGCATGCTAGATCATGTTGATGGTAAAAGAGAAAAGAGAGAATAAAGAAAAAGAGAGAGCTGGAATAGCTAAAGATACCTAACTTTTAGCTTACTGAGTTGTTGACTTAGATGAGACAAGGACAAGGTCCTGAAGATGTATCATATAAAAATGGTCATTGGGGCACATTCTTAACAAGGTTAAAGTGACCTGACGATGACCCCTAAATGTTCTCAGAATGAACCCAGATTAGTCAAGTTATTTTACAAGTTGCCATTTGATGATTTGAGCATGTCCCTAATTCTCGGCTTCTTAATGAAGTTGGAAGCACAGGGAAGGAAGTCTGTTTTTTACCTTTTCCTCTCTCTTCGTGCAGCTTTACACACCCTCCTTTCTAATCCTCCAGGCTGGCCCCTATTTCAAAGCAGGAGCCCAACATTTTATGTACTGTAAAAAGTGACCCAGGCACTTTTATCAGCCGGATAAAGCTTTCTTTATTTGAAGTTTTCTTTAAAAGACTTGGACATTTCAAATGTTCTGATCCATCTTTCACTCACTTGAAATGTAAGCAATCAGCATTAATATTCTGTTCATTCTTCTGTCCTACTAATGGAGATTTTAATAAACCAATCAAAATCCAATTGTGATGTTTCACTTAAAATCTTTTCTCCTTTTAAAGGTATCCATTAAAAAAAAAAGAGGCATGTGCCCGAAGTTGTAATATTGTTTTAATCCAGATTTGATTCTAAACAATGCAAAATGAAGATGAAGCCTTGGTGGTTTTTTCCCTCTGTCTCTACACATCTATATCAAAGCAATCAGCACAAATGAAATTATAAGTGGTCCTCTTAAGTAGTATGACACTAGCACAGCCTGCGCGCATATTTGAATGAATCTGACCTTTTATATTCTGATATGCTATAGCTGCTAATAATTTTTTTTTCCAGAAATGGAAGCAGAAAGAAATATTACTAATATTTTAGAAAGATGTATGTTTTCTGCCCGCAATGAAATAAGAAAGGTCAAATTCACTCATCTCTCTCTCTCTCTCTCTCTTTTTTAATATTGTCTAACTTCTCACCCCTTTGTTATAGTAATGAAATTTAAGATATCCTTCATGATATAACTGTGAGGGAGGGAAAGGCCTAAATTACCTTCATCTGGCATCATTCCAGCAGGCTATAAATGAGGTAATTGTCCTTGACTATAAAATCTGCATTTTCAAGACTTAATTGCTTTCATTACATCTTTTTTGTAATTCTATTAATTTAACTGAATGGAGCGTTTGGTTTTATGGTTAAAAATTTGCATTAAAGAATGGTACATCTAAATAGAATTTTAATATTTGTACCAGACCCCAAGTACAGCTATCTCTCAGGATCTAGGTAATTTCAGAAGAATAAAATAACAAGCAAGAGTCCTTTAGGTCAACAAACTGGTTTTCTTTAGGTGAATATTAATAGAATTTGCTATTACTAACGGAGTGCAGTCATGTGACAAATAATGTTGTAGATTCCGAGAAATAATTAAAACTGGGCTGGCTTTGGTTCCTTTTCTTAAACCATATTAATGAGCAAAAAGTACATTACCCAAGCTGCACCCCCGATTTGAATTGTTGCTTATCTCATGGTTAAATATCCTGTGTGTAAATGCAGTGGCAAAGCTGTTGAGTTCTTAGTTGGTCAATTGTGAACATTGTTGCATGTTCACTTAGCATTCAAACTCCAAGGTGCAAAAAAACAATTCCTGGCTCATTATTTCCCGCATATCTATTATGGAAATGTTTTCTTTGCATTCTCTAGAATCCTCTTGGCCATTCCAAAAACACGTGGCTCTTTTCTTAATTGCCTTTTCTTTGAATGCGGAACCTTTCTGGGAGATTAAGCAAAGGGCCTTGATGCAGCAAATACCACCTGATCTTTCAGCCAAGCAACACTACAGCTCTTGCCAACATAAACCTTTCTGTGCTTACCCACACCCCTATATTTTTGTTGAGTGACACATTTCTGGTGGACTGAGTTTCTGCCCGTTTTCCAAAAAGACTAGAAGAGCAAATAAATTTGAGGCCATACATCATCACTGCTTGAAATCAATGAAAATTAACCCTAAGAAGGTGGTTGTAGGGCCATGGGGCACTGACCCCTATAATAGGAGCTAGGTATAACATGTTACAATGGCAAGGCTTTACTTAATTAAACTACAATAACTACTTGTCCAAGTTACATGACAATCATCGTTCACCAATGATAACGCTGCCACCTTTCATGTAAACTCTCTTCCCTTTTGTGTATCACTTTACACATGACCTACATTTCCCCAGCTTAAGTCAATGAAAATTTATTGAATTGAATTCTTTATTGTCATTGTATGTATTTACACAGTATACATACAACAAAATTCACATAACACTCAGAGACCAGACTCAACATGCACACACACATGACACTCCCCAAACACCTCCCCACCCGCCAAAATTCCCCACCTCCTAAAAACACACAACTATCCACACAATAGACCAAGTAATACTGTCCAACAGCTCATTGATGGTGGTCCTTAAACTCATTGTTAAGTGCAATTATAGCTCTGGGATAAAAACTGTTCAGAAAACGTGTGGTCTGAGTTTTAATTGTTCAATTATTTAATTGTTCAATTGTCTAGAAGACAACAGTTCACAAAGATTGTAAACAGGATGGGAAAAGTCTCTGAGAATGTTGTGCAACTTCCTCAAACAGCGAGATGTGAAGATGTCGGCTGGTAGCTGGAGCCCAATGATATTCTGGGCAGTTTTAATGATTCTCTGTAGAGCATTTTTGTCCGCTGCAGAGCTGCTCCCATATAAGAATGCCGCATGTCAGGACACTCTCAACGGTGCTGCGGTAGTAGGACAGAAGTAGATACTGAGATAGATTTATCTTCCTGAGCATTCTCAGGAAGTACAGTCTCTTCTGTGCCTTCTTTACAAGCATTATTGAAACAACAGCTAGTTATGACATGAGAGCAGTGTTCCAATATTTGGTGGGCTGCCACAAAAAAGAGTGGTTGAACCTATATTCCAAAGTACCAGAAGGCAAAATAAGAAACAATGGATGGAAATTAACCAAGGAGAGAAGCAACCTAGAGCTAAGGAGAAATTTCCAACAGTGAGAACAATTAGTCAGTGAAAGAAACTGGACAGAAGAAAAAAACTGGACTGGAAGAAGAAACTGAACAGCCACTTGTCTGCAATGGAGAGTTGAATAGAAGACCAGGTCCTTTCCAACTCTGTTATTCTGTTATAGTTGGCTATGAGCACACCATTGAAAGAACCGAAGGCGCTGGTTAGGGAGAGATCTAACTATCTCTAATGGAGAAAATCTATCTAGGTGGTCACGGGTCATGGGTAAGAAGAGACAGCCTTTTTTGGGTCAATCCTCCACTTCTTTATATTTTGGACATAAATATGCCTGAAGGGAATGACTGACTCATTAAAGGTGACACTTTCTTGATGTAGTCTTTTTCAATTGCTTTCTTTTTCTTAAGAAAATTCCAGTTTGATGAAGATTGGATGAATTCATGAAATCTGCTTTCTGTTTCAACAACATCAGGCACTGTTTAAAACCTCCCTTGAGATACCACGTCAGGCTGACATTACACGTCAGTGGTGTTCGACAATTCAATATTGCAGGTTCAGGCTGGAGGGAAATCAAATGTCTTTAACTATGGCAATTAAGTAAAAGATTAAATTAATCCTCTGCCTATCATGATTTATAAAGGTGAAACAAAATTTTAAAGCTCTCAGTAGATCTCAACTGTTTAATTATACAAATTTAAATGACCAATTAATTACATTTGCATACATTAAACAACAAACTTTCTGGGATGTCTTGGATTAAGCTTCAGAGCAGGGGAATTCTGGGAATTGAAGTCCATACCTTTTCAAGTTGCTAAGGTTGAGAAACACTGCTTTAAATTGTTTAATATAAATAAATTAATTAGGTGCTAAATTAATAAGGTGAAAATCATTTTTTGAATAAGACTCTCAATTCAGCCTATAAAGTGTGAGTGGTAGCATTCTTGAGTAAGTATGCATAAGATTGCATGATTTATCCAATATATGTTGTATATACATGCACAAAATACATGTACGCATCAAAGAAAACTCCTAGAAAGGAAAGGAATTGGAAATAGCTTTCCTGGAAGAGAAAGGGGAAAGGGCACAGTGGCAGGAATTATTCAGTAGGAGGAAATCGTAGCTAATGTAAAAGTATCCTTGCCTAGACATAATTAAGCTGGTTTAGAGTCCAGCTTGCATGAGCCAAGGGCAATATCTTAAAAGTTAAGTGTATGCCCTTAAAAATTCTACATTAACACATGAACTAAATTATATTCTAATTTCCCCATAGCAGAATAACAACGTAACACAATTGGAAGGAACCTTGGAGGTTTTCTATTCCAAACTCCTGCTCAAGCTGGAAACCCTATACCATTTCAGACAAGCTGTGTCCAACCTCTTCTTAGAAAGCTCCAGTATTGGAGTACTCACAGCTTCTGTGACATGACTGTGACCAAAATAATTGAGCCTCCTTGCCTTCCTTCAAATGTTAAAGGTTAAAATGGGACGATGTGGAAAAGAAAGAAGTCATGTCCAAATCTCACTGAGACAGTGCAGTGGTGGAAAACCAAACACAGTGATGTACATGTCCACTGAGTAACGCCATCCATTGCCAAATTTAACACACATAACGTGGGTAATGCTCAGAAAGATGTACAGAGTGTGTGTCTCTGTTACTTTGAAAGAAACTACTGAAGAGCTTCTGAGGTATTCTTCACCTGTGAAATGGTTGTCCTCATGCATACATTAATGGGGTGGTTCAAGGCCTAATTCTGGGGAATAATAAGGAGCTGCTCTAATGATACAATAATAGGGTCTAAGGATGAAGGCTACTCTAGCATTGCCAGGTTTCTATCTCCCAGTACAAAATTGTTCAGTCTTTTGCTGCATATTATCTACACATACATAAACATGCTTCTGTAGATAGATTGCATTATCTGAATTGCATGCATTTATCACACCAAGCATAAATAATATTTATGTTTCTTACTGTACTTTATTCAAATAACTCACTCCACGAATAAATAAACCTGCATCCATTGTATCAAATTAGCCAAGCAATAACAAATTATTTTATTGTTAGCCATATCTGATTAAGAATCATGAAATAGAGAAATCTCATTTAGCGGTCTCACACTTCATGCTACTGTTCATTTAATCATGGTTTATTCAATAACCATAATCAACAGGATTTCGGCAACATATCAAGATTTTGTGCAAAACACTATAGTAACCATAATCAAAGTTATTATAAATCAGAAGAGCTGATTTGCATAACATGATACAGTGGTTAGAATGCAGTACTGCAGGCTACTTCTGCTGACTGCCAGCTGCCTACAGTTTGGCAATTCAAGTCTCGCCAGGCTCAAGGTTGACTTGGCCTTCCATCCTTCCAAAGTCGGTAAAATGGGGATCCAGGTTGTTGGGGCAATATACTGACTATGAAAACTGCTTAGAGAGGGCTATAAAGCACTGTGAAGTGGTATATAAGCCAAAGTGCTATTGCTATAATAAACTACATTTGAACAAATCACATTATGTTTTGGCACACTGTGGCAATGCATTACTTATGTTTGGTTAGGAAAAGGGCACAATGGATGGATCCATGGAGATTCTCTGAAAATTGCAGGGCATGTGAAGAGTTTCAAAGAGCCATCTTCTGACAGATAGGAGAACCTATCAAATACCTTTGATAGGTATTTGATAAGTTCTCCAGCCCAAGTGTTTAACAATACAGAACAATCAGGTGAAAAACGGTGTCCTTAAAGTTTCTTATGATGAACATTAATGATGTGGGGAGCAGATTGAACAGACAAAGAAATTATCTGATCACTGTCTTCACTCTTCTGGTAAGATAAATTGTGTCATCCACTTAAATAATAGTAATTGTTCCTACATTTGCATCTCTTAATTACTATTGGCAGACTGAATGCAAATCTAAGCTATCTTTCATCCTCTTCTTTCATAGTGGTGCATAAGTGCTTTATTTGTATATTAGGATTCTCTTTCAATGTCAGTTTTATCTCTGGTCAGACA
Source organism: Notechis scutatus (assembly GCF_049901735.1). Classification (NCBI taxonomy): domain Eukaryota; kingdom Metazoa; phylum Chordata; class Lepidosauria; order Squamata; family Elapidae; genus Notechis; species Notechis scutatus. Next base: position 142,080,339 of record NC_142011.1, on the reverse strand, counting down.
AGGACTACCTATGAAGGAACTAGAGTGTGATATGGGGGCCCTTCTGAACTTATGACCCCTGCTCCAGCAGCAGGTGGAAGACATGGCTTGGGGTGGGGCTTTGCTCATGTCCAGCTGCTGCATCAATTGTGACTTTGCCTGCTTTGTACCATTCTCATTACTACCTAACTAGACTGTTACACTCTTTGTGGAACTCCTTTGAAAGCCTATTCAGAAACTACAATTGGTCCAGAATGCAGAAGCACGTAATGCCTGCCCTGGTTGCTGATTTAATGTGTTTGGCCGAGTGATAAAGTCCTTGGAAACTGGGTACTACAAGACTGCTTACTCCAACCAGAATTGACCCAATCTAGCCAGATTTTGTTCGCCACATCTGAGAAGGGAAGAAAATCAATGATTCTGGGAAATTTTTCCTGCATCATCCTATCCTCATATTTCTAGAAATTCTCAATCTCACTCTTACTAATGTGTTATGCATTACCATTATGAATAGAAAATCCAGCATACCTTCAACTAAGATATTACTGGAGAAAACTAATAGCTCAGTCTGCCCAGAAAGAAGGATCCCATTCCTGAAGGACTGAAGAGACAGTTGACCAATGGCCAACTCAACTGTGAGTCTTACATTTTACAGAAGGGTCAGAGGATGTTGCTAGAAAGCAGATTACTTGTGAACTCAAGTAATTATAAACAAACTAGATTAGATCGTTTTAGTTTTGTCTTTTTTTCTGGATTATCTACAAATATCAGAAGAGAACTAAATTTGCTTTCAAGGATGGTGGGTTCCTTGCTATGAAGGCAACTAGACTGCCAAAGAAGCTGCTGGTTATTGTTAATATTTACCTCTGTTATGTTTTATAATAGAGGTAAATATTAACAATCTATGTTCAGTAATGGTATTTGCCATTCTTTTTATCTTTATCGTTACTTCCGTTCAAATTGTGCCATGCAGTGCAACCAGAAAACAACCATTTTTCTCTCTTCTCAAATCAAATTGGCTACATCTTGCCATCACACTGAGCGCCCAAGGCAGAGGGAAAAGGGGGTAAATGACAGAAGCATCATGAATTCATGATGCAAATACGTCCTTGCATCCAACATCATGATGTCATAAATCATTGTACGATATCTTTGGTTTGAATCATCGTCATTTGCTTTGGACTCCTGTAAACTTTATTTGTTCTTTTTTTTTACTTTCACTGCAATTTGAATATTTTAAAGACATATTTATTTCCCTTAATATCAAAGGACGAATGCCTGGTTCTATGAGATTATGGGACTGAGGCTAGCTCATAATTTTAGTAGTTTCTTTTCTTGCTACATTCTGAGCATTGTTGCTAGTGGCTGACATATCCTCCTTCCCCTCATACTTGTGAGCAATCAGCTCTCTAGGTACACCCCAGCCAATCAATGAGATAATCAATCAATCATAAGAGAAACAGAAATAATAGCAACATTTTCGCTACCAGCTAGGAATTGTGAACATTTTTTGTGAACCACCTATCTGTTGTTTGTTTTCCCAGTAATTATAATGTGTGAGCTGGGGGAACACAGTTGCTCATGTGGTTAGAATACTGGTTTGACAATCAGCAAACCCACGTTCAAGATCCAGGTGCTGCTGTGTGACAGGGTGAGTTCACATCTTTCACTCCAATTCCTGCCCATCTAGCAGTTTGAAAGTGTGCATTCAAATGCAAGTAGATAAATAGGTACCACTTTGGTACCTTAATGAAAGGAGACTCCAGTGGGGTGTCTCCCTGGCAACGGTGATGTCTCAGCCTAATCTTTTAACCCAGAAACGCCTTGGTGCTTCTGACACAAATGGGACAGAGAATGTGTGAACCTGGTGTAAAGATTACTTCTGATTGGAAGGACTGAAAAGACTTAATTCTATTATGATTTATTCATTTTAGATCATAATGAAGAAATGCATCCTAAGTTTTAAACCAAAAATAGCTTATTTTATATAATGATATTATATTATAAAATGTAATCTTAAACAAAGCTTTTTTTCTCAGTTCATAATAGCAAATGGTTACCAACAGCCAGCAATAGAGATGGAAAGAATAAAAAGGGTTGCAAAGAGATGAGGATCAACACATATTTTCTCCAGTCTTGTGCAGTGCAGTGTCACAAATATTAATCTGTATCAGTGTATATTTTTCAAAAGAAAGATTCCCTAATTGGCTGCACATTTTTTTATCGAATGAGAGCGGCTTTGTTGTGCAAACAGGTTGTCCTCAGCTTTCTCAACTGTGCATTATAATATAATTAGACTATATTATTTCTGTGTATTATGAATGAAAATCACACAGGGCATCCATTTTGCATGGTCTGATACCCATTAGGCTTCAGAGCAACATGATTGTTTCCCGATATGAAAGAATATCTGGAGCATGCAAAATGTTGGTTCCTGTTTTTGCTACTGAAATACTCACAGCTGTTTGATTATGGAAGTGGCCAGTAATTCCAGTCCAAATCTCGCATATAGTCACCTGGTTCATGTTTTTCCTCATTTTAAACTTAGTATTGTGTGTGCAAAAGCTATTGTGATTATGGTACAATCTTCAACAATGGTTACAACATCCTCAATTCTGTTGAACAAATGGTTCTAGGGTGTAGTACCTGCGGAGGAATTGTGTGTGTGTGTGTGTGTGTGTGTATGTATGATATTCAGCTTTGTTCAGGTATTTTCCCATGTCATTATAGTTGTGCTTTTAAAGTTGTAGCAACGTTTCGGCAGAATCTCATCTGCCATCATCAGGCTTCTGTATTGTGTTCGTCTGTGAGTCAGACTTTCACAGCTGTTTCAGTTTTAAATTTGGTGCTAGCCTACTGATGTGCCAGAATGTTTTTTTCTTCATCCTGATTGGTTGGGAGTCTTGGTCTGTGTTTATTGGTCTTGGAATTTGCTGTGTTCTTCTTGATTGGTGTTTCTAATATCTTCTGTCTGTTTTGTGGCTTTTTTTGTCTTGATTGGCTGGCAACATTGTGTTCCTGTATTGGAGGCTTTTAGTGCAGCTTGGCTCTGAGTAAATGGACTGCTATCATTTATTAGGAAGCTAGGTTTCATCTGGGTGGATTTGGGGTTTTCATGAGCTGTAAGCTATAATCATCTCAATTATGACTCATCACGGCTTGAACTATCTTGCTTTGCATGTAATGAGTCTCATATATTAGTTTCACCTTTTAAGTTGCATTACTGAAATAAATGAACTTTTGCATGATATTCTAATTTTTCGAGTTACACACACACACACACACACACACACACACACACATTCTTTAAAAAGGAAAGCAAATAATTTTCCTTGTTTGTTGATTTGCTTGCTTTTCTCTCACTTAAAAGGAACTTTCAAACACGGGTAGTCCTCCACATATGACCGTAATGGAGCCTGCCATAACAGTTGTAAAATGGGTCAGTCCCATGACCAAGCTGATTTTATGACCTTTTTTTACAGTGGTCATTAAGTGAACACCATGGCCATTAAGTGAGTCAAATGGGCATGGTCTTGCTGAAAACAAGAAGTACTGTGGGTTTTTATTTTTTAGCAAAACAGTCATAAAATGTGATCAGATGACTGCAGGCTGCTGCAAACAGCTATAAATGTGTCCACATTGCCAAATAGCCATGTTACATATTACAGAGAAGGCCAACCATCAGAACTTTGAATCCAGGTCGTGAGTCCCCTTTTGGGGATTGATTGTAACTTTGAATGATCACTTAGTGGCTGGTTCTAAGTCAAGGACTATCTGTAATGAAGATAAAAAAAACCCTCATGCTAACAGCAGGGCACAGGTAATAAGAACCAACAGACCAATGGACGCAAAGGGGCAACATCTTCATCCAGGAAGTTTTGTAACTAATGAAATTAGAGAATATTGGACATGAAAAATGAGGAAACAAGAGTTGGGAAGTGAGATGCTGGATAAAATGGAGAGTACTATTATAGTTCTTTTCCAAAGTACCAATGAAACATGAGGCCAGGAGCTAATTTTTCATTACATAGTGAAGATTATGTAGATAATATAGTCCTACACATTGGACCTATATTATCTGTGAAGATACTTTTCATGATCTTCACAGATCCCTGTAACGTAGCTTAGTGTTACCATCTCCATAAGGCAGGGGTGGACAACAATGTCTAGTACACAACCTATGGACTTCAACTCCCAGAATTCCTGAACCTGCCATATTGGCTCAGGAATTCTGGGAGTTGAAGTCCACAAGTGGTAAAGTGTACAACCTCCATTGTAAGGCCAATAAGAAAATTGAGGCTAAGAGATGAAAGAACCCAGTTGTGAGTTGTTGAAGTCTGTCATAAGCTTAATCTAATGATAGTGGGGGAGAGAGAGAGACAGAGACAGAGAGAGACAGAGACAGAGACATTTCCCCCCTTTGGCTCTGCCTTCTGTCCAAGGGAAAACTCGAATCAATGAGATCATAACAAGACTTCAGTGTGAAAAAGCAGGATTGAACTGGTGAGAGTTGGAACAAAAGTTATATTTTTAAGTCCCTTGTGGAGGGGTTTGTGTGTGTGTGTGTGTGTGTGTGTGTGTGTGTGTAAAAAGAGAGTGCACAGTCACTCTGCTTGGCTCTAAACTCATTAGTATCCAGCAAGTTTCTACTCTAAATGACAAAGAGTTTCACTGTCACCAAAGAGAAATTGCTGCTGACCTTTGACCCCTTTTTGGAAACTAAAATAATGGAGCACAGGAGCAGGGTTTGATATTTGACCGAATTCTACACAATTATCATGCATGTGTATATAATAAAATTAATTCTGTGTCTCTGCCTTGTAGCCTGGGGCAAGCGACGTACAATCAGTTTTGTATGTATAATAGATCACAGAGTTGTTCATGAATAATACAAATCCACTGAGCAGATACTGGTGAGCGAGGATGTTTGTCTTTGCATGGAATCGAAGCGAACATGTAATATTGTGATAATATATATTTGATGAATTCAGGTCTGGCTTGGCTTTTCCATAGTCTGCTAATTCCTCAACAAGGGTTGCCACAATAATTGAGTTTTCAATAACATTATGATTATTTTCACATGATAATTTAATTGTGGGCATTTTTTTAATATTGTAATATTGTAGATTTGTGATTATTACACATTTGCATGCAGATCTTGGTGGTGACTTGGAGCACATCTTATATTGATAACTTAATTTTCCCATATTATTGCATATATTTTGGGAAGACAAAAAAATCATTAATGCAAAGTAAAAAAAAAGAAGAAGAAGCCTTTTTAGTCATTCTGCTTTTGCTGTAAATGTCTGAAATGTCTCGTCATTTTTCAGATAGTAATGCTGAGGGAATAATCCAAGATTATTCTTAGATTTATTGAACAGTATAATGATCAAACATCTAGATTTAATTATTTTACATGCAATCAGACACATACACCCCCCACCTCACTCCACACACATACACACACAGATTTTAAAAGAAATTTACAAATCACTAACTCTTTTGTGTGTCCACCTTGTTTTCCTATACATTTGTCCCAATGCCTGGATAATGTTGAGCTTTTGTGCTTCCAGTTTAAAAAAAATAGCAAATAGATTTCTGAATCAAATATTCCTACCTTCAGAAGTACAAAAATGTCGTCCATTTTACCATCCATGTTATTAGGAACAATATTCGAGTCTCTGGGTTATTTCCATATTTTTTTATAAATGTACAAAAAAAAAGTTTATCCTTGCAATGTCCTGCAACACAGACCAGTTCTGTAAAGATCTTCCCCTAATTTACTTAACTGTTCTTGCAAATTGCCTAGGCTTAGGATTATCAGCCAGCTTTTCTCATTTGACAAGCAAAATTCTCTAAGGTGGGTTTTTAATATGTAAATTTTACAGGGTTTTGATGTTTTTACTGTACAGTTTAGTCAGAGAAAGATTCTTACCACTGGGTCCCTTTTCATGGTTTACCTTCTTGATAGGTCTATACTGTGTTTCCTTTGCAGAGATCTTGGGAGGTACTTGTCTACAGATGCATTACAATATCCGTATTTCTATTCCATTTGCCAACTTCTGAGTTACTGTACAACTATTCTGTGGCACGGATGTATTTTATACAAAAGTTCTCTTCCTGCAGTATGCCTTGCCCTAGAGATAAGATCAATACCATAATTCCTGATATGTGGAAAGATCCTGAAAACCTGGCTATTCTTAAGAAAATTTGGGAATTGAAATTTGAGGTGGTGGTAGCATCTAAGGTTATCAAGGACATTAAGCAATATAATTTTTTAATGCTGAATTGATCATAGATGTCTATGCTTGGATTGTTTAATTGGCCCTTGATTACTCTACTCATAATATTGTGTTAGTATCTTTTGCTTATGGGTTAGAGTGGGGTTGAAGTCAAATAAAAGCATATAAATAAATCAATACATAAATAAAACTGAAGTTTTCTGAAAGGAGTTGACTTTTGAAGGCCTTCTAAATGTTATTGTCAAACTATAATGCTTAATATGACCCTGGTGAGGATATACAGTATACAGGACACATGAATTCTTTATTTAATATTCACTTGTGCCATTAAAACTGAATTAAATTCCTTATTTTTTTTTATTAAATTCGGCATCCTTGGTGTTCTCTAAGCTTAATTATTTTCTTGCAGGTGTTTCTTTACCCAAACCAGGTAACTTCATAAGTACCGTTTGGGTAATGAAATGTCTGGAAGACAACCAAGCTCAGAGTATTCTCTTTTAGTTGTATTTATTAAATTTTTATGCTGCCCATCTCCCCTAAAAGGTGACTCTTCATCTTTGTCTTGGCCGCCTCCCCTATTTCATTAGAATCAAAGAATATTGCACAACCCCTGCCAAGAGGCACAATGAGATTGACTTTGAAACATTCCTGATTATTATAGTTGACTTTATACTTCTTCCCTTCAGCACCAATCTTCTATGCATCATTGCAAATTGGTTTTTCCTGATGATTCATGATGGGATTTCATGAAAGGATTTAAAGATTCGGCGACTTTTTCCTGGACAAAGAAAGCTTTGACGTGTCTTTCAGCAGACGTTTTCCAGATATTTAGGCTCCAACTCCAATAAATCTCAACCCTTTGACAATGTGAATAGAATTTGCTCCTCTTTCCATCTTCCTCTGTTCCCTGTCCCATAGCTAAAACAATAAGGCAAGGCAAAACTTTCAAAATAGACTTGTGGAAATGGTTTGCGCTGTCTAGTTAGGGTGTGTATCTATGTAGTAGAGAAAACTAAGGGAATGTGGAATAGAAATATCTTCAAAGTGGGTATGCTTAGCTGGAACTCTGAACATGACATCTGAATTGCAACATGTGGGTGCCAGCTAGAAAGGTTTGCATTAGTTTCCAACCAAGCTCAAATCTGTCCACGAATTCCATTTTAAAATAATGAATAACATTAAATTAAAAATCGAATGTGGTTAAAAAAATACTATGATGGGAAAATCTAGTAAGGATACTAAGTGATTTTGCCTGTCACCAGCACCATATTCATATACTGATTTTTCAGCAATAGTATTTGAATATATTCGTATTTTGACTTGGTATGAACATATGAATCTCTCTGGTTGACAATGATCTAAAATGGTTCCATTAATACTAAAAACTGGAGCTTTTGCCTATAGACCATTAATATACAGGCAACATTTTTTATAAAACACGTTTTCATATCAACTTGGGCCTTTGGAAAAGCTAGCAATGCTTCCACGAATCCTAAGCTAGTTGTCTGAGTGGTGCAACATGAATTAACAATCCTATGCCATAGTGACTGAAATCTTACAGCACATCCCTCCATTGAACCCAATATATTTTACATACAATTACAAAAAGCTTCCTCTCTTTGCATCATCTTGGTCCCATTTATTTCTGTTTTCAGAGTGCATTCCTGTTCTTTCCAATTACATTGGAAATCAAAAGACTGAAAGCTCTGGTGCCGTAGCCCTAATTACTGGTTATCAATCATTGTCAATTAATTATCAAAGATTTCCCTCCTGAGCATACAGGCTTCTTGTGACCTTCACTTAAATGTATAACTATTATATATAATTTGATAATTGTACAGATACAGGGAGAGGAAATATTCCAATGGTTCAGATTCTTGAAACCTAACTATTTCCAGCTTTGGTGAGAAGGATTTTCAACTTGGATAGTGACAAACTTTTGATAAAGTTTGTAAATGTAGGGGACGGGAAGCAGATGAAATTGTGGGGATTATCTTATCTTAAATAGTCTCGGGGATGGTTAGCCATATTCTTTGGATTGTTTCAGGATGTAAGTAGAACATTTGATTTCTGTTGCTTTCTTTGCACTCCCTGCTTCCCTGCAAATTGATAGGCAAAATTTGAGGAGTTTTTATTAACAGAATAAAAGAGTTGGAAGCAGGGGTGGGATTCAAATTTTTTTAACAACTGGTTCTGTGGGCATGGCTTAGTTGGTGGGCATGGCTTGGTGGTCATGTGACTGGCTGGGTGTGGCCAAGTCAACATTACTCACATTGTGGCACACATCTCCTCGCCTGGCCTCTCGTGACTGTGAGGATGCTGCAACAGTCGTAAGTGTGAAAAAGGGTCATAACTCACTTTTTTCAGTGCCATTGTAACTTTGAATGGTCACTCCACACAAGCAAAGTACCAGCAAAGGAGGGGGGAAAAACTCCAGAGACATTCCAGAGACAGGAAGTCTAGTCCTGCCAAGAATGTAATAAGGGTTAACAGAGAGGCAGTTTCTATAAGCAACACCAGAATGTTTCCTTCCTGCCTTCCTTACAGGATTAGGCCAGTAATTTCTTCTAAAAACCAGTTCTCCAAACTGCTTAGAATGTTAACAACCGGTTCTAGTGAATAGGTGCGAACCTGTAGAATCCCATCCCCGGTTGGAAGTCAAAAGACCTTGGAAATTTTATACTCCAACCCCCTGCTTAAGCAGTAAACCCTGTACCATTTCAGACAAATGATTATCCAATCTGTTCTTAAAAACCCCAGTGTTGGAGCATTCACAACTTCTGGAGTTTCTTTGTATGCCACTAGTCTTGTTAGGAAATATCCATACGCATTTTGCATTTCCTTCCATAATATGTTTAGATATTTAGGGTAGAATTGCACATCGCGTCTAATGCAACCCCGCTGTCAGAATTATCATCTATACCTTGCCATCTTTCAAATATCCTGCATTAAGTCTGCCTCAAGGCAGGTCTTCTCCAGCTGTCATGGAGTTCAGTTCCCATTTCCCACAGTCCGCATGGTCAATGGCAAAGGATTGTGGGAAACACCATCCAGAATCCCTAAAACACACATATCCCTGTCTTGACCGGTGTCACGACATTGCTGCATATGTGGTCACCCAAAAACCAATGATGAAATTTAAGATAAGGGTAGGTCGCCGGTGAAGAAGCCATCGTAATACGGAAGCAAGATACCACACCGATAAACGGAACAACGGGGGCACAATAAAAAGGACAACACGTCTCAAAGGGCAGCTAAGAGGGAAACCCAGACTACTTACTCATTTACATATCGTGACATTTTACAGAAATATTGTAACATTAGCAATGGCATAATGAAATTCTGCCTATCAGCCATGGAAGGAATAATGTTACTGTAAAAGGTAACCTGTTTGCCGTTTGTTATCTGGAGAATATTCATGCCAAGAAATATACATTTCAGAAGAAGTATTAAAGAACTGGTTTTCTTCCCCTTTTCTTCCTCCTTTTAATTCCCCCCCCCCCTCCTCTTGGGTTATCCGTCTTCCCCTACAGATTTACTGCATGATCACTCCCTTTACATGCTAATTATGTGCAGGTCTGGTGAATTTGTTAGTGGTGACACTTCAGAGACCCCGTGGGACTCCAACTCATTATGTAGCAATGTCCAGATATATCAGAAATTATTAGCTGTCATTAATCTGCTGTGGAAACATCGAGCCGCACAACCTGGGAGAGGGCAGGAAATAGAGTACAAATGAAGTCCTGCTGGCCCTGGTTCCCAAAAGATTAAAGGGCAAACCAGGGGGGGTGAGGGAGTGGAGTATCCCTTTAAAGATCCCTTTGTGAGGAAATTTGCTAGAACTAAGCAAGAGAGACATCTGGACACGCATTGGATAAGTAGGCAGCTAAAGCTGTAACCAAACGAGGACAAAGAGGCCATCCGCAAAACTGTCAGGAGCCTCCCGCCCAGAAGCTGCCAGCATGGGCTTCACATCTTGGCTGGGTTAAAGAAGAAGACAGAGTAACATTCAGCTCCCTTTGATATTATGGCTGTATATATCCAATGTAAATGGGCCAGCAGTTCATCTTATCATCACTATACCAGGACAGACGCGCTCCCCTATTTTATTGCTCAGGACTCAAACGTTAAGGAACAGGGCAGGTTGGTTTAGAAGTTTCAAATGAAGCGATGACCAGGCTGTCTTCTCCTCCACCAGAACCTGCCAGTTTGAGACAACGGCACCACTGAGTCAGTTCGTAGGGCTGGCCTTGAAAAGCACAATTGAACAGAGGTGATAGAGCACTATAAGAGTACTTTTCCCCCCACATTCCTTTGTTGTGTGTGAAATCAGGAGGCCGGTCACACTTTTTAAAAGATTGGTAAGGTTTATTAAAAGACGTTAGCTCTTGGGAACTCAAGTACAATGGGATGGCTAAACTGAGGTAGGATGTTCGATCTCCTACACCAGAGGTGGTATTCAGAAGGTTCTGGTCAAATCTGGAGAACCGGTAGCGGAAATTTTGAGTAGTTCGGAGAACCAGAAAATACTGCCTCTGACTGGCCCCGCCCCCTTCTATTCTCTGCTTCCCGAGTCCCAGCTGATTGGCTGGGTCTTCTTTTGTTGCCCTGCACAGGAGAACGGAGCTGGAAAGCAGGCTAGTGGAGTGGGGAGGGAATGGGGATTTTGCAGTAACCTTCCCCCAGAAGTGGGGAGGGAATGGAGATTTTACAGTATCCTTCCCCTTCCATGCCCACCAAGCCATGCCCACCAAGCCAAGCCAAGCCACACCCACCAAGCCACGCCCATAGAACCAGTAGTAAAAAAAAATGAATCCCACCACTGTCCTACACCCTTTATATGTTGATAGAAGTGAAGAAGAAACGAAATGGACGTCAATATTGAATTATAAAGTTGGAGCCTGGTTACCAAGTTATATTTTCGCCGTCTTTATGGTTATAAATTAGAGCTTTGTCAAGTATTCCCTAGGAAAAGCGATTGCCTTCCCTTCTCTTAACCCTTTTAAAAAGATATAGTTAAAACACATAATTTGTTAACCAGGCCTTGAGAGGTTGATGATACTAGAATTTGCCTATTGAATAGTATTTAATAAACCTCTCTCTGAACTACGTATTTCTGTTTATTTCTGCCTATCCAGTGAAATCAGACCAAGTAGGTGTATTTTAGGTCCCACAAAATTAAACAGTGTCATCTTTTGGCGCCCAAGAAGTGGCTCTTCTCTGTTACAGAGCTTGTCATCTGGAATGACATCTTTCCTGAAATTCATATGGCTCCAACACTTATGAAATTCAAAAAAAAAATATTGTTTCTAGATGCACCATTTTTTTTCTTTCTTTTTTAATAAACCTCCTAGAGTTGCTAATTTAAATTGGATTAAATAACGGTAGAAATAAGTAATAGTTCAAATTGTCTTATTTTTAATCTTCTGGATGTTTACAATCTGATGAGGAAGACAAGAGAAGGTATTAAATAATAACGTTCAGGATGTTGAGGTGGTATAGATTTATGATGGTGTTCAGAGGTTTGCTTTTGGATATTTTCAAAATTAAACTGTAACCAGAACGGTATTTGCTTTATTTCTCATATCTTAGTGAATGTAAAATAAAACTAAAAATCTAGGCGCTTTTAAGGAATCATCGCATTCCTTAGTAGCGAGGGATTGGAAAGTCAAGTAAACTGTGCCTCAAGTTATTGTCACTAGGGATTGGAGAATCTGACAATATATTTTTCTGACAGATTTCTCCTCTAATCAGCCACAAGGTCTGATGATCGCATCAGTTTGTAATGTTTGTACACTTTTCTATGTGCATTTACAAATGGTCCCATTTTCATGAATACTGTTCAATCCTACACAAAGATTTGTACTACATGGCCAAACCTGTTTTTAAACTTGTATCTGCCTAAAGGTACCATAACTTGCACTTAAACTAGCTGGATTCCTTCAAACACTAAAAAAAAAAAAAATCTCATGTAGGTAGTCCTCGTTTAGAAACTGCCTTGTTTAACGACCATTCACAGTTACAATGGTGAGGGAAAAGTAGTTTTATGACCAATTGTCACATTTAGGATCTTTGGAGGTCGGTAAAACAAGGGAAAGTTGAAGTAATACCATAAGCACAGTTGCAGTCTAACTTAGTGACCACTTCACTTAACAACTTAGTTGCCTGTCCAATTGTGGGCACTTAGCAAGGACTACCTCTAATCCCAGAGCAATGGAAAATAATATTGAATTAAATAAACTCATCACTGGACATTATAGGAGTCTCTTTATTTTTGAATATTTCTATTGTTATTATATTTCTATTGTTTTTAATCTTGTTAAAACTCTTCATTAAAATTCTATTAAAAACAAAGACATTATAGGAGCCTAATTTCTAAGGTTGCTGCAGCACTTATCCTTAAGTTGATCCTTCACATCACTTTCTTTGAACAGCTCTGTATAATTTTAATGTAGTTGTCAATGTTTATTACATTGTTTTTAGACTTCTGATTTGTTATAGTATTTGTTTGTTTGTTTGTTTGTTTGTTACAAGTGCTTCTGTACCTTTCAGCCAATTGAAGCAGAGCAGCTTCAAAATTTTAACTGATATTTATTTTTTAATTTTAATAATTTTAATAAAAGAATTTATATTTTTATTGTGCTATTTTGATTGATATTTTTATTGTGCTGCAATACAATAGGTGGATGTATTTATTGTTTTTTTTATTCCTTTCTAACTGCATTATAATCAGCTGAATCAAGTTGCATGTGCTTTTTTTTGCCATGCAGAGAAAAAGGCATGTATAGCTTTAATTCTGCAAATTTGAATTTTAGATCATGGAATCCAGTCTCCTTATCGGTCAGACAACTGTCTTATCTCCCGTTGAACACAACCTGTGAGTCGGAACTATAACCTCTCTGGCTTAATAGTTTCACTGTTTAACATTGCTTGGTAGCCCCCGCCAACCATAATGTTCATTCATTACTTTTCCACATCTTCCCTCTCCATTGATTAAATTCTGAGAAACAGACACATCAAAAATGCACAAATGAATTCCAAACCAAAATGTTTTGAGTTTGATTTTTGGGAAAATATTTATGTGCTCTTAGAACGACAAATATGAAAATGTCTATTAGTTTTCTGATTCGCTATCTCTTGTCCATAAATTCATTATGGGCATGGAAAGCTTGCCACATGAATTGGGTAGAATATGACCAAACACTCTCATATAAAAGTATTCTTTCCTTATTATGAGCCCATTAAAAATATACACATTGAAAATTTCCCTGTTCTACTCAGCCTGCAAATAATCTTGGTCACCTTACGGCCAGGTTGTTTGACATAGTTACTTATGCTTTTCTTTGTAATGCCTCCTACCTCAGATCACATGTTGAAATGTTGATTAACCTTTGTTGCACTGAACAACTTAGCCATTAGATAAGCATATCAATATTGCAGGTGTGAACTCCTGAGTTGTTAATTCACAATTGTGACATTAATCAAAGCTAATGTCACCTGCGGTTGCCAGAACACATGCCCATTTTGAATCGCAAGGCAACGGGCAAAAGCAATTCAGCCATGATGTATTGCTAATTTCCATCCCAATGCATTTGCTGAATTGCAGAATCTGGAGATTCTGTCCTCCATCTGTGCTGCAGTTTGAGGAAAAAAAGATGGCGTTCTGTACTATGAGGAAACCAAAGAGACTTTATTCCATACTTTCCCAAACATTTCTGCGTTACTTCTTGAAAAAAAAAAAAAAAGCAAAAAGCTGTACAATCTAGTGCAGGTCTGTCAAATTTGCGGCCCACGGGCCAGATGGTCATGCACTGGCCACGCCAGCACCCGGTTTAGCAAAGGGCAGAAAAGTCACGATAGGTCACGTGACACCAGTGGTGGGATTGAAATATTTTTACTAGCGATTCTATGGGCATGGCTTGGCAGGCGAGGCAGGGGAAGGATACTGTAAAATCTCCAGTCAGAGGTGGTATTTGCTGGTTCTCTGAACTACTCAAAATTTCTGCTACTGATTCTCCAGAACTGGTCAGAACCTGCTGAATACCACCTCTGCGTGGCACTATCATGACAATGCAAGTTTGACACCCCTGAACTAGTGCATACTTAGTTGAGAGCAATCAGAAATGAACATGGTGATGCTCTTAACTAAATAGGCATGGAATTAAGTTATAAAATTCAGCATAAAAATTCAGCATACACTCAATCAGTTATTTGTGTTTTTCCCCAAGTAAACAAATGCCATTGTCAGTTAACCCCACTGTTAGGTACGAAGTTCGATGTGAAAATAGCTATTACACAGGTAGTCCTCAATTTACAACACTTCATTTAGTGACTGTTTGAAGTTACAATGACACTGGAAAAAAGTGACTTATGACCATTTTTCACACTTAAGACCGTTGCAGCATCCCCATGGTCATGTGATCAGAATTCAGATGCTTGGCAACCAGTTCAGATTTATGATGGTTGCAGTGTCCTGGGGTCATGTGATCTCCTTTTGTGACCTTCTGAGAAGCAAAGTCAATGGGGAAGACAGATTCATTTAACAACTGTGTTGCTAACTTAACATCTGCAGTGATTCACTTAACAACTGTGGCAAGAAATGTTGTAAAATGGAGCAAAATTCACTTAACAGCTGTCTCACTTAGCAACAGAAATTTTGGGCTCAATTGTGATCATAATTGTGATCATAAGTTGAAGACTACTTGTAGTTTCTCTCTCTCTCTCTCTCTCCCTCTCTCTCTCTCTGTGTATGAGAGAGAGAGAGAGAAAGAGAGAGAGAGAAGGAGGGAGAGAGAGAGAGGAGAGAAACTACAGGTAGTCTTCAACTTAGAAAGTTGAAGAGAAAGAAAGAACTTCAACTTGAGAGAAACAGAGAGAGAGAAACTGACCAATTGATTGATAAAATCACATTGATGCTTCTTGCCAATTAATTACAGTCTATCTTCCATGTGTGATATACTTATGTTTAATGTTTTCATTCCTTACATCTCTTGTAAAAAGAACAATTAAATTCACAGTTGGGATTTTTAATATTTTCATTTTTTGTTTTCCCCGCCAGGAAGTGGAAAACAGAGTTGCTTGTAAAGGGTCTATACTCCAGTGACACCAAACATCAGTGATTCATTATCATTGCCGGCATTGTTTATGCTCTGAAGTTCTTTTTGCCTTTATTTGGAAAGCTGATAGATATCAGACCAGTTGTGCAACTGCTACAATGCACCTTCATCTCATGGAATCTACACAGAAACTTCATTGTTGCATCTGCACACAGAGTTCTCCTAATGCCTAATGAGCTGCATTTTGCATTTTGGTCTGAAGAGGTATGGTAGGGCAAGAAGGGAAGAGAGGAGGTAAACAAAATTCCTATCAAATTTGTGTATAAATCTACTAGAAAGAAGCTTCATTAGAATGGCTAATTTTATCATGCTTAACCACGTATTATTAAAGCAATTGAAGGAAGTTATTTAAGCAAAGTAGCCTCATGCTGCTGCTTTCCAAGTCAACAAATCATAAAAGAGCCTTGAGGTAGCCATATATAAGCCAAATTTTATTTCCATACACTCTTCGTTCTTTGGTGCATGGTATTAAATGGCCACTAACTGAGGAATAGATCACCCTCTCTCTACAGGATATAATAGCTAAGAATTTAAAGAAGGAGCGCCATATTGAACACAACAGAAAATTGTCCTTCTTGATTCTTTCTGAGAATTGCTCAACACCTTTATGACTTACAGCAATATTTAATTATTTCAAATGTGTTCATCTGTATCTGTTGAGGATTCAACTCAAACCATATTATTATTGTAGCTACCCTTCAAAATTGAGTGATGATCAAGGAAAACGGTGGCAATGAGAACCTGGTTTATGCCGCCAATTAGCCTTTACCAAGAAAGAACTAGCCAAATACAATCAAATAATTTGCTGTAACTACCTTTGGTTGATGGACCACACCAAAAGAAAAGCCTAGGATAAGAAGTGGGTAGAGTTATATATGTAAGTTGTCTCCTTTATTATGAATTGCAAAATATCATAACGGTTTCTAGATTTCTTGTATAGCCATATTTATTTTCCACAGGCCTCCATAAATCCTGACTAATTATCATAATTGGATGAGGAAAAATTACATTTGGACAAGTTTTTGAATCTGACTAGGATGGATCTCCAGCAATTTTAACTGTTGTAACATCTATTATACCAGCCAGAAGGCAGAAGGAACAAAGATTCTGCAAATCTTTCAGACGTTTTCTGCATAGGCACATAAAAGAAACATTCATGCTATTTCTGAAATTGGCCGATACCTCTAATTTCTTTTTATAACCAAGATAAAGCTTTAGGCGACATTTCCGACAGGATGTGTCTCAGTTAGAGAATTACAGTTTTAGTCAAAAATCTCATAAAAAGGAATTTCTGCATATAATTTTCTTATTGAGAAATTTCTGAAGGCAAGCTGCAAGTAAGATTACATGCTGATTTTAAATTCCGGAAAGACAATACATGAAAAAAACCAGAGCAAAAAGCAATAAATGATTATCAATACTTCCCTTTCTTATAAAACTGCTGTGTTTTGCCCTCCTGAATAGTTGGCCAATGTACAATGAAGATATACGTACAACTGGGAAACTATAACATGGAGAAACGAAGACCGAAAAAGTTACAATGTACAGTATGCAGCTCTAGACAGCAAAAATAAATAAAAGAAATATTTTGGGAATTTGCATTTTTTCCAGTTTGACAGAAGTTTAATATATACTATAATATACTTTTTTTCCCTTGGGGTGCCATAATAAAATATAATTGTTTTGTTCTGCTACATGGAAAAAAAAGCAGTATCTTTCAAACACGAATACCCAATAAATTGGCAACAACCCCAGGATGATTATTAACATATGGACTATTGGGCAGCCTATAAATTTAAGATATTATTAGTTATATTTGCAAATCTGGTGAGTCTGAAGGCAATTAATTTGGATCTGCAGGTTGCATCATCAAATCGAGTCAAATTATTACATCATATTAGATCCTTCAAATCAAATTCACTGTTCTAAGATATCTTCCTATATGCATACATGCTTTTCCCTGAGTGGAATCAGATCACTTTTATGAATTAAAGTGGATGCCCAACATCCAAAGCCAACTAAATTGCAAGTCCAAATAGAATAAATTATTCAGAATGGATTTTACTATATTTATATACTCCCAATTAGTTCAAGTTGTTGTCATTTAGTCTACAAGTTGTTATCTGATTTGACACTTCTGCTAAAGTCTGACAGTGACATATTTAACAGGAAGTGATCCGATATTAACTGTCTTTGTTGACTGATGTATATCAATGGGATTAAAACTTGGGGAAATAATAAACTGGGAAACAACCATTAAGTTTGAGATAAGTTTTGATAAAGTGCTTTGGTTTCTCTCCTCCTGGAGGACTATTGGGTAACCACCTGAAAGATTGGGAGGGGGAAAGCCTCGCCCCCAACTGCCCCCCCATAGGCCACCTCAAAAACATGAGGCGGCAACTCTGTACCTGGTGAGAGCTGGATGTATTAAATGAGAAACAGCTGCTCACAACTGGAAAAATCATAATGGCTTCACATTATGATCCAGGCTGTGGGTTGCCCCCTCACCCCCTTGCGCTCTGTATTCCCAATGACACTAGCCCAGATGGCAGCACCAGTGCTGGTAGAAGCAGCAGTGACTGTGTGCGGCGCATGGTGACAGCCCATCACAAATCTGAAAGTCAGGCCTTCCAACGCAACTGCGAGCCAATGTTTGAGCCTCATCCAATTTCTTGCTTCCCCCCCTCCCCGCCAACCACATTCAGTGTTGTTGGTGCTGCCGCTGCCGCCACCTTTCCATCACTCGGTGCCCGCTCTGAGCTCACATCTTGTCGCCAAGTGACTCCCGCTTGCAAGCACACCAAGTGCAGCGGGTCAGGAAGCAGAGCTTCTTGACAGGGAAAATATTGCCCCCTTCCCCTCCACAACCCCAAACGGTCCAATTTCCACTTTAGAAAGCTGAGCTGGCGAGACTGTGTCCAATGGGAAGGCAGAGGGGCCTACCCCTTGGCACCGGATTGGCTGCTGGGACATGAGGCTAACTGTCCCAGGCTTCAAATTGGCTGGGGGTCAAGTGTCCTTTGGCAAATTGCCCAGGATGAGGGGGTAGGGGAGACGTGATGGGAGATCAGTGATGGGCGAGAGAAACACCGGTGAAGGGCCAGCCGAAAATGAATGCCCATGGTGAGAGAGTTAGCTGTGGCTGGGGGCTGGGGTGAAGTGTACATAATAGATAACAGATAATAAGAGTTGGAAGGGACCTTGTAGGTCATCTAGTCCAACCCCCCACCCAAACAGGAGACCCTACACCATTTCTGACAAATGGCAGTCCAACCTCTCCTTGAAAGTCTCAAGTGATGATGCTCCCACAACTTCCGAGGGCAAGCTGTTCCATTGGTTGATTGTTCTCACTGTCAGAAAGTTTCTCCTTGTTTCCAAGTTAAATCTCTCCTTGTTCAGTTTCCATCCATTATTCCTTGTCTGGCCTACAGGAGCTTTAGAAAATAGCTTGACCCCTTCCTCTCTGTGGCAGCCCCTCAAATATTGGAAGATTGCTATCATATCTTCCCCTGATCCTTCTCTTTACTAGACTAACCAAGCCTAGTTCCTGTAACCGTTCATTGTATGTTTTAGCCTCCAGTCCCTTAATCAGCCTGGTTGCTCTTCTCTGTACTTTTTCTAGAGTCTCAACATCTTTTTTATAATGTGGTGAGCAAAACTGGATGCAGTACTCTAGGTGTGGTCTTACTAAGGCTTTATAGAGTGGTATTAGTACTTCCCTTGATCTTGATTGTATCCCTCTGTTAATGCAACTTAGGATTGCATTAGCTTTTTTGGTGGCTGCTGCACACTGCTGGCTCATATTTAGCTGGTTGTCCACTAAGACTCCAAGATCCCTCTCACAGCTACTGCTATTGAGCCTGGTTTCACCCAGTCTATATGGGTACTTTTGGTTTTTCTTCCTTAAGTGTAGGACTTTACTTTTCTCTACATTCAATTTCATTTTGTTAGATACGGCCCAGTATTCTAGTCTGTCAAGATCCATCTGGATCTTGAGCCTATCTTCTTGGGTGTCAGCTATTCCTGCCAGCTTAGTATCATCTGAAAATTTGGTAAGTTCCCCTTCTATTCCCTCATCTAAGTCGTTAATGAAGATATTGAAGCGTACTGGGCCTAAGACGAAACCTTGTGGCACCCCACTGCTTACTTCCCTCCATGCAGACTTAGACCCATTAAGGACTCCCTGTTGAGTACGGTTTGCCAGCCAGTTGCGAGTCCACCTAGTGGTGGTGCTATCTATTCCACTTTTTTCTAGCTTACTAGGTAGGTTGTGGTCTACTTTGATGAATGCTTTGCTGAAATCTAAATATATTATGTCCACAGTATTTTGCTGGTCTACTAATTTAGTCACTGTGTTGAAGAATGAAATAAGATTGGTTTGGCATGATCTGTTCTTAACAAACCTGTGCTGACTGCTAGTTATTACTTTACTTGTTTCTAGATGTTGACAGATCTGTTTTTTTATTATCTTTTCCAGTATCTTCCCAGGTATTGATGTTAGGCTGATTGGTCTATAGTTTCCTGGGTCGGTTTTTCTTCCTTTTTTGAAGATGGGAACCACATCAGCTCTTTTCCAGTCCTCTGGTAGTTCCCTGGTGCTCCAGGATTTTTGAAAGATATGGTGCAGTGGTTCTGAGATGACCTCTGCCAGCTCCTTTAAAACTCTGGGATGTAATCCATCAGGCCCGGTGATTTGCTTTCATCAAGATCAGACAGGTGTTCTCTTGTTATTTTTTTTTTTTTTGCTTATTTTAACTTTTATTTCTGGTCTGTCTTTTTCAGTTGTTTTTGGTGGGTTGAGCTATAGTTTCTTTTTGCATGAAGACAGATGCAAAGAATGAGTTAAGCAGTTCTGCTTTTTCTCTGTTGCCTGTTACTTCCTTGCCATCTTCTCTCTTTAGTGGACCGACTGTTTCCTTGATTTTTTTCTTGTTATTTATATGTTGGAAGAAACTTTATTTATTATCTTTGACTTTTGTTGCAAGTCTTTGTTCATTCTGAGCCTTTGCTATCCTGACCATTTAGCTGTGGTCAATTTTCCTAGACCCCAATTCTCCCATCCAAAATAATTCAGTTAATCATGCAACTGCTGGAAAGTTTTGTCCTTGGCCTTACACTAGCTCTTTCTTAACCTGTCTTCATTAGATCTATTGAACAATAACAGTTGCACCACTTATCCATTCATATTTCTTTCAGAAAGACTTACTTTTCTTATTGCTTCAGAATGTTCACTTGATTCCCTTTTTTTATATACCAAATGAGGCAGAAGCTCTGTAGACTATGCATTATTTCCTAAAATATTTCAGAGCTTTGAGCCATTGATTTCTTTAATCTTCTGATTGAATGGTTATAATGATGTTGGCAGCACAAAGAAAGGAATCCATGATTACATCTCTCTTAAATAAATGTTACTCTTCTCGCTGCTCTTGATGATCCTAGACTGTTTGAAACCAGATTATTTCCTTAATGTGTCATCTGCCCAGGCAAGATTTCAGTTGTCATTTTGTTTGAAAGACGATCACAACATTTAGATTATATGAGGTGAGAATATGGCTGGTTAAAAGGAAGACAGAAACGACTGCTTTGAAGAAACTGAAAAAGGAAAACCCTAAATTGAAATGTATATTAACCATTTCACTTTTCACGTCAAGTATTTTTCTGTCACATTTGCATCCAAGGACGATGAAGCTGGTGTAAATGGGATCCCTTTTCAATGTTGTGTTTAACACAGGCAAAACTTGGCTACTTTAAACGTTCAGCATGTGCTGGTTCTCTACAGTTGATATTCTAATTAATCAGAAAAACCGAGCTTAAATAACAAAGTGCAAATTTTGAAAGTATATTTGACTTTGTCAACATACACGTTTTTCATTTTAAAAAAGTAACTGGACCCTTTAGTTCACAGTCAACATTCATGTAATCCAAACTGATAGCACAATTAAGTTGAATTGATTTAACAGCCTGTCTGGCGCAATGGCTTTAATTCATTGCCTGGTGTGAGATATGATGAAAAGATGGATTAAGTAGGTAGAAAGGCCTTTATTCATTTCAAGGGACAGACCCACTGCCTTTGTATATTATAACACAGTAGAAATGCTGCCTTTTCCATTGAAGCAAATGAAAAAAAAATAGAGTCTTAAACATGCTTTGAACGTCCGGCACTGGTTTAAAGCAGATCTATTAAGATGCTCCTAAAAGAAACTGTTGGAGGACAATTAAAAAGGCCAAAGATATGAATACATTATGGTTGGAAACTTCAGTTACACAATAAATATCTGATTTAATATTATTTAATATTATTCCTTTAAAAAACAGTGCTGTCTACTAACGTGAATTTTTCCCCACATTTGGCATAGAAAATGTACAGTGTCCTTAAAAATATGCAATTTTTAAGTTGGTCAAAAGTTTCATAAAGAGAGTTTTGTTTTGTGTTTGATACAATAAAATTGTGAGTGCATCCTTCTTTCCCACGAATGATTCTGCAGATAGATTCACTTATTTTGTCTCATTATCTTTCTTCAGGATACAGCACTGAAGGTTTTTCTACTCATGTTTTCGTGCCTGCTGTCATATAACTACATGAACTCAGCGAACAGTTGTATCAATTTCATATATAATTCAACCTCAGGAGGAGATTTTCATTTGAATCACTTGGTTGTACACAGATTCAGGCGTAGGCTACATTCATGAATATGGGGAAGGCTATCCAGATAACACAAGTAGTACTTCTATGTTATTTTTTTAATGGAAATATATATATATTGAAAAATGCTCACGTATCCTAAAGGTGATGTTGGCAATAACTATTAAGAAGAAGGAATCTATCCTTATGGATTGTCTGATCAGGTTTGGCCCAATATGCATCTGTTGTGAAAAATATTATAGCTGGATGGGGCTAATTGAGAAAAATTATAAGGAAATCTCTCAAGAGTATAATTCATGCATTTGTGATCATATTTTGAATTTTACATATTGTTGTGATTAACACGCAAGAGAAAAGTGGGTATATACTGAATTACTGGTGCCCATCTGTTTTTATATTCATGAAGTGAAGTGTTACTTGAAAGGTCAGAAATTGATACGTTTCTGATTCCAACTTTATAAAGTGAAATCCTCCAGCTACATTGGACTACAACTTCCATCCATCTCCTCCATGGTTAATATGGGTGAATGCAACTAAAGACTTATAAAGCCTTAGTAAGACTGCACCTAGAGTACTGCATCCAGTTTTGGTCACCACACTATAAACAGATATTGAGACTCTAGAAAAAGTACAGAGAAGAACAACCAGGATGATTAGGGGACTGGAGGCTAAAACATATGAAGAACAGTTAGAGGAACTGGGCATGGCTAGTCTAGTGAAAAGAAGGACCAGGGCTGCCACAGAGAGGAAGGGGGTCAAGCTATTTTCTAAAGCACCCAAAGGCCAGACAAGGAATAATGGATGGAAACTGAACAAGGAGAGATTTAACCTGGAAACAAGGAGAAACTTTCTCACAATCAACCAACGGAACAGCTTGCCCTCGGAAGTTGTGGGAGCGCCATCACTTGAGACTTTCAAGAAGAGATTGGACTGCCATTTGTCAGAAATGGTGTAAGCTCCTGCTTGAGTAGAGGGTTGGATTAGATGACCTACAAGGTCCCTTCCAACTCTGATTATCTGTTATCTGTTGTCTGGTATATATAGAATCATTACAGACTGAGCTGGCAAAGAAAACAGAACCAAACTGGCTGATGAAGCAACAGCTGCCAACAGGATAAAAGGGTACTGAATATATAAAGTGCAAAATATAGAGAACATTTCAGACCTTGTTGTGTGGTATCTGGGTGTGTGCATGGAGGCATGCTTCAAATGTGTTGATTTTGAGCCAAACATTCAAATGAAAGAATTGACTGGTTTATTATGCATGTTATATGATAAATTAAGAGTGATAATTGCTAAGAAATACATCATGCAGCCTCAAAGGATAGTGGTAGAGATTTTACTTATGCCAAATACAACTTTCTGCTGGGCATTTATATACCCTGCTTTCATTTTACTTTTCCTTGAAAAGGGAGCATTCTCATTTACTTAAACAGCATGTAATAAACCAAGGTGTTATACAACTTGGGAGGTGATATACTTGTAGCATTCTTTTTAATAAAGGATGTATATCACTCCCTAATAAGGCTAATTAAAATAATTAAAGGTTCCCATATCTGCTCCATCAGAGTCAATTATTGGAATAAGACAACATATATGCACAAGTGACCTAAGCAGTTTGGGGTCACGTGGTACTGTGGGAAGGGTGAGAAAAATCTCACTCATTAACATAATTTGATCAAGATTGAGCTCAATGAACAAATGGTAATATGTCTCTCTCTCTCTCTCTCTCTCTCTCTCTCTCTCTCTCTCTCTCTCTCTCTCTCTCTCTCTCTCTCTCTCTTTATCTTATGAATTTAAGACAGGTTCTTAAAATAAGATTTAAACCTTATTTAAAAGACAATTTCTTGGGAAAGTTGAAAATGATGCTCTGGGTAGTATTTGTTGATAATTTTGTTTAACGATCTGTGAGTTGTTACAGATATAGTAAGGGAACATTTTTAGAAGAGTTATTAAAACGCACAAAAGGCATATGGGCATGTTAGGTCATGATTGAAATATTTTCCCCCCAACTCTGTGCTTTGTTGATGAGCTGGATTATAATATACTGGTGCGCCTGAAGAATTCAGCAACAATGGCGAGACTTTCCTCCAATGTAAAACACCATGGCCACTGGAAAATAACCAAGCTTTCTCAATTCATCATTGGCATGGCACATATGACATGTGACCTGTTTTGTTCTGACCCGGCAGAGAAATGAGGATTGGGGAAAATGCTTCTCTCACCTCTCTATCGTGGACAAATCATCTTCTCGTTTCACAATGGCAGATCCTCCCTGTAAGGATAGATTATAATAACAGAGTTGGAAGGGGCCTTGGAGATCTTCTAGTCCAACCCCTTGCTTAGGCAGGAAACCCTACATCACTTCAGACAAATAGTTATCTAACTTCTTTTTAAAAACTTCCAGTGTTGGAGCATTCACAACTTCTGGACGTAAGTTGTTCCACTGATAAAGGATACACCTTAGAATCATCTGCTTTGGAAAACTTTGGACATGACATGTTGATGGAACAATGGGAAAATATGTGGTTAAAAGGACTTAAATTTACATCCGCTATGGCACAGTGGTTAGAGTGCAGCACTGCAGGCTACTTCTGCTGTCTGCTGTCTGCTTGCAATTTGGCAATTCAAATCTCACCAGGCTCAAGATTGTCTCAGCCTTCCATCCTTCTGAGGTCAGTAAAATGAGGACCCAGATTGTTGGGGGCAATATGCTGACTCTGTAAACCACTTAGAGAGGGCTGTAAAAAGCACTGTGAAGTGGTATAAATCTAAGTGCTATTGCTAAGTGCTACATCAAGTTATAACTTAAAATAATTTTTTTCTATAAAATGATATACTGTTGGTATATGACTCCACATAAATTCTCTAAAATGTATAAAGCTACTTCATATTTATGTTGGAAATGTGGACAACATGAATGGTCATTTTATCATTCATGGTAGACTTGTAAAAATGACTTCAAATGAATATAAGGATGCAAAGAATATCAAAAATCAACATTCAACTAAAACCAGAATTTTTCTTGCTGGAATTAGTGGACAGTGCCACCCTGGATTGGTTGATGAAGGTGATAAAACTATCAGAGATGGCAACATTAACTTGTCTGATTAGAGGAACTTCAATGATTACATTTATTAGTGACTGGAAACCCTTTATGGACTTCTAGCTGCAAAAAGAGAAAAATGAATTTTATGGGTTTGTAGGTTAGAAAAGTTAGTTTACAGAAAGAAGAAAATTATGATGTAACCTTAGAGAGAGGGGATAAAATATAAATATATAATCACTGTCAAAAAGATCAAAAGCCCTTCCTTTATAATACTTTCCTTATTTTTCTACATTTCTTTTTCACTTTCCTATTATTTTTTCCGTTATTCTTCTTTAACTCATATTAGTAGTGTTTTTAATTCTGTTGAAAAACTTCATTTTTATTTGATTTTTTTAAAAAGAACCATTTGTCTTGAGAGACTTGAAGTAATCCAACAGATTCCTGAATATCTGTGATAAATTGTAGTCAGTGAGGGAAATCTTTTATATGAGACTACATAGTTTCTGAGACTATAGGTTCTTATTGCAAGTTTTGGATTTAGTTATTCATTTAATTTGGTATTATTGCTTATCTTGCCTTTTTAAGAACTGTCACAAACCACAGGGCACTTTGGATAGTGGGCAAGCTACACATATTTGAAATAAATAAAAATCTTCATCCATTGTGAGAAGAAAAATTGTACTCCAATGCATCTGAAAGGCATCAGGTTATTAAAGGATGCAATTGATTATTATGCCCTATTCCAGGCCCAGCATGCACATCCAGATTTGGGCTTCCAAAAGTTTTATTTCGTGTTGCAAGGAGTTTACAAGCAACAACAGGCAGCAGGAATGTGTGTGCAATTACATGCATGCTGCAGCAAGGTTTACAATACTGACAGAGCTTGCTTACAAGTGTGTACAAATCCAAATCAAGAGATGGTTAGCATGGTGAGGTTATAGCTAAGAAAATTCATGGGAAAGTTATCAGCTAGTCATAGTAACAGAGGTTCCAGATATACAAAAGGAAGCAAGGTTTGGAACCCCGAATCCAGGTTGGAGTGATTGTTCTCATCAGAGGATGCCAATCAGCAGTCACCCTGATATAGGTGATTACTGCGTGGGAACCAATGAAAGAAGCCACTGCTGTGGCCTCACAAAGAGGCAAGCCAAAGGCTATGCTCTATGCAGCATATCCTGAGATGGACAACCTCCAATCTGTTATGCTTGCTTGCTTCCTGATGCCAACTTTCATTCAGCATAGTTGGAACAGGTTCTTTGTTGTCAGATTCTTTGTAGTCAGAGGTGGGCTTGATAGATGACTTGGGGCTTAACTATGCCATCTATACACTGAACAAATTTTACAATTCAAATTCATTGATTGTCCCATCATCAATACATGCAGGCAAGCAATTTTAGAGACTGGTAATGGATCATGATCCTTTCCTAATCTCCCACTTACTTAGGCCATGATTCTCTACTTCACTTCCAGAATATACTTGCCCAGTTTAAATCTCTTTGAGGGGTCTAGGACAACTCAGTGCGGCCAACTTGCCATGGCCAGCTCGCTGTGTGATAACTGACCACAGGACAAGAGTTACACTAATATCGAAGGAATGGTGGAATCATTAAATAAAAGGATGCAAAAGGAAGGACAACATGAAATGTGAATGACAAAAATTAAAATATTTTTTAGATTATTTTAAATTTACATAAATTGAATTGTTGAATTGTTCCACCATGAGTTGACCATGGTGAATTGGCCATGGCAAGTTGGCTGCGGTGAGTTGGCCACAACAAGTTGTCCCATTCCACACTTTGGTTGTGTTCATTTGAGGTAGAGATATTCAGTTTGCTGCAGTTTGCTCACTTTCCTGACCTTAATCCTTCAATTAAGCCAGTGTTTATCACGCATTCCAATCATTTATATACTTTTCTTTAGCAGCACTATTGAAATATGACAATGATTAAAAACTTTACTTAGTATACAGAAGGTTGCTGATTTGAACTGGCGGAAACTGTTTGGTGTTTTTTTACAAATTAAAATGTTTCCCAAGTACTTTGTTTTCCCCAACTCTCATCCCTTTATTCTTCCAAGAGTTTACCAGTTTGTCAATCACCTGAAGTAGAAGAGCTTCCACCCCTAAGTTAACACTCATCCTGCACAGGTCCAGGCATTCTGAAAGATGCAACCTCTTTCAAGTTGGTTCAAAAGCGGTGACAAACTCCGACTGGCATGCTCAGCAATCTAGAAATGGTTATTTATAATAGGTTATGCAGTTTTTACCTCCAAGCTTTTTTTAGCAGATATACAGAAACAGCTTCAGAGCACAAGTATATACACAACAATAGGTTGGTTGGTAAATGCATGTGATACTTGCATGCAAGGATTATGTTAGGGGATCCTCAGTGGCTTTCTAGGGTTTGAAAAAAGAACTTTTCCAGCTAAATCCAAAGATGCCAGAGATTGAAGTTCTTGGTACAAAATGTGTATACTACAAACGAACAACAGTTTCTTTAGTTGGCTGTGATTGGAGTGAACAAATTAACATAGCCATGGGAGATCATTCACTAAAGTAATCATCATATTTTCATGTTTTTTCCACCAAGAGTATAGTCAACACTTGCCTCAGGGAATAAAAGTAGCTTAAGACATAGCACCTCAATTGTAGTGTGTGGCACACCCTGTTCCCTCTCTGCTCTGCCAGAATATTACTGAATGAATGTGAGTGCCAATACAATTTTATTTAATGGGCCACTGACTTTTATGCCATAACTGTATCTCTAACACAATAGCCAGCCAAGAGACACTTCCTGTATTTTTAAAGTATTTTCAGCTGGTTTAGAAGTGACCAATGGATTTGTCCTTGATTGACCCTGCCCTTGTTTCCAGCCACTGAGGTGGCCTTATGCAACCCTTTTCTGATTGCAATAGAAGAACAATAAGGACTTGGCCCATATCACAACTAGCTTGGTTAATATATGTGGAAAGTTTTGAATACATGAATATAAATATGCTGCATATATCTTTATACAATCAGCTTTAGCTATGTATTCAGTCAGACCAACTTAAGTGTTACTATAAAGTTGCTAAATTCTAAATGCTATAATCAATAAAAGCAACCACTGGTGCTAACTTTGTACTGAAGTTTAATTGTCTTGGTTTACACTATATAATCAGGAGACTAATAAAGTTTGTTTGATATAAAACAATATGGCATATAATAATACCTTCTTATTATATAAAAGTGGTGCTGATACAAGGTATACATTGAAAGGCAAATTGCATGGCATGATGTTAATTTTCACAACCTGTAAAAATACTTTAAAAAAGCGCTCTCTTTAGATTTTCTGTAGTTGTCCAAGTGAAAAAGAACCAGCAAAGAATACTATGTAATAGAGTTCTGTGTTCCAATCTGAACTTCATGTTGGCTTAAGTTTAAAATTCATTGTTCAAATTCTTCCTGTGCAATCAAGGCACAAAGGAGTTAAGAGAATTTGTTTGTCAGTTGTCATTTTGATTATCAATTTACCCCATCCTCCATCACAGCTATGCCAGACCTGTAAATGCTATAATGACCCCAGGTCTTTAAATTGGCACAGCAATTAGTGCCGAAATAATGTGATATAAAGATACTAATGAAGAGGAGGGAGGTGCAGGATGACATGATATTCTGCCTTGGGTCTCCTATGGGTTAGGTTTTGGATTAGGACTCCCAGCTGGGGCCTGTCTTCAGGAACATCAAACCATGGTCAATGCCATCATTTCTGAATCAGCACATTGAAATGAAGGACAGGACTACATTAAGAAGGCCGTGTCAATACATCTATGCCACTCTTGTGAAAATTAGGGGTGTGCAAAGGTCATTGTGGATCTAGCCCTGTCCATAAGACTTTTTCTTCTGAGTGAGAACAAATGAATCCTGTACATGATAGCCTGCTTAAATTCATGGATCACCATGAAAACATGTTGAAAATTATCAACTCATAGCATGAGTTAGACACACTATTTTATCAATAGCAGTTTCTCCTATTGTGTTGAGAATTGGGTCATCATAGAACTTAGAAATGTCATTCCCATTAACCTGTGTCCATAGAAAATTTAAATTATTGGATGGATCAGAAGTATCAAACTTGATTTTTTTTCTATCATTATTGTTGTGGCCGTTTCACATCCTTCCTTGACCTCAACAGACAAATAGGTGAAATGAAATTTTCTCTGGATGTACAAAATCCAGCTTCCAAAACAGATGAGGAACAGCTGCTAAGTCTTTCCAATATTAAGGATTTTGATTTGCCTTATGCACGCAGCAAGTAGAATTTACACAGTTTCTCCACTTCCGAAACCACTTCTCTGGACTTATTTCATTTTTAATCTATTGGATTGTCACAATAAGTCTGTGGTCAGATCCTAAGGTCACCTTAATGGTCAGACTTCAAAGAGCAGGGTATTTTCATGTATACCCACACATATATGCACACATGTGCATACACACTCACTGGTTGTTTTTAATCTCTCTGCCATCCTGCCATTGATGGATTCATGGGTGTCTAATAAAACAAAAGAAAACAAATTTGCAGAGCGAGCCCACATGTCCAGCTGCAGCGGAGAGCAGCCGAAGCATATGCCTGAGTTAAAAAGGGAGGACAACCTGTCCTGTGTATCCACACAAAGAAGATGATGAATACATGCACGCTGCACACACACACTCTCTCACACACAAACAAACATCCGTGCGCAGAGACATACATTTCTAGCAAGCCGTGGAATGACTTAAACAGTCCATTGTACGAAATATGAATGAGCCATCATTGTCCTGGCTTAGTGAGAAGGGACGCGGTCTGTCCTTGATTAGCCACATGACTAACCTGATTACATGGGAGAAGCCACAAATGTAAAGAAGGCCTTCTGTCACTTCGTCCCCGAGGCACAGAGAACACGGTGCCTGGAGCCTGTCCCACTGTGGCCAAATGAAAGAGGGACAAACAGTGCAGGGGTGGCTGACAGTGAATCTCAGAAGGGCAGTTGGCCTGCGCCAAAATATACCATGAAAATATCTATTTGGTGTTCAGCCCCCCCTCTCCCAAGTATTATACCCCTGAGGCAAACAACTTTGCATGAAAATACTTGGTCAAAAGAAAATTCTGCACCCTTTACTCCTCCAATTTTTCCTGCCACCCTCTCCTCTTCACCAGTTTACTTCTCTTTCTTTAGTCTCTTTAGAGATTAAGGCTGGAAGAGAACCGGGCTCATTAAGGGGTTACAGGCTAAGACATGTAAGCATTTGCATCCCTCTGCATATTGATTCCTGCCTGCCATTTTTTTTTCCTGACAGGAAATTTCACTGGCTTCTGTGCCCCTTTGAATCTAGTTCTTAAAGACAAATGATCTTTCACAGCTAATTGGCTTATAAGCTACATTCCAGCCATACATGGGCTTGATTAAAGATATTTTATAAAAACAGGGAAAGAGAGAAAACATAGTGTGTTCCAAAAAAGAAAGATGCAGTTGTTTCAGTCTGATGCCAAATGGTAACATTGGGCCGGATCCTAAAATGTCTTTCTGTGAATGATCTTTGATCCAATTAAATTTCTCTCTGATAAAGAGGTTGGCAACCTTTGGGTGGCTGTGAGCCACATGTAATTCTTTTGGGTGGGTAGGGTGGGCGGGGAGAAGGATATTTAAAAGTCATATTAGGGCAGTAATATAAAATAAGTGCTGGCAACATCTGAGCAGAGATTTTCTATTTCTTTCCCATTTAGAGGGCCCTGGATTTATTTTCAGTTATCTCCCATCTGATGGGAGATGGGAGACCAACATTCAGTAACCTAAGAGGAGTGGCTATGAGAGCTACAAAGCAAGAATTCAGGGATTCGTAACCCCCAAATTCAATTGAAAAAGAAAAATGGCTTCTTATTGATCCTTCTTCCAATTTATAGTCCTGTTCTTTTGCAAAGCCATGGGAATTTCACAAGTCTTCAAAGGATATTTTGGGGGTTATTATTGTGTATGACATGGGTTGGGATGGAAATATGTGTTCCTTTGAAAAATCACTGAACTACGATTCCCAATATTTCTCATCAATGACTATATTGGCTGAAGTTGTGGTTTAGCAATATTTGGAAAGACAAATATTCTCATCACGGTATAATGAACAGAGACTTCAGGTTTATTATAAGCAGTGTTCATGTGTGCTTAGGGGAGAGGTGTCTTGGGATCTAGGCTATTGTTCAACTTTCCTGTTTAAATTTGCTTAAAGCTAGCTTATTCAATTTATTGTCCTTAGAAATAAAATGCAACATAAACCATAAATGCAATTCAGGTTTATCTCAGTGGATGTGAAAAAAATGATTTAAGGAACACATTGGTTAGTCTTTTAAATTGGATTATTTTTTCCAAAGAGCATTTTTCACAAAAATTATATTTTCTGAGTGAAGCACCTGTGTTATGCTTCTCCCTTTACATACAAAGAACATATTTTAAGTGAAAAGTTTTCTTTTTTTAAAAAAAAAAAAGTTTATATAGCTTTCTAAATCTGTATTTACATCTTCAATAATTTAAAAGAAAGTATCTACTTTTTTCCCTAGCCAACAAAGAGGAAATTTACTACTTCCTACAGAGCACAGAAAGGAGACAGGCGAGATACTATTTACATGCTAGACTGATTCCTCTTATTCTATAATGTCCAATGAACGTTTAATATTCTATGGATGGCAGACTGAAGAAATTTAAAAATAAGCAAATTAAATATCCATATATGCAGTATCCTTATATGCCAACTGAATTTTTACTTTTGGAAGTAAACTAGTAGCAAGCATTAATTTTTTTTTTAAAGTCTCTAAAATGATGAGTGATCAAAAGAATGATGGTTTTTAACCTGGAAACCTATACATGTTCAAATTTCTACTATAGACCATGGATGTCTATAGAATTCCTAATTTATTCCAAAATGCATGGGACCATTGGGATAATGTTCAGTTGTAACCACAAGTTGATTTTTTTTCTTCCTTTTTTTCTTGTTACTCTTCCTATCTGTTTGAACCGTGCCTGAACTCGATTACATTCAGAAGTGGAATGGGAGAAAGCTTCCAGGTATGCAAAATGACTCTTATCGGGTTTAAAGTGGCATTAAATTTCATGAGGAGTGTCCCAAAGCTTGTTGAGAAGAAGAAAATAAGCAAACATTTGCTAAGTTCCCCATTTTGGAATATAAATGCCACCTGTTGAAACTAAGCCACTTCCCATTTTTTGAGTTATAAAGTTTCTCAGTCCCTGAAAAATAAGAGAAAGCAATTAGACCTCATCAGTTCAGTGATAGCTTAGGCAACAAAAGTCACATTGATTGTGATCTTCTAGTGGTGAAAGGAATATAACTGTAAATAGTGAAATTCCAGAAAAAAGTTATGAAATGTCCTGTTCTCTTTTATAAAGATCTCACTGTGGCATGGGAAAAGTCAATTTTTCCAAATCTCTTAAAAATTAATGTGGGCTTGAAAATAAATACAATGTTTGTTGAGATAACATCTCTTTTGACCCCCTCATAACTCAGTCAGGGCTAGGATGCCACATGAAATATAATTTCTCTCAAAACTTGAATCTAAGAACTCTTTAATGAAATTAAAGAGAAATGATAGGCACACTCAGGAAAATAAAATTCATAAAACGAAAGAAATTGAAGGTGCCATCAATGCCATCTCCACAATAGCCTTGAATTAGATGTACTGACTTCTTTCCCTCGGGTTTGTTACTTTGGGGATTTCTTTATTTAGTTCTTATTCTTAACAACTGTAAGGAGTATGTTTTTAGATACAATTAATGTATCCCTGAGCATAGGGAGGGATGTAACCCCCCCCCAAAAAAATGAATGAAAGATTTATAATGAAAGATTTTTTTCGCATAGGTGGCCAGCTTTGTTTTTTCAACAAGGTCTTCTTTCATCTCTTACTGTTGCTTGATATATGTTTGCCAAGTGTGAGAATATTTTTTTAA
The DNA here is from genome assembly GCF_049901735.1 of Notechis scutatus. NCBI lineage: Eukaryota > Metazoa > Chordata > Lepidosauria > Squamata > Elapidae > Notechis > Notechis scutatus. The sequence goes on along the minus strand of NC_142011.1, from coordinate 142,047,342 downwards.
AAGATCAGGAATTACTGAAGTCCTGCCACTGCTATAGCTATCAAAACTTCTGTCTGGAAAAATATGGTTTTTTCCCCCTCTCCCACAGGTTGTCTGTTAAATTGTATTTAGCTTTGGACCACCAATAAGAAAATAACATTGGCCATGGCATATAAGGAAAACCATTATAAGATGTTTTACAGTTGGCATCTTCCGCCAGTAAGACTTTCCAAAATGTTCAAAAGTCTATCTCCAAATTGTTGGAAATGCAAAGATATATCAGGCACATTTTTTCACATGTGGTGGATCTGCAATCCTGCAAAAAAATATTGGACATTGATTCAGACATGGGTGGAACAGATGGTGGGAGAGTGCATTCCATTTAAGCCAGAATTTTTTTTCTCCTAGGAATAATATTAGAAGGATATCAGAAGGATTTAATTTATCTAATAGTACATGTGTTGACAGTGGCTAGAATAATATATGCTCAATATTGGAAGAAGGAAAACATACCGCCAGAAACAGAGCTAATAAGGAAAAGTATGGCCTGTAAAGAATAAGACACGTTAACTCTAGAATTAAAAAATAAGGGAGAATCTTAATACTATGAAACATGGAATAATTTTTATCAGTAGTTGCATAGAAAAGGGCAAGGTCGGAACATAAGTAAATATGATGATTAGAATATTTAGTAAAAAATGTATCAAAAAAGAGGATTGTAAATGGTGAAGTAAAATTTATATATGTATAACAATTGTAATGCCAGAACAGCTACACCATGTTGTATTCTTATAATAAAAATAAAAATAAATAAATAGAAAAAAAAATGCTCTAAGTAATACCAAAACTGACATAGTGCAAGCAAGGAGCCGACAGCTTCACTCAGATTGCAGCTGATTAAAGACCTGAGGCTCTATCTCAAAAAAGGAGATAACCTAGCAGAATTCTGCCTGAGTACCTCCACCTTGCCTCTTTTACCAAGACTGCTATAGAATAGGGGTCTCCAACCTTGGCAACTTTAAGCCTGGCAGACTTCAACTCCCAGAACTCCCCAGCCAGCTTTGGCTGGGGAATTCTGGGAGTTGAAGTTCACCAGACTTAAAGTTGCCAAGGTTGGAGACCCCTGCTATAGAAGATCTTCATATGTTACACTGGGAAATCACTTTTACAGTCAGTAATGCTTGAAATGGAATGCTTCAAATCCTTATCCAAGTCTTCCCCCTGAATATCAAAATGTACAATAAACAAACAGTCAGAATGATCAGTGATTTGAGTGATGACACGTAAAACGAATGATCTTCAGCATAGCCTTGGAACAGGACATTGAAATGTCACCCATCAATGTGGAATGTTTAACCCACCCCCCCAAAATAATGGTGCACCCATCGTACTGCCAAACCATTTGGGGGTATAAGACCACTGACAATGTTTCAGGGGCGCAAACTGGAATAACTTTTGAGAAATGTTTTATTTATTGCAGTTGTGTCTTATCCGCTTGTAACAGGTTTGGACAGCTCCCTCTTTATTTATCCCGTAAAAAGATTTGGCTAAGAGGTTAAGCCCTCTTCAGGCAATCATCCTGCATAAGAGAATTTGCATAGATTTATTTATTTTTTGGACTCTATTCTTTTCTCTCCCTGAGCATCATGCAATTAACTCAGAGCTCTTAAGGCAACTGCATTTGTTTCATGAATACAGGAACAGCAGGAACGAAAGGGCTGGGGCCAGCATGCAAAGGTGTACTAAAAGCACTGCCATGTTGTGATGTTAACTGGGACAACTTTCAGATATGTGGACTGCAATACTCAGCAGTGTCTAGTTGGCTGGGGAATTCTGATGTCCATCCATCTGAAATTAGCCAAGTTTGAGAAATGTTCCTCTAAGATCATCTCAGGCAGGTCTAATGTTGTGGGACAGGGTAAGTGGTGAGATTAATTTTTTTTTACTACCTGTTCTGTGGGTGTGGCTTGATGGGCATGGCCTGGCTTGGTGGGCATGGCTTGGTGGGCATGGCAGGGGAAGGATACTGTAAAATTTCCATTCCCCACCCCACCCCACCCCACTAACCTGCTTTCCAGCTCCGTTCTCCTGTGTAGGGCAACAAAAGAAGACCCAGCCGATCAGCTGTGACTCGGGAGGCAGAGAAGAGATGGGGGCGGGGCCAGTCAGAGGTGGTATTTGCCGGTTCTCCAAACTACTCAAAATTTCTGCTACCAGTTCTCCAGAACTGGTCAGAACCTACTGAATACCAGCTCTGGACAGGGTGTTTGATGGTGCACTTCCAAGTAAAATAAAGATAAGACAAGGAATGGGGAAGACATTTTAAGACATCAACTGTCCTTATATAACTGGATCAGTTTTAAATATTGTAAGATTTTAATATTGTACTAAAACATTTGTTTATGCCCATACAGTAATGACTAGATGAGATTTTTTTTCTATAGTTCCCTGACAAACATGATTGTTGTTCTCAATCAAATTCGCTTTGCTTTTATAATGAATTTCAAAGTCTCACAGAATAACAGCTGAATTTAATGTCACAAAAATGATTTCCCCCCGTAATTTGTTGAGTGTGATAACTTTGGAGCATGAACATGTCATCTTGGATAAAATAAACGTTAGAAGTACCATCATTTATTGCATAAGAAAAGCTAATCTATCAAGTAGGGTAAAAACATTGTGAGAACACCTTCTCTTTTCTGTCTCCAGCCTTAAACATGTATAACTCTAAAATAACCTGTGTTTGATAGTCATTTTTTAAATTTATAATTTAATGCATAAATACATGGAATTTGTATTCTTTTATATGTAAATATTTAATGCAGCATGAAGAGTGGATCTTCATTCTACGTCAAAGAGCATGATATTTGTGTTATTGGAAGTATTTTTTATTATTTATTAGAAAGATCTGAACTATACACATCTAGATAACAGATAACAGATAATCAGAGTTGGAAAGGATCTTGTAGGTCATCTAGTCCAACCCCCCACCCAAGCGGGAGACCCTACACCATTTCTAACAAATGGCAGTCCAATCTCTTCTTGAAAGTCTCAAGTGATCTATTATCCTACCTAGTCTCCAACATCTTTTTAACTGATTATTTTGTTCATTATGCTCCATGACTAAGCAATGGTCTGTGCAGGTATATAAACATGGATAATAAATTGCAGCATTTTCTTTCAAGAAAGTTTGCTGAAATCATTAAAGATTTTTGTTTTGTTTTGTTTCATTAGTATATCCAGGAGCTTTCCATTAAACTACACAGGCACAGTTCTCATCTCCTAAATTTCAGTTCTAGTTTATTAGTGCTGCAGGGCAGATTTTCAAAACTACTGATTAAAACAAGAGAGAATATTTTGGCTTGGCACTAATAGTTTTGAAAACATTCTGAAATGGTAACTTATGGCTTGAAATCAAGAACTGGAAGAAAAAAAGGCATGCTGTATCAAATAAATAAATAAATAAATAATGTTGCTTTTACACTGAGTAATCTTAACATGCACCGAAAATTTGGTTCTGAAGCTTTGTATGGAAGGTGATTTCTTTTTTAATTAATCTTAGATAATGCTGCTCTAGCCACTTTGATTTACATAATTGGAAATCAGACTTTGAAACACCCTTGAGGAACACTTACTAGATATGCAGCTACCTGCAAATGAAAAGAATCAGGGTAGTAGCGATGTGGCAATTTTAAAAAAAGGGGGAAAGAGAATGGTGTCATGCTTTCTTTTGAAAACCAGTGAATGACTAGTCAACTTTTTATTGTTCCTGATCCCATTAATTAATTTTGAAGCTAAGAATTACATTATATTGAGTGCTGCTTTCTAATATTCCAAATAATGCAAAAAACAAACAAACAAAGCTTTCTATATCAATTATTTTTCAAAAACTGGGTCAAAATTCTGTTTCTATTTCTACTATTCCTCAAGAATTCCTGATATATTTTTTTTGCACTTTAATATGCCTAAAAAAACAAGTAGGCTTACTTGTTGTTTTTTTAAAAAGATGATATCCTGTGATGACCCTGATTAATGCAACTGTGTGTTTATTTATTTATAAACTATTCAGCCAAAAATGGATTGTTGAAGTAATCATTAACCTGAAAACTGATAAAACCCTATGAGAGGTCAAAACCACATAGCAAGAGTTAACAATAGCACAGCACACCATAAAACATGCAGATGCAGAAGTTCACCCAACATTTCAAAGGGTACCAAAAATTCAGCCACAACCTGGCTGAAAAGAAAGGAAAGTTGGCTACAGAAATTGTCTTGAAACGCTGTGTAATAAATCTGTGGCCTGTGCAGACTTTTAAGAGAGTAGAGGTAATCCTCCACTTACCCCCACAATTGAGCCCAAAATTTATGTTGCCAAATGAGACATTTGTTGAGTGAGTTTTGCCCCATTTTACAACCTTTCTCACCACACTTGTTAAGTGAATCACTGCAGTTCTTAAATTAGTAACATGGTTGTAAAGTGAATCTGATTTCCCCATTGACAATTACTCATCTCAAACTGCAACCGTCACAAATATGAGTGAGTTGTCAAGCATTTTAATTTTGATCATGTGACCATGGGGATGCTTCAACGTTCATAAGTATGAAAAACGGTCATAAGTCACTTCTTTCAGTGGTGTTATAACTTTGAACGGTCACTAAATAAACTGCTATGAGTGTAGGACTACCGATATTGCCATCTTAGGTCAATGGGCAGGTACATAAAGGTGATTTATCAGGTAACCAGAGAAACCTGAACTTAAGCCTGTCTTGGGAGCATAGAGACAGACCAAGGGTATTCAAAGTTGGCAAGTTTAAGATTTGTGGACTTCAACTCCCAGAATTCTTGCACTAACATGACTGGAGGAGGAATTCTGGGAGTTTTTTTAGGTTTTTTTTTAGTTTACTTTATTGTCATTGCACCTCGTACAACAAAATCAAACACCATCTTCAGTGCACATCATGACCATGACCATGAAATAAAGACAAACACACATCCTTCACCCTCCACACATTGAACCGGAAACCCCCGACACTGCACCAACACTGCACTATACCGCAGAATTCAAAAGAGCTACTGCCCTGGGATAGAAGCTATTTTTCAACCTATTTGTCCTTGTTTTTATTATTCTGTACCATCTGCCAGATGGTAATAGTTCAAAAAAAGGGTTCCCAGGATGAGATGGATCTTTGAGAATGTTTTGAACTTTCTTAAGGCAGTGAGAGCTATAAAGCTCTTCCAAAGAGGGGAGAGGGCAACCAATGATCTTCTGGGCAATCACATTAACTCTCTGGAGTACTTTCCTATCTGCCACTGTGCAATTGGCAAACCATATAGAGGTGCAGTAAATTAAAATGCTCTCTATGGTGCAGTGGTAGAAGGTCACCAGTAGTTTTTCATTCAGTTGTTGTTTTCTGAGAAGTGTCAGATAGTATAATCTCTGCTGGGCCCTTTTGACCAGTGCTGCAATGTGGACACCCCAGGTCAGATCCTCTTTTATGGTAACATCCAGAAACTTAAAAGTCTTAACTTAAGAGTTGAAGTCCACAAGTCTTCAAGCTGTCAAGTCTGAAGACCCCTGTTATAGAGGGTTTCTTATCTATTTATTTATTTATCTATTTATTTATTAGGTTATAGGGTTGCCCAACTTGAACATTGCAATCCTAGGTTGCGTAGAACCCAAAACAATCTTTGTCAGATATATCTTGCCTCAAAGCAACATATGAAGATGATATGTAGCTATTAAATATAGTAATTGGAAGTATAATATGCAAACCAATAAGACCATAGGACAGGACAAAAATATCATACCTGTAAGGTTAAAATATGCTAAGGGGGAGGAAGTGGCTGAAAATACCCTATTGAGTTTTGTGGTCTAATGGCAACTTGAATCTCCATCTGTTCAATTCAAGGAAAAGGTAGTTTTTTAAGAAGTACTGGTACATAGATCTTCTGAAAAGCAACTATGAGCCTAGATTCACTTTCTAGCACTTTCTGAATTGGCAGAAGAGAAAGAAAGAAAGAAAGAAAGAAAGAAAGAAAGAAAGAAAGAAAGAAAGAAAGAAAGAAAGAAAGAAAGAAAGAAAGAAAGAAAGAAAGAAAGAAGGGAGAGAGAGAGAGGGAGAGAGGAAGGAAGGAAGGAAGGAAGGAAGGAGAATATAAAAGCACTCTTTGGAATAAATAAGGGAAGAAGCCAAAATGCTAAGAGTAAGGATAATAAAAAAAATTGGTATTGGAGTCCTAATGTCTAAGAGAGAAGATCCAGCTACTTTCTACCCTTTGGTTTACCTCCTAGAGTTATTCCCAGATATTATTTTTTTTAATGGGATAGAAAGTGACAACTGTTGCATACTGGAAAAAATAACCTTATTAAATGCAATTGAATTTAATATGAATTCGAAGTGAAATTAAAATTTACTTATTTTTTACCTGTCCACTCACTTCTTTTTCCTGGCCATGCTCTCCTTAAGGGTCCCTTAACTAGCACCTCACCCCAAAACTAAGAAGAGAGCTGTCTGTTGAGGGGTGATGATGATGATGTTCATCCATCGTTTTCGAAGAGGACCTTGACATCTAATGGTTGAGGGCTGTCCACGGTGTGTCCGCAGGTGGCTCATAAGGCCTATACGGGCATGGAATGTTCTTCCACATATCAGGCAGATATGTGTGGGCACTATTGTTGCAGTATTTGCAGCTCTGGCTTTGCGGAGTGGTCGCTTCTCTTGTGGTATGGTCTTCAAATGTCTGGCAGCCTTGGTGGATCAACGTGTGCCATGTCACTTGATCTTGTACCAGGGTTTCCCAGTAGGTGGTGTCAATGTCCAGGGACTTGATGAAGGCTTTCAACATGAGGGGTATTAACAACATCAAGGTGGTAACTGGACAGTAGAAGTCTTGGCCTGTTTTACATTTGTAAGTGACACATATGAAAAAGGATGCTTGATTGAAAATAGCTTGTGGAGTGAAGAAGGTTGAACAGCGTTGGTATGAGTTGTGTAAGATAAGATCATGTACGAGAGGTTAACATAGAGCAACAAAGCATATCTTTGCACACAGATTCCTCATTCATAATCCATATCCAACTTCTCCAGCTAAAAGGGATTTCAGAGAGGTACCTGGGAAACATTTCATCGGAAACAAGCAGAAATAGCAGAAGGCAACCTGTGACCTTAGAGCTATAGATCTCAGGGCTACGAATGCTGATGGTATATGGTGGCAGAAGTTCTTTCTACAATCACTTGAAGTGAATAATAAATAATAGCATTGTGTAAGTCCTAAAATAGACATGCCACTGTTAAAAAAAAATCTGCCAATTGCTCCCCAATTCTACAGGAGTTACTTGATCCATCCACTTTGCAGTTCTCAGTGCCTCCCCCAAGTGTTAAGAAATACAAAACAGATTGCACAAGCATAACTTGCTTTTTCGACTGCATTTATTGACTATGATTAAAATTTACTGAAGACCCAAACAATTACTGCAACTTATTTGCTTGTGAATAGGCAAAAGAGAAAGCAGTATAACTGTGCATTTCAAGGGCGGTTCATTCAAACAAGATCATTTCCTCTGCTCAACATTAGATCAAGAGAGTTCAAGCATTCAAGGACATTTCTGGAACAAGAAGTTTTCTTCTGCTCTCATGGCCTGTTTGGCAGCAAGTTGCCACACATTTACTTTTCTCTTGCCCATAATCTACAGTAGATTTATGGCATGTCTACCCTTTTCCTTCATTTGCAAGGTCCTGGATATTCTGGTAGCCAATCTGCCCTTAAAATATGGCTCTGAGGAAATGGTGCTAATTAGTATTGGAATTTACAGCCTTCCATTTTATTGACTTGTCCTACTTTCTTCAATAATTAAGTAATGAGTAAAGTAATGAGCTATGCTAGTCAGTCATGCTGTTCAATTAAACAGCAAATCAATTATTGAAAACAGTTTGGGACAGTTCTTATGTCGTCATGATGTGTTTGACAGGGTGGGTGAGTGCTTATTTCATATGGACACACTCACTCTCGCTACATGCCCCAACAAGCAAGTAAAGATTAGCTAGTGCAAATCCCATATGTTTAGTCTAGTACAAAATCAAAGGCTTGTTCCTTGCAACATCACTAAGATGCCTATAATCAGAGAGTATGGCATCTATCTAGCAATATCTGCATCACATCAGTTGGACTGGTCCCTGGTGCTTTTTCCAGGCCCAGTTTAAACTGTTTGCATTAACCTTTAACCTTTTCCAACCTCCGCACTCCAAATGGGATGAATTCGAGTCTTCGAGCAAAATGTGTTAGACTCTTAAATATATTTGGAGATAAGTATCGATAGCTAAGGAAAGGCTATCCTAATTCTCCTTTAAATAAGAATTTTTTGAATGTGATGCAATTTCTGAAATCAGCATCAGAGGGCTTCGGTAAGAAGACTTGGGATAGGATATATGACAGATGAAATCTTCTTAATAATTGCCTTCTTCTTCTTGAAACCTGTTCTGATTAATTTTTCCCAGTCTCAAAAATGTTGGCCTTCAAGAAAGCTAGTCAACTGTTTACCTTGGTCTTATAGTATTACTGAGTTAAGATTCTATTGGAAAGGTTGTTTGATACCATTGGATTGAACTGCAATTTTGACCTTATTTTTATTATTTGTTTAAAGATAAAGGTTTCCCATCTCCAGTTCTCATCTCTGTTTCTTAGCTGAGGGAGACAATGTTGTTCAAAGACATTTCCCGGGTCATGTGGCCAGCATGACTATACACCAAGGTGCACAGAATGCTGTTACCTTCCCACCAAAGTAGTACCTATTTATCTACTCTCATTGCATGCTTTTGAACTGCTAAGTGAGCAGGAGCTGGGGCAAGTAACGATAGCTCATCCCATCACGTAGCCCTCAGGTCTCGAACCCGGGCTGTCAGCTTTCCAGCTGACAAGCTTGGCATCTTTAACTGCTGAGCCATCACACCCACTATTGCTGTTTTATTATATTTTTAATCATTTTTTTCATCCAGTGCTATGATTTTAAAGAACTGTTGTATGTCACTTTGGGAATATTTATTCTAAAATGGGGCTTTTAAACAAAACTGAAATGAAATGAACTTCATTGCATCATTGGAGAAGATTTACGTGGAAAGGATCATCTTCACTTACTCATCCTTGTAAACAAGGATCATTCCTGCCAAAACAAAGCCCTCTAGCTAAGAGGAAGATTTTGTGTATTTGTGTGTATGTGTGTTTTATTTTACTGGATTTTTGAAACGTGATTTTGAATGTCTTCATCAAGATGTTTTCGGATGAGTGAAGCTGGAGTCTAAATGCATTTACAAAAGAATTAGCTTCACTGAAGTGGGCCTTGCTTCTAACTAAACATACAGGAAGGTATATTTGATGCTATTTCTGAACATCAAAGGCATAAGCAAAGTTAAAGTTGTCTTAAGGAATTCTCATTCCTATAAGGGAAAGGGAAGCAAAACCCCTGCTGAGATGGTTGGAAAAGTTTTTTAGTAGCATAGTGTGATCTTTATTTAGTAAAGTGTATTTACTGTATTTTGCATCTTTATTATATTTTCACCTTTTCTTTCATAGATGTCCAATTAATACATGTGGTTCCCTTCCCAGCTGTAGCAGGTGTCCCAGGATTGAGATTAACCATCATGTTAGCCATGGTTTGTTTTAGTTAGGGTTTGCTAAACCCTATTGTAGCCTTGTTCATACATAAGGCTAAATTATAAACTCACAAACCACAAAAGTAGATTTCCATATCATACTAAGCCGAATGAAACATATGAATTAATGTTGTTTATTAACTCAGCCAATGAGTTTTAAAATAGAAATTTGGATTCTTCCTGTTCCCAATGTATGTAATATCTTAACAATTAAGAGATGCCTATACTTATGATGGAAAATACACTTGCAGTACAAAGAAACAGGGTCTGTTTGGATCACTCTGCATTTTTGAAATTCTCTTGACTGCATTATGAAAGACAAGAACTAGTGAGGTTAGGTCTCTACAGTCACTGTACTTAAAGAGAGTAGCATAAACATATATATTTGGTTGTGGGCAACTGTATTAGAACTCATGCATATGACCCCAAATGGCCACTAGAGAGCAATAAATCAATAATAATTTTAATGGAAATTGCTTAGTCTTTGCCACACAAAAACTTATGATGCAGGAGCTAAACAGCATAAATAAATGCACAAAAACGAAGCAGTGAACATTCACTAAAAGTATTTAATAATTCCAGGAATCTATTTCTGTAGTACATGTATACCTTGCTTTTCATTCATCTCAAAATTCAACCATGAGTTTTGTTTTTTTTTAAGATTTTCATCCCACCGTTTTCTTCTTCATATAGAGTTCAAGGCAGTGAACATACCAATACTCTTTCCTCCTCTCCTATTTTACTCACAGCAACAACTCTGTGACATAGATTGGGTTGAGAGAGGATGACTGCCCCCAAATCACCCAGTCAGTTTTTCATGCCTAACATGGGACTAGAACTCACATTATTCCTGGTTTCTAGGTCATCATCCTAACAACTACACCTTTTCTTATTCCTTTTTTTTAAAAAAAATCATTTTATTATCGCTTTTGTTTCATTCTTCCATTATTTGGAACAAATTTGAATCAACATTAAGATAAGTAGTTTTTGTGCTGGTAATTCAGTGTCAAATTTAATGTTTCATCTCTTAGATCTTTGACATCATATTACTGAGGAAAATTAATTGGAATAGAAATTCCTTCTCAAAACAAATTCCCCACTTCCTGAGATAATTTATTCTATTAATAATATTCCGGATCTTAATCTATTTATTTCCTATGCTAAAAATAAGACCTTTTTTTTAAAAAAAATAAAGTATCTCTCATGTTAGTTCTATGGATCTTGGTGATTCTGTGGAAACATACATATGTTTTCCTGGGAACACTTACAGAAATGGCTTGAAATTACCTACTTTGTGGATGTTTTCTGACTTTCCAACGAATTTCCTTTGGCTGAAAAGCAAATTAAAACATTTTTCATGGGTAACAGAACTTGATCCAGTTTGAAGAGCAATGTAGGAAATGTTACTCCTATTATAAATGTAAAAAAATCAAACAAGAGGAAGTAGTTGTGCTGAGAAGTGATTACTCCAACTTGCACCGTATGCTGTCACTAATAGTTATGTTTCCACTTCAAAAATGAGTGGACCTTAATGAGGTTATCAGTTTTGAACATCTGAAGGATACAATCCTACTTGTAATATGAAATATAGATTGGTCCCTTAAATGAATCCAATTCTAGGTGGTTTTCTTTCACTTAGGAATGTCAACTTCCACCTTCAAGTAAGAATGAATGAGACATGCCATTCCTATATAAACAGTAAGCCAAAACAAATCTCGGGCTATTCAGAAAAAAACCAGACAATATTGTTTTGGCTTTTAAACAGTTTTAATGCAACATGTGTACTCTTAGCTGACTATAAGCAAAGAACACAAACAGGGCCATATGAATTAAATTACAATTTACATATGAATTATATTAGAAACATGAGGCACACTAAAGAGATAATTAGTGTTATCCTGGGTTATATGAAGGCTGACAAAATTGAATAGGAATGATTTCAAAGACATGTTTTGTTTTGCCTTTTCAACAAAGCTAGTTTAATCAGGGATAATGAATGAAAAATGTACTACATATAAATAAGATTAGCAACATATTATAAAATATAGAAGGCAATCATTTAAAGTCACATGAACACAAATTATATTTAAGTGTTATGTCATAAAGTGAGGATAATTCAAATGCCAAAAGAGCAAAATTTTGCAAACTAGAGTAACATTGGTGGCCAGTGTATAATTAACCACAATTATGTTGTTATGTACAGCAAAGAACTCAAAATCCTGTTTCCCACTAGCCATTCTATGAACTAAAAAAATAATCCATGTGTGTAAAATTAGAGATACAGAGAAATTTATCTGATCTACCACCCCTACCATCTTTTAAGAATGTTTTTTTTGATCCAATCTGTTTTGATCAGTTTAATCTGAAAATCTGAAAGCTGCTATGTAGTGAATTGTAAGAAATGGCTGAAGCCATATTGTAATGTTTTTCTTCATGTAAAAATAGCTAATAAACATGTTTCCTCCTATCCAAATTAAATGTTGGCTTGTTGGAGACTATGATAATTTGATTATTTGGAAGCTTTGCTTGTCATCTTCTAGTACCACATTTTCCTTTTAATTGTACATAGTATTTCCTTATGGTAATAAATAATGACAAAAACAAATCAAATAACTTATTACAGCAAATAAATGTAATAAATAAATACATAAATGATGATCTACTATTACAATGAATGGAGAAAAAACCAACAAGCTTCAATGGATTGATAGGACTTTAATCTTCTTTGGAGCACTCCTGGAACATTCCAATATGTCAGGAAGACCAGTAAATAAGTCAATATGGAGTATCAATATCCTTTCAAGGACATTGAGGATTTCTCAGATTTGACAACTTTAAAATGTATAGACTTCATGCTGGATGAGGAATTCCGAGAGTTGAAGTCCACACACTTAAAATTGAAAATCCTGACCTAGAGGATTAGTGGGTCTTGGTTGAAAGGGAAGAATGAAAGAAGCAGCAGTGCTGCAAATGAACTTGTAGAATTGGAGACTTTGCTTACCATCTTCTAGTAGCAGATTTTCCTTTTACTTCTGCATAGTGTTTCCTTATATTAATAAACAATAACTATAACAAAATTCCACTCCGAAGTCTCATGGCTGTTAAAATTCTAACTCTTGCTCCATATAACACATAAACGTTCAAAGCCCCATCAGTAGGATTATTGGATTATCTCTTCCTCCTGCCAGGGTTTTAGTGTTGCCTTGCTGGCCAAGATTATGAGAATTGGAGTTCAAATTTTCTGGAGGAGGCTAGGCTAGATTGGCCAAGACTAGCTAAGATGGTCAAATGTCAAATAAAATCTAATGTAATATTTTGTTTTCATGTATGGCAGCATTAGAGCAACACATTGCTTTCCCACAGCTGCTGGACAGCCAGTATAATTATATATAAAATAATATTTATTTAACAGGACTTCTAATGGCTACTCAGTAATACAGCTAGTTCTCAACTTACAACAATTCATTTGTTGCTGTACTGAAAAAAGCACTGAAGAAAAGAGACACGGGCACACTTTCACACTTATGATGGTTACAGCTTCTCTGTGGTCACATGATCAAAATTCAGCCATGTGGCAACTGACACATATTTATGATGGTTGCAGTGTCCGGAGGGGTCACGTGATCACCTTATATACCACTATGAAGCGGTATATACCATACTATGAAGTGCCACTGCTATTTCATGACTTTCTGGCGAGCAAAGTCAATGGAGACTTCAGAGTCACCGAAAAACCATGTTACCAATTGAACAACGGCAATGATTCACTTAACCACTGCGGTAAGAAAGCTTGTAAAAGGGGGAAAAATTCACTTTACGACTGTCTCGCTTAGCAACAGAAATTTTGGACTCAATTGTGGTCCTAAGCCCAAGGACTGCCCGTACTGCTTTCTCAACAGTTCACACAACTTTAATGTAGCTGCCCTTTTTTCCCCTTCTGATAATGCCTTATCCTCAGTTCAAATCCCACTAGACTCAAGGTTTCAGCCTTCTATCCTTCCTGAGGTGGGTAAAATGAGGACCCAAATTGTTTGGGGGCAATATGCTGACTCTGTAAACCGCTTTGAGAGGGCTGTAGAGCACTATAAAGTGGTATATAAGTCTAAGTGCTAGTGCTAGTGCTATTCCTATCCTAGCTCTTTACTTTCCAGCATCGCCTTCAGTGTATCCAGTACATTTCTTCAATCTGCTCATCATACTGTTTGGCAGCTGCCATCTGAGGCATCTTGGAAGAAGTGTTTGCCACCGAAGTTGGACCGGAGGATGCAGCTAAATGGCCAGTTGGGCATCTTGTACAGGGTATGCATGATTGCTGGCATCCCAGGAAGTACTGACCATTTCGGAAACAATAACGCCTGAAGAAGTGGAAGAGCCTCTTGAGTAGGAGCAAGATCTTTCCCTCTCTCTTTCTTTCCACCTTCCCACCCCCCCACCCCCCACATTTGCTTTCTGCCAAACATGCAAACACTAGCCCCAGATGCATGGAAGGAAGCAGGTGTGGATTATAGCCTCAAGTCAAAGAGCTGTGGAAATATGAGTGATGGGCGTCCTCTAAGGATGCGTTGAAAGCTTTTTATTATTCATTGTTTAATCCTTATGCATGCATGAAAAAACAGAAAGAAAGTGGCAGCGGTGCTACGGAAAAGAAAAGGCAAACAGAAGTTGCACTTAACAAATCAATTAAGTGAGAGAATTTAAGTATATTTGGACAGAATTGCAACCAATGTGAAGGGGAGGTGAAACACCACAAAGATGTAATAAACCTAAGGTGATGTTTTTTTTTTTTTTTTTTTAAACTTACATTTTTCCAGCAGGGAATGGATTTACTGTCTTCTTCTTTTATAAGGAAACCGTACAATAGGAAGATACGGCATTTTAGTGTTTTCTATTTTCTATAGAGACCAGATCTGTGGTGATTAGTTTCAGAAAGCAACCTCCCACAGTGGACAGCAACGTGTTTTGAAGGGGAACGGTTTGTTTTCAATTGAATGTTTCCTCTTTGCAAATTTGGCGCATATATTGTTCCTTCAAAATTGATATTGATTATATCTTTTCCATTATAATGAAAAGAGAAGAAAAAGTAGAAGTGCGTGTGTCTATGTGGAGGGACGGAGGGAGGGAGGGAGTAAGGGAGAGAGGGAGGGAGGGGGAGAGAGAGGGAGAGAGTGGGGGGGAGGCAGGGGCAACATGAAAACACAAAAGAGTTTGGTGTAGTGATAAAGGATAAACTCATGGTATCCTAGTTTCATTGACAGCTTTAAGACTTGTGGGCTTCAACTCCCAGAATTCCTCCTCCAGTCATCTTAGCTCAGGAATTCTGGGAGTTGAAGTCCACAAGTCTTAAACTTGCCAAATTTGAAGACCCTTGCTCTAGCACAAAGCGTCTGTGTGTGTTTGTGCGTGTGTATACAGGTACAGTAGAAACTCTGGTCACAAACGCTTCTGTTCACGTCCAAATCAGGTGACGAACAAAATGTTCGTGAATGGGTGCTCGGGTGGCAACCAAACACAGCCATGTCAATTTCTCCTTCTGTGCCAATTTCCCCTTCCATGCCACGCCATTTTTTTTTAATGTGCATACGCTTCCGGTGACGACCAAAATTGGATGACGACCAAATTCTCAGAACAGATTATGGTCTTCATCAGAGATTCTATTGTAGTCCTTGACTTACAGCCACAATTGAGCCCAAAATTTCTGTTGTTAAGCAAGACTTTTTTAACTGAGATTTGCCCCATTTTGCAAGCTTTCTTTGCCACAGTTGTTAAGTGAAACACTGCAGTTGTTAAATTAGTAACAAAGTTGTTAAGTGAATCTGACTTTCCCATTGAATTTGCTAGTCAGAAAGTCACAAAAAGTGATCAGATGACCATGGGGTAGATATTGCAACCGTCATAAATATGAACCAGTCGCCAAGCGTCTGAATTTTGATCACATGACCATGGACATGCTGCAACTGACATAGGTGTGAAAAACGATCATAAGTCATTTTTTACAGTGCCATTGTAACTTTGAACGGTCACTAAATGAACTGCTGTAAGTTGAAGACTACCTGTATATATACATATACATTTCCTTTCAAAATCCTGCAAACATTTATCCTCTTATTACTTATCCTCTTCTCTTGTCATTTCTGGATAGCAATATACTGAAATAAAAAGAATAATATTCTCTGTCCAAACACCTGAGTTGGAGAAGGCAATCAGTACTTTTTCCAAAAAGTATAATTCCCTATGGTGCAAATTTTCTTTGAAAGTAGGTTTATATAGTCTTTCCACCTATTAAACATTTTCACTAATCTTAATGAGACATTTTACCTCTCTCCTCCCTCCATTCCCCCAATATTTATGTATTTTATTTATTTTATTTGTCAATCGCTTCAAGATAATAGGTATAAGTATAAACATGAGTAAGAATACAGGAAATAGGTACGAATAAATGGGGACAATGGGACAGGGATGGTAGGCATGATTGTGCACTTAAGCACGCCCCTTACAGACCTCTTAGGAATGGGGTGAAATCTTTGATGTTTGGCCTAAAGAGCAATTCCGTTCAAAATTTTATGACAAGTGAGGCTGGGTGGAGCACAGGGGTGGGATTCAAAAATTTTAACAACCGGTTCTGTGGGTGTGGCTTAGGTGGTGTGCGTGGCTTGGTGGTCATGTGACTGGGTGGACATGGCTTGGTGGTCATCTTATTGGCTGGGTGTGGCCAACTCAATATCACTCACATCGAGGCACGCATCTCCTCGCCTGGCCTCTCATGACTGTGGGGATGCTGCAACAGTTGTAAGTGGGAAAAATGGTTATAAGTCACTTTTTTCAGTGCCATTGTAACTTTGAATGATCACTCCACACAAGTAAAGTACCACCAAAGGAGAGGAAAAAAACTCCAGAGATGTTCCTGAGACAGAAAGTCTCGTCCTGCCAATAATGTAATAAGGGTTAATGGAGAGGCAGTTTCTGTAAGCAACACCAGAATGTTTCCTTCCTGCCTTCCTTACAGGATTAGGCCAGTAATTTCTTCTAACAACCAGTTCTCCGAACTGCTTAGAATGTTAACAACCAGTTCTAGCGAGTAGGTGCGAACTGGTAGAATGGAGCATCTCTACCTGCCAAAGGGTCTAGGTCACATTTTACAGAAATTATGGTTCCACCATTCTACTTTGGCAATGCTAATTTCCTCAGGCCTGAAGGCATTTTTAAAATAGCTTCAGGACTTCACTAATTTTTAGCTTTTGTGCATTTTCTTTTGTCTGTTTTAAACTGTCTCTTCAGCTGTTTTTGAAGTGCTGATACATTGCCATTAGTTGCCTTAAGTATCTCTGGCAGAAAACTAAGGTATAAATATCTCCACCATAGAGAATAAATGACAAAACCCACTTGAAAAGTAAGTTAAGAGGAAATTGTGATGTAAACACAAAGAATATGAACTACTCTAAAACAAGATTTTGGCTTTGTCAGGCCATAGAATGATCCAACACATTATGTGCTTAGTCTATATATTTGATCATGGCAAACAACAGACAAAAAGTCACTTTCACCACATGAAAAACTTAGTATTACTTAAGAAACATTTTAGTGTCACAGCTCAGTCTACCTGTTCAATACAATCTCAGCCAATTTCTCTGCAGCGCTACACGTTATGAATGTCTGGGCTAATGAGCAAAAACTCTGGTGACTATAAAACTGAAATATAATTGTGACATTAAAGATGCCTATATTTGAACTTAATTATTAATTAATTTAATGAGAGAATAGGAGGGTAACATAAAACTAGTAATTAAATGCCTGAGTAATACAGCAGACAGGAGAGGATTTAACTAAATGGTGGATCCCACTACAGTCTTTCAGCTGTATCCATGTTCTACAACGGCAGTCTATGTTAGAGCGCTCTGGTGATGGATGACTCACAGGAAAAATCTTTGTTAAGGTCATTCAGAACAAATTAAATGGTGAACATAAAGACTGTCCATAGCAGCCACTTAAGCTCTGCAGCAATGGTTGCTTGCAGTGCAACCAGAAAAAGGAAACAGGCATCCTATATAACATCTTCCAACAAAACGGCTATCCACACAAGTTTATCAAAAAGTATCTGACCACTCAACCCACTACAGCAGGAGTGTCAAACTCAAGAACTGGCCCATGGGGCCGACCTGGAAACAGTGAAGGACCAGCCATTAAGTTTTTGCTGACAGAGGGTTGTAGGAAGATGTTGCAGTCGAAAATGGTGCTTGGGAGCCCGTTTTCTCTGGCAGACCACTCGGGCCACCAGAGGCAACCTGACACGAGTGATGTCGAGTTGGCCATGCCCACCCTGGCCATGCCCCCCCCCAGTACCCCCGAGGTCAAACACAACTCTGATGCGTCCCTCAATGAAATCGACACCCCTATACTACAGTATAACAGAAATTGACACCCCTATACTACAGTATAACTAACACAATCTATGAAAACGATAACACTACCATACATCAAAAACTTCTCAGAAACAACCAACAGTCACAGTGCATGCCATGACAGTGGCACACAAATCAAATAATCCCTCTAAAACATCTCAAGTAAGTCCACCTTGTTTACCATGTGTTCTCTTACAAACCAAATCTGCAATCTTTCATATGTTGTGGCCATCACCAGATGGGCCCATAGATTTTGATATCCACGATCCATCATGGTTTTAGTCAATCAGGGGCTTCATATAATGTGATCAGACAAAATAATATTAATAATTAATAATAAGTCAAAGGTAGTCCTTTGACTTACAACCATTCATTTAGTAACTGTTCAAAGTTACAACAGCATTGAAAAAAATGACTTTTGACTGTTTTTCACATGACAAGAACAGGATCCCCCATGGTGACAGATGCTAGTGACCAGATGACTACATAATAAGAAGCATAATCCTTCCATCCCACCTCCAACTTTCTGTCAGAACTAATCCTTCTATGCCCTATCCTCATCCAGACAGAACTGATGAAGCTTCTTGGATGAGAAGTAACACGTCATCTTCCTCAAGAGAAAAAAACATAGCCTACCTGTATTTTTTTTTTTTTAAAGTATCTTTGAGACAACTATGACCTGGTTGACTGAGAATCTCCATAGGCATCCCCATGGCTATGTGATCAAAATTCAGATGTTTGGTAACTGGTTCATATTTATGGCAGTTGCTGTGTCCCGGGATTGTGTGATCACCTTTTGCAACTTGACAAGTAAAGTCAATGGGAAAGCCAGATTCACTTAACACCCGTGTCACTAATTTAACAACTGCAGTGATTTACTTAACAACTGTGGCTTGTTAAAATAGGACAAATCTCGCTTAAGAACTGTCTCACTTAGCAACAGAAATTTTGGGTTCATTTCTGGTTGTAAGTTGTGGCCTACCTGTAATATACTATCCTTAACGTAAAGGTTCCCCCACGCATACGTGGTAGCCGTTTCCAGCTTTAGGGGTCAATGCTCATCTCCTTTACAAAGCTGAAGAGCCAACGCAGTCCGAAGATGTCTCCGTGGTTCATGTGGCCGACATGACTAAGGCACACGAAGCGTTTTACTTTCCCACCAAAGTGATCCCTATTTTTCTACTTGCATTTTTACATGCTTTCGAACTGCTAGGCTAGCAGGAGTTGGGACAAGTAATGGGAGCTCACTCTGTTATGCAGTGCTAGGGATTTGAACCGCTGAACTGCCGACCTTCTGATCAACAAGCTCAGCGTCTTAGCCTCTGAGCCACCACGTCTCTACCTTAGTATCCTTAGTATCCTTACTATCCTTAGATATATTTAAATCACATGTAGCATTCACTGCTCAAGGCAAGGACAGTTCCAATCAGTTTTGGCACATTTGAACCAATATGCCATAAGCAGAATGGATACCCAGTTTCAGTGCAAGCATAGTCACACTTTCCCATGTTAACAATCTACAGATTATCTTGCAAGACAACAATGTGCTGCTTACGTTCTGTCAAATGTAATATGAGCTTATTGACAAAAAGTAAAAAGAAACTACTAAAGTGTGCATTCTTTGGCTGCAGCTTTAGTCTATGTTGACAATGTAACAATATATACAAGTACGGTAGATGAAATGTGGAATTATTTCTGGGTAAGGTTCACACTTTTCAATTAACTGTGCTATAGAATAGAAACATACTGTATAAAACAAGAAGGAGGCATCCAGAATTATAAAATAGCCTTACTCATTTTAATAGCATATTTGACATAGCTCTTTCTGTTGTTTACTCACATAACATTAAAGATATAACAGAAATAATTTAAAAAGTCACTTTTTGGAGTTCCTGATAAACAAGGATAAAGTTTCAGTTGAGGTATTGTTTGATTATTACCAAAAATTCAAGGTAACAATCTAATTAGTAAACTATATAAATGAAACCACTGTTGGCTAAGCAGTTAATAAAACATACCAATAAATTTGTACAATGGCTTAAGTTTATTGTTTTTTAAAAAGAAATGGCCTTTTGATTTCTTCTTTGAATTGAAATAAATATATAAGCATCAGTAACCTTTTTGACTGAACTGGCTTATCAGATTTCCTTTGATTACATCCATGGTGCAAACACAGGATTATTTTTTTTAGTTTGTGTTGCCAAAAGAGAGATTTAAATGCATTCGTCAACACAGCACATTTTTAAACATATTGAATATTTGTGGTCAAAAAGACATTTGTGGGATGGAAATCAATAGGAATTACTTTGCTATAACTAAAATTGTAAACCAAGTCTCAGTAAAAGTCCTTAGCTAAAGGATTCTTCAACACTGTTAGCTATTCTGTTAATTTTTCATCCAACATTATTTTCCACATTTCAAAATGCTATTGATCCAAAGATATAACTTAGTTTTTCTGTGTTTTTCTAGTGTAAATCTGACAGTTAACAAACATTAAATTAATTTCTTATATTGCACCATGTTACAAATCCTAGGAAAATTTACATAGAATTATCAAAGGTTGTGGTTCAATGTTTTAAATTTCTTCAAAAACTTTCAGACAAAATAAGTAGTTAAATGGATAATACCACCAGAGGTAGTATTGCACCAGCCTGATCATAGTAATACCAATACAATATGGAAGACTTTGAAAGTAATGCAGCATAATTGTGTGTGTGTGTGTGTGTGTGTGTGTGTGTGTGGTACATACCAAGCATAAAGAAGTATCAAATTGAAAATTCTTCAGTGATATATTCTATTAATGTTCCAGACAACAAAAAATTTACAGAGATCATGGCAGTTTGCTGACCTAGGTGAAATATATTTCCATTTCAACAGGCAATATAGTTCAGAAAAAGATAGATATGTTTCTGGTTTTGTTGCCAACAAAAGTTTTCAATGTAAAACAAATCACTGCTTTGTAAACAAAAATATAGCAGAGAAGATTAAAGAGAATGCAAAAGAAACTATAACTTTGGAGGGGGAATAAAATGGATGCAAATCTTATTTCAAATACTTTATTTCCTTCAGTGTTCATTTTTTTCTAGTAATTAGAAGATAGAGATCAAATCTCTTAAATACTAATACTAATAATTCTTAGAAATGAAGGTATTAAAATGCAGGTCTAAAATATGCATTGTAAGACCAAATTGTACCCTGATACAACTCAAAATATTACCTTTTGTAAATTTATACTTTTCCAAATACTCTCTTCCCACCTATTACTCAATCATTTCCCTGGTAAACTGCCAATATTCTAATGGGCCAAATCTTCTTAAAAGCCTATGGAATTCAATGCCCCTCTGGCTCCTGATATTCCAGATAAAATCCAAAAACTAACCCCAAAGTTTTGATCTCGCGCACAGATCTTACACAAATATATATCTTCAAAATTGTGATCTATAGGGATGAAAGGTGGCACTGGACATGGGGCAGTCATATGAAGGAAGGAAAAGGACTGACTTCAAACATTTGCTGCTTGAGGCAAAGGAGCAGAAGATAATATTTTCTCTTTTTCAGGCAGACTGGTCACAGTCCAAAAATGGGCTGGTCATTAGATAGAGGTTTCCAGTGCACCAAGGAAATGTTGGATGGTAAGGAGCTGCATAGAAGGCCCTGTAGCATGTATAGCTTGATCTACTCCACATGCTTCTGCCAACCTAGCAGTTCGAAAGCATGTAAAAATGCAAGTAGAAAAATAGGGACCACTCTGGTGAGAAGGTAACAGCATTCTGTGTGCCTGCGGCGTTTAGTCATGCCGGCCACATGACCACGGAGACATCTTCGGACAACGCTGGCTCTTCAACTTTGTAATGGAGATGAGCACTGACCCCTAAAGCTGGAAATGATCAGCACAGATGTATGAGGGGAACCTTTACCTTCACCTTACTCCACATTGCTCAGCATTTTACTACTAAGGCACCCGGGTCACTTTGCCTGTCCTGATAAAGCAGGAATACTTTTTCACTTCTCATCATATAGATAGGGAGAGTTTCATTCCTAGCTTTATTTCCAATCCAGTCTGTTCTATCAGGGAGGTAGAACTCCTAGTAAAAATAGCTTTAAAAGCCTCCCACTCAGTGGTGGGATTCAAAAAAATTTACTACTGGTTTTGTGGGTGTGGCTTGGTGAGCGTGGCAGGGGAAGGAGACTGTAAAATCTCCAGTCAGAGGTGGTATTTGCCGGTTCTCTGAACTATTCAAAATTTCCGCTACCGGTTCTCCAGAACTGGTCAGAACCTGCTGAATACCACCTCTGCTCTCACTGCCAAAATCTTCAATGTATTCTGGACTTACCATATGTATAATGAAATGGTAGTATGTGTGCATGTGCGTGTGAATCTCTCTTTGTGTATATATATATATCTTGAGGTACACAGAGACAGAATTAAATAGAATTCATTCTGGTTAGCATTTTTTTCACCATAGCTACTCTGTCAGTGAAAAAAAAAAAATCTGAACTTGCTCACAGCAAAATCTGTGATGGAAATCTCTATTCATGAGCAGCTTTAATGGCATGTGGAAATGACCTTCCACAGAAGAGAAGAAGAACCAACAGCCTAGGCAACAGTCTGATCAATGAAGTCTGAGTCTAAAGGAGATGGAGAAAGCATTTCAGAAGGGACCCTTCCTAGTTTTTTGGGGGGGGGTTGTGGGGGGACGAGAAAGGAACTTTCAGACTTGCAAGGAACTGTTACTCTTAACCTTACAATAAAGGGAGTGTTAACATTGATGATTGGTACTTTGTTTTCTGGTCTACCTCGAAAGGCTGATGGTAGCCAAATTATTTATCAATCACTTTTCTTATTGGTATATAATTTGATGACTCTTTCTGACCTGCAAACATTTCCAAATGAAAGCAACGGGCTAAATCATACATCAAAACATGATATTCTGGGAAAGAGAGAGAGAGAGAGAGAGAGAAAAGAGAGAGAGAGAGAGAGAGAGAGAGAGAGAGAGAGAGAGAGAGAGATATGATTTCTTATCTGTTGTTCCCTCTTAAACATTCAACTATAACTTATACTTTAATCAATTCCCCTTCTACAAAGCTGCCATTCGCATAAGATCACTGCAGTAAAATTGGCCATTCACCTTGTGCTTAAAGAACCCAATTACAGCAATGGTCATGCTGTGGGGATGGTTTTCAATCCTAAGAAAAGATCAATCAATGTTGGTTGAAGTCAGACTTATTTGCTAGACGTTACTCGACCGAGGTGGTGGCAGAACCTTTAGAAATGGTGCCTGAGCTTTGAAAGTCCAAATGAGTTTCTGACCAAGCACAGCAAGGGTCTGAAAACACTGATCAATCTATGATATAATCTTTCATGAGTCGGTGGCTCCCTTCAGATTTCAGAGCGAACATTTAGGAAATAAATTGCTCCACAGCCAATGGGAGAAGAGAGCAAGCTGACAATTCAGAATTAATATGACAACATGTAAAGGAAAGTAAGGCCAAACTATTTCCACTATCTA
The DNA here is from genome assembly GCF_049901735.1 of Notechis scutatus. Taxonomy (NCBI): domain Eukaryota; kingdom Metazoa; phylum Chordata; class Lepidosauria; order Squamata; family Elapidae; genus Notechis; species Notechis scutatus. Next base: position 142,023,809 of record NC_142011.1, on the reverse strand, counting down.
TTTGAAATAAAACCTTAAATGTATACATTTCCTTCATATTGGTTGGAAAGAAAAAGCCTTTCCCATAATTCTAATAAGTTTGAAGAAAAAAAAAGATCTTTGCACTAAATATTTCCTGATGATGTTTATGGACCTTCAAGTCAATGTTGATCATATAGAGCAGAAGTCTCCAAACTTGGCAACTTTAAGACTTATGGACCTATGCTGGCTGGAGAATTCTGGGAGTTGAAGTCCATAAGTCTTAAAGTTGCCAAGTTTGGAGACTTCTGATATAGAGCATCAGAAGTGGTATTCAGCAGGTTCTGACCAGTTCTGGAGAACCGGTAGTGGAAATTTTGAGTAGTTCAGAAAACCGGCAAATACCACCTCTGCCTAGAGATTTTACAGTATCTTTCCCCTGCCACGCTCACCAAGCCACACCCATAGAACCGGTAGTAAAAAAAAACAAAACACGAATCCCACCACTGTAGAGCATGACGTGGTTTCGTGTGCTGCCCTCATTCCGTGGATGGGGTTTCATTTGTTTGCACGGCCCGGTTTCTAGCATGCCGTGACCCAGTGCTAGTCCACGGATCAAGGGTTGTGTGGACCCCCTCATATAAAAGGATCTAATCCAGTAAGAAGAGCATTTTTTTAAATTTTCCATAGGATCATCTTTCTCTTGAATAGATGTCAGAAAGAATTCCTTTACTTGAACATATTCTGTATTACCCCAAGTTTAATTTACAGGTGAGATCCATAAAAAGAAGACACGGGAATCATTTTTCTTCAATATTTAGTTCTGGATAATAGTATGAATAGGGATGCAGACCACCCAAATGTGATCTTCCTCAGCTCAGTGAAATGTACTAAATTTGTATTTCACTTACAATAATCATAAATTTGCAACTCTCTGTATACATCAGAATGTACAATTTGTGTGCAGATTGATCTCTTCCATCCTCTTTTTCTATATCGAGCAAGGTCTAAGGATGTGCAGAAAGAGAATTATTTTGCATGCATATGACTATTTTCCAATTCCTATCTGAAGAGCTGCTTCCCAGATCTCTCATCTAGAGTAATTTATATAACTTAATTACATGTAGTGATGTTGCCAAATTTTATATTTTTGGCACAGAAAGCAGATCTTGGTGCTTCATAACACTTTCAACTACGAGCATTGCTGTTCCAAAACGTTCCTTTCAGTTGCTCTCTGCTTCATTTATCTGTCCATTTTCATACCTCCTCTTCCATCCATCCCTTTTCATCCCTCCAGAAGAATATTAAAGTAAAAGAAGTTTATTTCAACTTATAATTATGTTTGTATAATTATAAACTAGGCACCTGGAATAACTGGAGAAGAAAATTCAAATTGGGAGCAGAACCACTGCACTTCTAATGATGTGGGAATAAAGAATTTGAATGTCCTCTGTAAGTTTTGGAGTTGAATGTTCTCAATGTCTTGTTATTGGTGATTCTACGTGAGGCTGATAAAATATCCAAAACATTCAAGTTGTCTACCTGTGATAACATCATTTTGGAAGGTGAGAAATCCAGGCTGGCTGATAGGGTAATGGAAAGAGTTTTTGAACCAACCCTGAAGGTAACTAGAATGCCTTTTTTGTAGCCCAGCTGTATTTTTCCCCAAAATTACTTTTTAATCAGGTAAAACAGATATAAGTATTTTGAACTCACAGGTGGACCTGTGGATGAGTAGATGTTTGACTCCTTTCCTCCCATCTCTTTGTTCATTCAATTTGCTCACAATTGTTTTTCTCTTTAAGAATAAAATATATGGGGTCTTTTATCTTTTATCTCTTAGAGGTATGTGTGAAAGTGGGAGGACTGGTTGGGATGCAATTTTAACGGATTCATAGCTAAGGGGAAGAAAAGCCTAAATAGCCTTTCTCCACAACTATTCCTCCTTTGAGTTTCATTATTTATTTGGCAAAAGAAAGCCTTCAGAGAAAAAACTGTCATAGAACTTCAGATACCATGCTTCATTCTAATTATGTGACAGCAATCCATGTTGGCTAACTTTTTAAAAAAAGTTCATTATGTTACATTTTCCAGTTGACCAACAATTGATCAACTGGAATGAATAAACATTTCAGCTGGGGCAAAACATCCCCTACTTTGTCTTCCCTACAATCTCCTAAATGTGAAATATGAAGCTACCCACAGCATATCATCAGTGTGACTTTCTACATTCTTTGAAAAATGCAAAGAAAAATAGTAAAAAGGGACCACTATCACCAGGCCATAGAGTACTTTAATAGGGATCACATAAAAGGTTCATCCCTGCCCAAAGACATCCTCACATCAGGACCACAACCCTGTAGAATGGATCTTTGTTCACCGATCAAAGGATGCTTCCACTGAGCTATAAGAAATAAAGTGGAAGAAGATAATATCTGGAAGATGAAGAACAAATACCAATGCATAAGAGCTCAGGTTTGTCATTCAGACATTTTGGGCCATTCAACTAATCCTTGATTCCCAGGAGCTCACCACTCCAAGCCTAATATTTTATGCCTCTTTACCTCTTGATATTTAACTTAGCGCTGCTGCAATTCAACTGGTTAACTTAGATCAGAGTTCTCAACAGAAGGTCCTGGGCTAATAAAGATAGATTCTACCCCAAATCCTATGTTTAAATCAAGGTCAGCTGGTTCAGAGGACTTGATGAGGTTGCTTGAATTGTTGTCTTCTTTTAAGAGGTGTTGTAAGGTCAGCCCATAGCATCATGTGTCGTGGTGAAGAGTCAATCAGATACATTCATTAGATAATTATAAAGTTATATAGACTAGAGGGGGCAGGGACACAGCATTGTAAGAGTTTGGAAAATATTTTGATATAGGGAGAGTTAATTATCTTTCCAACACTTTAACCTAGAATCTTTTCCCTAGCCCCAGTATAGACCTAGTAAATTAGACAACTATGGAATTCTATAGAGCTAGAGAGAAAAGAGTAGATTTCAGTGTCTAGCATTGAGACGAGAATCTAGGAAAGCAGATCTAGTTATACATTATAGCAATAGCACTTAGACTTATATATGCTTCACAGTGCTTTACAGCCATCTCTAAGCAGTTTACAGAGACAGCATATTGCCCTCAATAATCCAGGTCCTCATTTTACTGACCTTGGAAGAATGGAAAGCTGAGTCAACCTTCAGCCTGGTGAGATTTGAACTGCCAAACTGCAGGCAGCAGGCAGGCAATCAGCAGAAGTAGTACTGCAGTACTCCATTCTAACCACTGCACCACCACAGCTCATGACAGTGGGATCTTGGGGAGAGGAGAGAATATATGAACTTTGCACTGGTACAGTCTGTTCTCCTGCCCTGAGCAAGGACCCAACAGTGCTTGCACAGAAACAATCAATATTAGGCTTACAGGCACCCCCCAAAATGCATGAGCTAGCTTTTTGTGGTTTCCACTGAAATCATAGAGTATATTTCTGTGTAAGCATAATTAGGCTCATGCTGCTAAGCTGCTCCAATTTCCTCTAATATATTGTAGTGTTAATTTTGGCTGCTGGTTCTGTGCCTTTGTGCTTTTCAGAACTATCCCAAGTACATTAATCCCCCATAAAAAATAAATGACTTCTCTGAGAATGAACTTTTATCGTCGAGAGTGATAGCACTAGCAGCTGGAGCATGAAGCATTCAGAATACATGTGTGCCAATTTTGCATAAACAAACTGTTTCTCAATGTTTTCTTTAATATTATTTGACTTGTGGATTCTTGCCAGTTGTGTTCTCTGGAGCAGTGACTTTGCTTAGTAAAAGACTCTTACACCATGAAAAATGGGGGGAGGTGACATCTTTTCTATCTACCAGCAGGAAATAAAGGATTACAGTAGAGTGAAACACAATTACAAAAGTTCCTCTCATCATAGTGCATTTCACTCTTGATCTTCAACAAATAAATGTTGAATGGGGGAAAACATTCTTATCTCTTCTGACCCATAGTCTCTCCGTACATGATATGTTTTCTGAAAGCCACCGGAGTAAAAATATTTATTTTAACTAAAGTAATCAAGATTAATACCAGCAGTTATCATACACACTCTTTGCTAAAGAGTGAACAATTGAACAATTGAAGATTGAATAATTGCTGAAGGCAAGCTTCATTAAGAAATCAGATGAAATTAGTAAAACTGACCTATATTTCTAAACTGAGCAGTAGCAACAACGGCTCAAATTACCATTCAAGAGGCTCCAATTCACACAATTGGTCTTATATGCAATCGGGTTTTATATAATATCATCAACCTATTACAATTCAAGCATTAGGATCTCTGCACAACCCAGTCTTATTATACTATTATTATTTTGTGTTTGGACTTGGCATAATAAAGGAATAAGCCAAGTGCGCACTCCACGCACTATTTGGCAGAGACTGACATGTGTCCAACTTCTCAACCTGGTTTCCGTATATTATTGCTGCACAGGTGGTGTGGATGCAAAAGACCCAGAACAGACGGCATCTAATCTGGCATTAATTGAGGAAGGAGTCATTGGTTAACTGACAAAGCACTTGGAAGCAGAGCCTGACTAGAGAGACTATTTAGAAAGACAAGTCAGTGGTACACATTCTGTAGCCAATACATACATACATGCACACCTACGCTATGTAGCTCCATGGTGTGTTGCCTTGTTCTGGAGAGATTGTCCCCTGTTCAAGCACAAAGCTTTCTGTCCTTTATATCTGGCACTCGGCAAATACCTTATGTCACCAGTGTTTCGTGGATATTGTGCTCTGCTTGCTGCAATGAGATTATGTTCTATTGATGGGAACTATTGATGGGGTGTAACAGCCATCTGCAGAAAGCAATACGTTGTCCTATTTTCCAGCTGCAAACACTATGTATTTTTATGAACTGCCTCTATCTTGCACACCAGGAGTGTTTCTGTGGTTAACGGCATAATCGGATTTTCCTAAATGATACAGAAATACAAATATCTCAACAGAGCATCCTCTCTCTCTCTCTCTCTCTTTCCATCTCCCCTGTTTATTTAAGCATGCAGAATTTTCCTTCCATCGTTTGAAGAGCCTTGCTCAATTTCCTACTTTCCCTTATGTGCACTTCCTGCAAAGGTGTCAATATGCACTAATTATGTTCTGCTTGGCTCACCAGCAAATCAAAGCAGCAATGAGAGTGGGCCAACATGCATTCAAATCCCTTTACTTCCCGACATCAATCTCAGCTGGAGAGTAAATAGCCCTACGCTGGGAAAATTCAGCATTTCTTTCATGTCTTCAAATAGAAGTAATGAAGACCAGATTTGTTTCAGATATTCACTTTCTGAGGAGGTAACAGAGAGATGATTATTATGAAGCTTCCCGCAACTAATATCCTAGAAGGGTTTTGCTTTCGAGAAACGTAAGGTGAAATAACGCTACAATAGAAGCAGAAGAGTAGATATTATAATCACATTAGGGGGTTGCTCAGGCAGACCTTGCTAGCACCAAGCAAATCTAGCAGTTCACTTAGGCCAAATAGCAGAAAATATGCTCAGCGATGCTCTACATTTCAAATCATGGCAAATCAGAGCCAATGATTCAGCTATTTAAATGGGGATGCAGAAACCATCCAAGTTGATCGGCATTTCTGTGGATAAAAAAATAAAAATTTACCCATGCAAATGCCCTTTCCCTTATCATATTATTGAGGTTTTGGAGATGTGTTCAAGTCTTCTTTGTGCTCTGACTATGCAATGCACAATTTCTCCATTGCCTTGTTCATATCAATGTGGCATACACTGGATTTAGAAAAATGAGAAAGATTCATATCTTGATTATAAAGTCAGGGTAACAATAATTTTACTTCCATCATTTCAGGCCTGGAAACATCAGACCTTTAATTAACTTGAATCCAACCCTAATTCCACAAGTTAACTCTGGGTGACTTACACATTAGGATTAAAAGCAACAAAATAATAAGAGTATATAAGCAACCCAAAGAAGCAATAACATATCCAATGTCACATGAGAGAGGGAAGGGCAAACAATTTCAAATTACAAAAGTAGGATGAATTGTATTTTCAGGAGGGAAGACATACCCCATCCTGACCCATGACCTACAGAAAGAGCCAGTTTTTAAAATATGAAAGCACAGTTGGGAACGTACAGACCTCAGAGAAAATCACCCACAATGATTCCGAACCATGAAACTCTGAAATCAGAGGGGGAAACTGGTGCTAGATTCAGCTCAAATTTGAAAAACTGAAATACCTAAAGAAGCCAGTTTGGTCTAATGTTAAGGCTAGAAAGTGGGAAACTGTGAGTTCTCGTCCCACTTTGGCTACAAAGCCGTCTGGGTGATCAGTCATTCTTTCTCAGCCCAATTCATCTCAAAGGTTATTGTTGTGGGAGAAATAGGAAGAGGAAGATGTACTGGTTATGTTTGCTGCCTTGAATTATTAGTAAAAACAATAAAGGTGGGGTACAAATAAAGAAATACATAAAGGGCTACTGTCCTGTAGAAAATGGGATAGGCTTGTTCAGTGTTCTTTGAGAAGGCAAGCAAGAAAGGTGGGTTTAAATGGGACAGAAACAGATTTCACATGGGTTTTATTAATAGTAAAAGCTATTCAACCATGCTATTCCGACTTCTTCAGAAGATTATGGACCTACTGTCCAGTCTAGAAAGCTATAACTACTGCATCCCCAATAGCTTTTCAAATTCTGTTTTAATATTTTTTTTTAATTGGGTAGAGGGTGGTATCACGTGAATTCCTTATGTTCTGTGATTTCATTTATTTATTATTACATTTGTACATCGCCCAGCTGCAAACAAAATTTAGACTGTTGAGTTGTGATTCTGGACTTGCAGGCAGCTCACAGGATTGTCAAATCTTTTTTTTCTTCTTCTCAGGACTAATTTCACATAGTAAATTAACTCCCATAATGACATATATTTATAGCAATAAAAACAAATGCAATAAAAGTCAAGCCTAAAATTCATACAGTTGCAGATGTAAGCAGTAGTCATTATCACTTGAACAACCAAACAAGAAAAATAAAAACACAACAACACAGCAACTCCCCCCATCCTATTAAGACCTAATAGTTAGAGCTATCAACCACTGGAATAGCTTGTCTTCAGAAGTTGTGGCTGGTCCATCAATGGAGGCTTTCAAAAAGAGACTGGACAGCCATTTGTCTGAAATGCATAGGGTTTCCTGCTTGAGCAGGGGGTTGGACTAGATGACCTCCAAGGTACCTTCCAACTCTCTTATTCTATGTTCAGAATACTAATAAAAGAGATGAGATGACTTGGAAATCATTTTTTTCCACTATGAAGGAAAGATATTTATATAGCAGGCTTATAAAGATACCAGTATTCCAAAAGCATCACTTCTTCATACTGTTGTAAAGAGCATCCCACTGCTTCTTTGGCAGTAGGTGCAGGATTAGAAATCTATTAGAAAGTTAGGGAGTTTTTTTTTTTTTGCAGGTACAAGAGCACCATAATAGTCTTTTCAATATGTGCAGAGGCTAAATGCATTTGGTTCAAATATATATATATACACAACTTAGCCAATTCACATACCTCAAGTCTGTATACAAAATAGAAAATGCATGTAACATTCAATTTTCAATTTTCAGAATTTGTAAATCAAGAAGTGCTCACAAAAAGCATAGAGTTACTTTTCTGCAATATGGGTGGTTATGTAAATATGATGAAAGCAAGCAAGCAAGAAAGAAAGCCAACAAGCATGTCCAAGCTGTGTATATTATGGGAAAATATAGATTAAATCAATTAATGACAACCTCCTTCAAACTGAGCCCAATTGTTGGGAACTTCATAGTTATTTTGGCCAGATAATGTGATTGGTGTGTCATTGACTTCTTCAGAAAACATGACTTCTCAATCTAGCCTAAAGCACTATCTGGGTCCTAATCAGACCTAACTTTATTTAGTTTAGAGAGAAAAAATAACTAAAAAAACAGATGCATTCAAGAAAATGTGCACAACAATATACATGAGTTTTGTGTGGGCTTGCATTATTAGATTTGCTAAGTGATGCAGAACTGGGACAAAATGTAGAGTACAGAAAATGAGAAAATAAATTAAACCAAACCAAGAAGTGCCCCTTCTGAAGCTGAGAAATGTAGAGAGAAGGAAGAGGACGTTACGGTGATGTAAGAGGGAGTTAGCTAGAGAATGGAGGATGGAGGCAGAAATGTCACTTCCATTGTTCTACTACACTGATGTAATGCACCAATTTATGTTGTAGATATTTCAAAGGCCTTGGGACAGAGCACAGCTTGGATTTTTTATATATATAAATTCAATTTGCAATGAATGTCATGGTATACTGTCTATGCATCTGTGTTTACATCTAAGCCAGAAAACAAAATAAGATGTCCAAATATTTTGCTTGCACATTCTGGCGATGTTACATCATTGCTATCATGTCCCTGCTGCCCTGGGTGGTGAAATTTAGAAACTGTGAATAAACAAACCTGCCACTCCACAATAAAACTGCCCATCCTGTTACGGAAGATTGAAAGGCTGGAAAAGTTGAAACAGTTCAGTCAAGTACATCTGCAAAACGGTAAAACAGAATTTACAACAATAAATGTGGGGTACTTTCATGAGTATGGCTTTGACTCTCTTTGCAGTGGGGAAAAGCAAGAAATGTCAGAAACCTACCTACCAAACTGCCTAACAATTCCTATCAATGATACACTCTTTATGTATTTAGTTAACCAATTAATTTTGCCCATCTTTAAATGTCACAAATATCTAATTGACTAACTTGTTAACTGTACAGAAATTTCAAAGCAGCATTTGTGAACCTTAGCACAGGTTTTCATTCTCCCCTCAGAAATTTCAAAGCGGCATTTGTGAACCTTAGCACAGGTTTTCATTCTCCCCTCATCCTACTTACTTGGCTATGCCATAATATTCTAGGAATTTGGCAAGAGATGCTTAAAAATCCTCAGATGATAATCGTCATTGCTAGGGACTTGGGGGGAAAATAATGTCTCCTTAGGATCCCTTAGATGCCATTTCTGAATCCAAGCTTACTTTTCCCAGTTAAGCACCATCAAGAGCAATATCTAATAGTATTCTCCAAGCTCAGCTAAGAAAAGAAAATGGGATTGTTATCTATCAAAGCACATTTTAGGTTTTGACAAATAAAAGGCAGCATGGGGAATGTAGTAAGGCTGTATGGAAGCCTAAAAGAAAACTCATATAACATCTGGTGTCATTTATCCCCTGTTGGCCTTTCATCGTGTGATATGATGAGCTTGTTCTGATTTAAGATCAAATGATTTGGTCTAAAAGTGGGGGGGGGGGGAGTACCAGGGAGAGATATAGTTGGTCTGACAGAAAATAGGGCATGCAACATCGGCTAAAATAATTGGAAACACAACAGATTTTCTTTAACTGATGCTAGTGGCGTCTTAGTTTAGCCATCTCTCTCTGCTGACTTTGTTAAGTGTATTATCTTATTGGTTTTAAAGTTTTCATCTCACTTATTTGCAAGAGGAAAAACATGAACAAATCAGTCATGATGGATTGTCTAATTTTCCCGGGCTGAATAAACCAGTTTTATAAGACCGTTGATTCCTGCGTTATTAGTTAATAGAAACATTTATCAATTTCTGTACAAAATAAAAACAAAGCAAAAAAAACCCCACACACAAACACTCAGCATATACCCATGCCTGCGCAAGCATCCAAAGTAAAATCAATGATTGCATTAGAAACTTCCTTCAGTGTTTCCAACAGAATAATCATTGTTGGGTATTTTTATGGTAATTGCATCATTCTGAGGAGGTTTGAGTAAAAATAACAATTGGTTTCTATTTCATTCTTGCGTTATATTTCTTTCCTGAATAAATCTGAAACCTAATCAAAGTGAAAGGATGTCATTAGATCAGCAATTATGCCAAAGAGCCTTTGATCAGGAAATGGAGGGGAAGACCAAAGGGTGGGGGGGAAGGACCCAATTTCCTATATAGCAAGCAGCATCATTCAACCAGGTGCCATCCACAGGTGTTGACTTACAGTGCCTATCATTCCCAGCCAGTATAGCTGGATAAGCATGGCAGTCTACCATTATCTGGAAGGAAAGATCAAGAAAAGTTGCTCAAGAGTTTTTTTTTCACCCAGATTTTTCTAGAGCTTTCTTGGTTGTTATTTATCTGCTGGTTATTTCTTCTCTTCTCACTAAAACTGTAAATTGGAAATAGGCAACCCATTGCCCAGAAAGTGCATGATTATCTGTGCTCCCCACCCCCTATTTATTTTCAAGACTGACAGGTTCATGTCTCTCTCTGCAACTCGTAGACAAACTGCCAGATGATAGTGCAATTTTCCAATGAACTTGGCAGGGGGGAAAAAAGGGGGGAGAAGCATTAAAACACCTATAAAAAGGAAGAAAATTGTGCTGAAAATCTAGACTTTATTTGTTTGTGCATTCGTTCTGGGAATTTATGACCCATTTCAATCCCAAGAAGCTTGGCACAATGTCTTAATGGCATCCCTTCCCTTTGACTAGGTTTCACATTTATTCAAGAAAGAAATATAACAAAAGAAGGAAAGGGAAACCAATTATTATTTTTACTCTAGCCTCCATAGAATGAAGCAATTACCATAAAAATATCCAACAATGATTATTCTGTGGAAACAGTGAAGGACGTTTCTAATGCAATCATTGATTTTATGTTGGATGGTTATGCAGGCATGGGTATATGCTGAGTGTTTGTGGGTTTTCTTTTCTTTTGTTCTATGTTTGTTTCTCAACAAAATTTTATTTGGATTTCAAACAAAAGAATAACAAGCACGGTAAACATTTGAAGTACACCTTTATAAAATCATTAAAAAAAATTCTTAATGAAGAGAATTAATGAAAGTAGAGTTAGCCATTCTAGATGCCATGCATTAGCATAGGCCAGTGGTGGCTAACCTTTTGGGCCAAAAATTGTGCCAAAAATTGTGCGCGCACTTGCACATGCATGCTCATGTGCCAGCACCCAGAAGGCAATGCATATGCCCCCCACACCCCCTGTGCATGCGCACGCAATCCCCCGCCCCCTTACCTGCACTGGGTCTCCCAGCTGATTTTTGGCCTGTTTGAGGCCTTTTTCGGCCTCCCAGGATTGAGGAAAGCCTCTGCAGTCTGAAAAATAGGCCCGTTTCGTCACTTCCGGTATTTCTGGAAATACAGGAAGTGATGAAACAGGCCTATTTTTCAGGCTGCAGAGGCTTTCCTCAACCCTGGGAGGCTGAAAAAGGCCTCAAACCATCCAAAAATCAGATGTGAGGCACGTGCATGTGCAGTGAGGTAAGTTTGCCTGTGGCTCACGTGCCAGCACAAATAGCTTTGTGTGCCACCTGTGGTATGCATGCCATAGGTTCGCCATCATGGGCATAGGCCCTATGGAACAATTCTATTTCCAATAGCTCTGGAAGATTAATTGCTCATGTATTGTTCCAAGGAATAGGCTTATCATCAAAAAAACATTGCTTAGTATCCTCCATAATTGTGAAACTGGGGTTATTCCAGCAATTTCTCTCAAGACCAGTGAGATGGGCAGGACAATTCTGCTTGGAAAATATGATCTTGGTGATGTTGTAGTGTCACTTTCCTGTCTATTAGACCTCCTAAAGACCATAAAACTATTCTCTAAATTGTTATCTGCTATAAATACAGGTAGCCCTCGACTTACGACAACAATTGGGACCAGAAGGTCAATCACTAATTATTAAGTGAGTCACACTTGATTTTATGACATTTTTTTTGCTATGATTAAGCTGTCTTTAAAAGCATTTAGAACCCAAATTTACCACCATTGTTGAAACTGTTAAAGACAAAAATTTCAAGTGTGCCAAACTGAGAGATTTTGCTAAATTTATCAAATTTTTTTCCATTTACCAAGAATATATAACAATATTTCATCTGAAGGGGAAGAAAATTCAAGTTTTGCCCAAATCTTTCTGTGGCTGAAAATTGATCACAAGCAAAAGATGAGAAAATTTCATCAAATGATATTAATATCCCACAAAGTTTTCATCATAGATATCCCTAATATCTTTCACTTTTACTATCGATAGGAGTGAGATATGAAAGCTATTATGTTTAGGAAAAAATCTGTAGAAACATTCTGGCCTTAACGTAGAAAAAGTTGATCAGCTACGCCTGATTGAAAAGAAATAAGACTTAAATTAATCATGAATTCTTGCTCTATAAGTTTAATGAGGGCAAGTTCTATATATCTTGAATTGGCCTTTTGCTATAATAGAGCACATATTTTATAGAAAAGACTGGCATGAACTAAAAACATATTAATTAAAATCAATATACAAAGTAATGAGAAAACACAAGATTTTTTCCTTCATGATTTCAACACTTCACAAAGAATTTAGGTCATTCAAGGAGAAATGATTTTTAGCAGAAACAAATCATGTAACTGAAAAACTTTTAGCATTTCTAAATTACTCGTGAGACAACCAATGACAACTAATAAAGAGACAAATTTACACGAGTGTCTGAATTCTTGTATATAGATTTGATTTTGTGTGTTTTAAATATATTGTATCAAATCACTTTTTCATTTGTAATTTCTTTTTAAGGGAAACCATTAGGTTTTATTCCTCGGTCATATTTATAAAAATAATAAAAGCGGGATATGAATAAAATTAAGCACGGTCAGAAGTCCTTATAGGCGAAGGTTTACCCATATGTCTTGATTGTATATACATGTGCCGGATAATTACGTAGCTGGGCAGTCCCATTTTCCACACAACAGTGTAGCAGTCCGTGATTAACCTTAGTTCAGGAAACTCAAGAGTGCCTGTTCTCAACCCCTTGTTTTTCCGCAGCATTTTTTATTACGACTTTAACCTCGGTTGCAATGAAACCTCTCCTTCAAAACAAAAGCAAAGGCAGCCGAGAAAGAGAAAAACCTTTATGCAAGTAACCTTGCTGTTGAATGCTATCTTTTGTTAGTTCAAAGGTTTCTGAAGATATAAATTCTTCTTAACTGCCCTGAGGTGGTAGAAATGTAAATTGAATACTTTACCATTTGTAGACTGTTCCTGTAGTAAGGCACATCTCCTCTGTGACTGAGTGTTTGGGGTTTTTTCAATCGCCGTAGTCTGGAAACTCTGAGAGAGTCTTTAGGGCAGAAAAAGTTTCCTTCGCAAAGTTGACTCACAGATGTTCAAATTAGTTGCCAAGGGCACTATAATAATCTGTGCTCCAGATTCTACCAAAGGAAGGAAAGGGGGAATGGCCTACTTCATATTGGAAAGAGCGACCATTTCCACCACCCCGTAACTATCCAGAGCGTGACTTTTAATGCCAGACAAATGAAATAAATGCCTGACTTTCGATTATACCTGGATCAGGCTTAAGGACAAAATTATTTATATGATGACAAAAGTTTTACTGATGAAAATATTCCCATGTCAGAGTTCCTCCTCTCTACTGATAAGAATTGTTGCAATTTACTCCATGCAATAGCATCATATATCTTCCTATCTCAGTTCACAATGTTAGCTCTTCTGGATGGGAACACACTAGAGCTTACCATACGTTCCTCAAATAACAGCAAAATTAGTGTCATTTCTCTTATCACCCTGTCAGTCTCATTAATCACAATTTGAGGCTTATGTAAAGCTCAGATTGTTGGATTACTTCAAAACAGTTGCCAATTGCAATTAAAATTAGCAGGCATTAAAATCTTGGTTTCAAATAGTTCATGCTAGAGAGCAGCAAAGTGGCCTAGAGGTGCGGCACTCACCTCACAATCAGGAGGCTGTGAGTTCGATCCTAGCTGGTGGTAGATATTTCTCTGGGCGCAAAGAGAAAATATCTGCTGTGAACTCCATATAGGCATCGGGAAGGGCATCCGGCCAGTAAACTCTCAACTCTATTCAGTCGTCCTGACTCCATCCTGATGCAAGGAATTACAATTTAAAAGAAAAAAAAGATACTTCATGCTACATGAGAATGACAATTGATATGGCTTTGGACAACCTGCTGTTCTTAGGTAAGTTTGGGATTATAGCTATTGTGCTGGAAGTGTAAGGCAAAAAAGTTGACTTACTTTATCATAAAAACACAGTCAAATGTCAGGAGAGCATAGCTTAAGTTGCATTGGTTAGGGAAGAGCTGTCATTGCCTGGTTCATGAGTCCATGTTTCCACAAAGCCTGCACATTATACAATCAGCGAGCATTCTGAACAAGCAATAAATTAAGGATGACTATGGTATCAAATTTGGTTGTTTTCAAAATTATATTCAACACTGCCATCAATTTTGTTAAAAGGCTACAATCCAGTAGAATGCAGACAACACTGGGAGAGTGAGCAGAAATAATGCCAGCTGCTGCAGTGTAATGCTTTTAAACAAGTGCAATTGAAATCTTATTGCTTGCATTCAAGGATTAAGGTCAATAGCCAATATAATTTAATAGCTAATGAATTCTCAATAAGCAGAAGACCTTAGTGATTCATAAATACAGTCTCAACTGCACCATCTGAATGTTATTTATCCAAAATTCCAATTTCTCCTATATCTCTGTTTGATCCCTACAGAGCCAGCAGTGTTTCTTCTTCTTCGAATGTTCATGAAATATAATACACGTAATCTAAGATAGTGGCTTCACTAAAACCCTAAAAAGGAGCATGTTCATGAGCTAGAATGATGGGACAGATTTCAGAAAGGACTTCATCAGCAAGACTCCAATCACAGGGACCCAATTTGCAACCAAATACACACTGGAGGGTCTGTTTGGTCTTCAGTTCATTACCCAGTTAATTGCTACAGACACCATTGGGGATAAATGAAGCCATTAGCATCGTGCCGAGGAGTGAGCTCACAGAAAGCAGAACTTTCCAGTTAGGTTTTGGAATGTGGAACCTTAAATGCTTGAAATCAGTCCAGACAATTGCCAGGAACACTTTCCCCAGAGAGCAGTCAATTATATTCATTTTGAATGAATTAAGGACACTCGCCACCACTCACCTACTTTCTTTTCTCCTTTACACATAGAACGAAGTTTGTGCAATACCACAATCTAGTATTATCTCATTTCCCTAAAAGAGTCCATATTTTGTTGCAGGTTGAAATGCTGTACGTTTCACTGATTGTCATTCGACTTCAGGTTTGGGAGAGACTTTAAGGACAATCTCCTCCAATGTCCTGCTCAAGGCTGGAATTGTAGGGTATGATGTCATTCCCAGGGGATAGTTGAGTCTGTTTAAATGTCAGTCACCTGCCAAAGGACAATTGCAGATTTTCAGCTGCAAATGTTAGAATTGGAGACAATGGCTTCTGTCTGCTGTTCGGGGTGACGTCACCTTCAGGACTTGGCAAAAAGCAGCATCAGTAGCCAATGTAGGTTCCACTACCAGTTCCACTGAATTTTATTTATGCATCTATTGAATGTTTAGAAACCTCTTCAAGCTTTAAGAGCTTAAGACAGAGGTCACTCTTCCTTTTTAGCGCTGTGAATTTAGACCAGGGATGTCAACTCATGTCATCACAGCAGGGTCATGTGACATATCGAGACTTTCCCCCCCCTTCGCTAAACCCCATGTAGGCGTGGCCAGCATGTGACGCATCTGGCCCGTGGGCTGGGAGTTCGACAGCCTTGATTTAGACAGAATCTGGCCCAAAGTCACACAGTGAGCTTCATCATTAAATGGAACTTAAATCTGGATCTCTAACATTGTAATCTAATACTTAATGGCTACACTTGTGTTTCAGCTTAGATGAAAAATGTGAGCCATTCTTAGTAAATACAGAGGCACCACAGGATCCACATAGCATTGATTATATGTCATTAAGCCATTGTCAATTCTTAGCGACGACTTAGATAGATTTTCTCTGTGATTATCTGTCCCTAACTCAGTCATTCATATCTTCCAACAAAGCTCTCCTCACCACTGTAACTGAGTCCATCCATCTTGCAATGGGTCATTTTCTTCTCTTTCCTTCTACCTTTCTCAAATCTTCTACTAGGCACCATGGCTTTAAGGAACAGATATTAACTGAAGGAACAAAGGGATATGTGCGGGGAAGATAAACTAGCTGTAAGGTTATAGAAATGGGATTTACCGGTTTAATAGTAACTTAATACAAGCTCTCTGAGATGGTGCAGGTTTTACATTTCAGTAAAGCGAGAACAACAATGAGCTCTTAGAATTTCTATAATATGATCTTGGAATCCTTGCACCAGGCTTGTAAAATAAAGCAGACAAACACAAATATTATTAGTACCAGGAGGCTGAGAAACTTGAGGCTGAATGTATGCAAATTCCCCGTTTGTGCTTATGGCTGCTTGACTACAACAGCTTCCACAAGTAAATGAAATGTATCCAAATGGATGGAGTTCTCTTACAGAAGGCTTATTCCCTTCTATCTAGAATTATTTAGTCACAGGAATTACCCACTTTAATCCAGGACAGGATTAAGCAACTTTGATCATGTATTTTACTCCAACCATGCAGGCACCGATTTTTGTTAACATTCAGCAGCTGAGATTACCAAAGTGCTGAGTTAGTCTGTTTCCTGTGGCTGTCAGTATTTCTCTTTGCCAGCTCCTCGCTTTGCAAAGATGACATAAGCAGTAGCCCTGGCAACCATCCCAGTGATCCTGAGCTCGGTTCCAGCTGAAAGCCAATTGCTATCACCCTGCATATTTCCAGTGAATCGGACAGGCACAGGCTCAGCTTAATCTTGTTAGCACCAATGAGGCAGTTTTCAAACATTTCGGCAAATTGAATCATCCCTAAGGACCACAAGTTAGGAGACCAGAGGGGGAGCAGGAGAAAGGAGGGGAAAGGATAACCATCTAAGGTATGATTAAAGCCAGGCATACGTTCTCCCCACCTCCCACCTCTGTTTTTATACCTGTCAGCAAGTCTGTTCTGTTCTGTTAACACGCTCTTGCCTTCTCCCATTGCTGGCCTCAGTCTCCCTCAGCTGGAAGACTCAAAGCAACTGCCAGCTATGGACGGCGAGAACTGGAATAGCTCATCTATCTGCAGAAAGAAGCCCCCTTTGATGGTTCCCCAGTGGATGTAATTGTGCTCGTTACTGTCCATTTACATTTCATCACTTGATTATCACAAATGCCTCATTACGGTTGATAAGGGTTTGCCACTGAGCTGCTCCCTAACTATTTGTTTCCGAGCTTTGCTGTCATCAGGCAGCTCCCCCCGTAGAAAGCAGAAGGGACAAAAAGAGATCGGGAAGGAGTGGAAAAAGGGAACCCGGTAGAAGGAAAGGGTGAGCGAAGGTCGCGGATCGGATTTTATGAAAGGCAGCCTTTCAAATCGATATTTAATAAAGTGGCTACTGCCCCGTAATGTATGCAATTCCCTGGGCAGGCCTGAATCATGAATCCAAGAGGGTCATTCCTGCCCCCCCCCCTGCTTGCTAACGTAACTCAATCAAGCTTTGTGTGCTGCTTTGGCACCTGTGTCCCTGAGTGCAGCACTACAGAGGTAATAGAGTTATGATCTGATGAACAGAGCTGATAGGTTTTAAATGGATTAACTAGGTGTCTGCAGGTCTTTTGATGAATACATCAGGAAAAATAAGAACAAGGGTTCTGAGGACAACTGGAGGGGACGATAGGCCTTGTGAAATCATCACTCCTGTTTCTCGATCGCAAAATGGAAGACGTTACCCAGGAGTTTACAAGCCTCTTGGTTGTGCTGGGAGTGTGATTCTCGATTTCACTTTTTTTAAAAAAGGAAATGAAAGAGATGGGGTCCAACATGGCTACAATCCCAGGCAATCTGAGAGAATTCTTAAAGAGCAATCCCTCATAGGCAGTGCAATGTTGGTACCTGTGTTTTGACATGGGCGAGGAATATAGAGTTTCTCATCTCCTGTTCTGAAACGCTGAAGATGAGAAGCAGGCAAGTGGAGTTAGTCCCAAATTGGCTTTGATGCTTGGCTTCCACATCACTGCCAGTGAGTAGAAGACAGCACTTGAAATGCACAGTGGGCAAGAGAATTTCTTTGGTCACTTCTTGGTAAAATCTAAAGTCCTAAAACACAGGAAAGGTTTTGTCGCCTGTTGTGTCCGGCGCAAGGAAAGAGACTCGGAGCCAGTGACTCAATTCAGCTCATTTATTGGTCCCGAGATCGGCTCGGGTTCCGTAAGGAAAAGCGGCGGCTTTTATTCTTTGGCCGCAGCGGCTGCGGCCAATGGCACCGCTTTGAATCTCCCGCGATTAGTTTCCACCAATCGCGGGAGATTCGCGGCGGGCCAATCAGCGCGGCTCGCTCGGCCAATCAGCTCGCCGTGCGTCTTGGCCAATCGCTGTGCGGTTCTACAAGAATGGTAATGAC
This sequence comes from Notechis scutatus, assembly GCF_049901735.1. Taxonomy (NCBI): domain Eukaryota; kingdom Metazoa; phylum Chordata; class Lepidosauria; order Squamata; family Elapidae; genus Notechis; species Notechis scutatus. Next base: position 142,005,490 of record NC_142011.1, on the reverse strand, counting down.
CGTACAGAACATCGCCTGCATAAAGAAAACCAGTTTGGTTTTTTTTTTTGAGGTCTTGAGAAATGGCATTTGGCTGTGGTGGCTACTTGTGAACGATCCCATTTAATACAGAAAGATTTCCCAGGCTGAACAGCCTTTAGAAATCATGTTTACCCTGATGCTGCACATTTGAGTCCGAGCAAAACTGTGTTGTAACATTCCAAGGAAGGAGCAATGTGATTTGTTTCTTCTTAATGCTCTTAATGCTCTAGTGCCACGCAGTCTCTACCACAGGCAGAGCCAAAATCTGTAGTCAAGATGTATAGGGAAATTACATCAGATTTATTTACAGGGAGCCATTTATGTTGAACCAGCAGGTTTCCATTGTGTCAGCAATTCTCTGTTGTATTTGTTTGTTAGTAGGATATCAGGCAAAGAGTACAACCCTATTAAGCCTGTACATTACATTTTGCAGAATGGCAAAGCTCTTGTCCTTCCTCATTCTACAGAATGAGAAAAGGAAAGAAATCTTTTACCAGTTAAACATTCCTAATAGCAAAGTGTAAGTGGCTAGTCAATGACCACAATTTTTCAACTTCCTATATATTTTCCATCTTAAAACAAATTTGCACCATAGAATAGAAACAGGAATAGGAATAGGAATAGAATAGAATAGAATAGAATAGAATAGAATAGAATAGAATAGAATAGAATAGAATAGAATAGAATAGAATAGAATTCTTTATTGGCCAAATGTGATTGGCCAAGGAATTTGTTTTCAGTGCATAAGCTCTCATTGTACATAAAAGCTATAAGTGATAAATCATGATCATAGTCATCATAAAAATAGATTCATAGTAAATCATAAGTTACAACACTTAGTGATAGAATCAACATAAATTGTACTAGGAAACTAAATAAAACAATATAAATCATAAAGATACAAGCAACAAAGTTATAGTCATAAGTAGAAAAGGAGATGGTTAATAGGAATGATGAGAAGAATACACAAGAATACACCATACACAATTGCAGTCAGTGCAGTGTAAAAATATGGGCTTTTTAATCTGAAAAAAAAATCAATATTTATATCAGTCTAATCAATACTAATTGGGAAGAGACTGGGGCAATAAAAATAAGGTTCAACTTGAAATTCAAGGGGGACCATAGCACAAAATGCCAATTGGTGCTCTTTACAGGCAGCATCAACAGAAACATTTCAACATTTCAACATTTCAACTGATGATGGGCTTAATTCATTCACCGTTTGGAATGAGGCATGGTCCAGGGTAGGGCTGTCAAACTCCCAGCTCATGGGCCGGATGCATCATGCACTGGCCATGGCTGGTTTAGCGAAGGGGGGGAAAGTCCCGATACGTCACGTGACACCACAGTGATGATGTGAGTTTGACATCCCTGGTCCAAGGCATTGGCAAATGATTAAAATAGCACACAGGTACAAAGTAAGTAAAGTAAAATCAAATAGTGATAATGGATGTCCCAATCAGAATAATATGCTAATAATTGCTAATCATGTCTGGTGCCAAAATCATACAGTAATTTATACCCAACTTCAGTCTAAAGTGAAATATGTCAATCAATGTACAAGCATGACTGATTGAATATTTCTGGATGCAGATCCACCAGCCTAAATTATCATGTCATCATCTCCATTGGGTTTTTCATACCTCAGCTCAAGGATCTAGTCCTTTTCTATAAAGCTAAGGACCACAATACCTAAAGGAATTCCTCTTGCTGTATATTTCTGTCCAAAGCTTAAAGTCACTTTAGAACTTGTTCCAGGTTATTTTCCCATAGTAAGGTAACCAAGATGGCTGCATAATTTATAAGCCCTTCTTAGTTGTGGCCAAAAGCTATGAAGCAGAACTGTTGATCTCTGAATGTATTTATTTTATTTAATTGTCTGTTTGATTATGTGCCATCAGGTTATTATCAACTTTCAATAGCCACATAGATTTTCTCCAGTCTCTAACCTGGTTTTTCAAGTGTTGTAATAGAATACTTATAATGGCTGTAACTGAGTACATCTACCTTATGCTGGCTGTACTCTTCTTTCTTTTTCTTTCACTTTTCCAAGCATTAGAACTTTCTCTAGAGTTGGGTCCTTGCACAATATATTCAATGAAGGATAATTTTAGTCTAGTCATTCAAGCTGCACATGAAAATTCTGGGTTGATTTGTTCAAAGATCCATATGTTAGTTTTCTCAGCTGTAAATGATATTCTCAGGAGTCTTCTCCAACACCAAAAGCATAAATATTCTTCTTCCCCTGCCTCTTCAAAATCCAACTTTTACTTGTTTGAGCCCCTGTTGTCCGGTAATTGTTTTGTTTAAACCGTTTGTCTACTACTATGCTATACATGTGGAAAGTTTTAAGCTATATTTTCTATGTTTTATTCATTTACTATTTCTAGACAACGGTTCAAATGTTATTTGAAAGTCACCCTGGGAGGAAAAATTGAAGAACAGCTTAACATCCCAAAAACACCAAACCCCAGTAACTGATATGGGTAGCCTTTCCTTTGCAGTGATATCCAAGCTTTCACACTGCAGCACTTACAATATAAACACAGTGTGCTGATAAACTGGATTTGTGCAAAATGGCCCTCAGTTGCCTGAACAAACTCCTTATAGACAGTAGAATCTTCAGTTCCTACGTTCTTCAAGGGAAACTTCAGGTTATTTATCACAATGCAATTTGGCTCATTCTTGAAGCAGTCCAAAGGAAAGCAGACTCTCCTGATGCCAACTGCTATTTATCTGAAGGAGTTGTAATGTGATCAGTAACCGTATGATTGAAAGTTCAATGGAACACCATGGCCAGAGAATTCATTTTTATACTGGCCTTTTAGAGAAATAGAAAAAAATATTACAGAGGTATTGGACATTTTGCTCCTATACTAGTTTCTGCTTGATGTGAAAGAGAAGTAAAAATATGATTCCCACAGTGTTCTTTATAGTACTCCATGGTGGTAGCTCTGTTCCAAAGCCACTCATAATCAAATAAATTCAATATATACAAGCCTTTCTGCTTTCATCCCAAGATACCTTGTAGAATAGAACAAAAAAAAAACAACCCATGAAATAAATTATACTCGGCATTGTAAGCAGGCTCTAACGTACAGCTCACAGTATAATCAGAAAAAGTAGGAGTTCAAAACCTCAACAATTTTGAATTAAATTGTGACTTGAAGTCACTTTTGGCCTAGTTTGATGGATGTCCATGTATATGAGTGTGATAGAACTCTTTTTGTTCACTGATTCCAACATATAAGGGCAGAGGTGGGATTCTACCAGTTCGCCCCTATTCGCTGGAACCAGTTGTTAACATTCTAAGCAGTTCGGAGAACCAGTTGTTAGAAGAAATTACTGGCCTAATCCTGTAAGGAAGGCAGGAAGGAAACATTTTGGTGTTGCTTACAGAAACTCCCTCTCCGTTAACCCTTATTACATTCTTGGCAGGACTAGACTTCCTGTCTCAGGAACTTCTCTGGAGTTTTTTCCCCCTCCTTTGCTGGTACTTTGCTTGTGTGGAGTGACCATTCAAAGTTACAATGGCATTGAAAAAAGTGACTTATGACCATTTTTCCCACTTACGACTGTTGCAGCATCCCCACAGTTATGAGAGGCCAGGCGAAGAGATGTGTGCCTCGATGTGAGTGATATTGAGTTGGCCACACCCAGCCAATAACATGACCACAAAGCCATGTCCACCCAGTCAAAAGACCACCAAGCTACACCCACCATCTAAGCCATGCCCACAGAACCGGTTGTTAAAAATTTGAATCCCACCCCTGTATAAGGGGCGTGCATAAGTGCACCATCATGCCTCCCATCCCTGTCCTATTGTCCCCATTTATTTGTACCTATTTCCTGTATTCTTGCTCATGTTTATACTTATACCTATTATCTTGTAAGCGATTGACAAATAAAATAAAATAAATAAAAATAAATATTCTTCCAAATAAGCTTTATTATTACATTTTAACCCAAAGTTCAGAGATGAAAGTAAGAGAAGCAGAGCTTTATAAGTTTAAAATGCTGAATTAATCATTGTAGCATAATCACAGTAAATTAAATGCTGTGACTTAGAATTTTTCTCTTTATTTTAATTCAACTACATGATTGTTTGCTGTACTGTGGCAAACAATCCCCGAGGAGTCATCTAAGAAGTAGACACATGGCTCTGCTCGCTTCTTAAGATGTGATAATCATGTATCCATTGAATCTGGTACAAGTATCCTGGTTTACTGTTCTTCTTCTTTTAAAAAAAAAGATTATGAAAAGCAAGTCAATGGGCAAACTGATTTGTAGCTACTATAGTTGGGGCAACAGGAAAAGAATATCAAGCCTGCTCTTTTAATTCCTTGCAAGACTTCCACTGAAAACTGACTTCTAAAATTACAGGACAAATGAGCAATAAAGGATCTGATTAACTATTACTTGCAATGCAATGGGGCAATGCGATGTTCTCTAGGTCAGATAAGAGAAGACATAGCCTGCAAGTGGATAGTAGGTGCAGCAAGAGGCTCAGAGAAGACTCTCCCTAGTTTCTTTAGTGATAAAAGAGATGGTGGGAGAATGAGTACTTTCAGATTTGCAAAATGCTCTTAACATAGCTTTACAATACAATAGAACTAGCTCATCTGGCCATGTTTCCTGTCTGGTCGACCTGGTATTATCTGGATCGTCCTCACTTTAAAGCTATTCTCCTGCCCTTTTCCAGAGGCGTAGAATCATAGGTCTTCCAATTATGCATTTCTAGACAGTAAATTAGCCATTCCAACCTTTAAGTGCCTTCCAGGTTGCTCATTCTAAACACGCACCTCCAACATCCAGAGCAGTTTTCCCAAACCTCCAGATCGGCGGTGGGATCCTACCTGCTCCACTACATGGTTCGGTGATTGCGAGTGTGCGTGCACCTAATGCACAGCTTTCCACACTGAGACCTGCAGCACCAATCAACGAAGAGGATAAAGAAGAGAAAAGTGCAGGGGCCGGTGGGAGGGACGATCCGATGCTTTTCTTTCTCCTCTCAGCTCATCGTTGGAGGCTTTTTTTTTACTACCGGTTTGGGCAAACCGGTCCGAACCGGTAGCATACCACCACTACTCCAGATGTACTGAACATATCACCTAGGGATGAAAAAAAATAGTGTAGTTGTCCACCCATCTGGGGGCTGCTACAGTCAGTGAAGGCAGGACTAAAATATTTCCAAAATAACAATCACACGGTTTACTCAATTCATGCAACTTCTGAAGAGAAGCATTAAAAGCAATGAAACAGCTTGCCTCTAGAGATGTGGGTGCTCCATCACTGGAGACTTTCAAGAAAAGATTAGACAACTATTTGTCTATTTGTCAACTGGACAACTATTTGTCCGAGATGCAATGAGGACTCCTGCCTTGGGCAGGGGTTTGGACCAGAAAACTTATAAGATCCCTTCCAGCCTATGACTCGAAGAAACACATTGCATCACATTACATTGAAGCCAAACAAAATGGAGGCTGATTCCAATACAGTGGCCCATTTTTCTGTAAAGAAAGTGAAGATAAAGTCTGACTCTTGTTCAAAACAATTATAAGCTGGGAGCCAGGAAGAAAATGTGTTTGCCTGGGGAAGTGGGGGAGGGGGGAATGTCCTTAATCACTGTAAAGTTACACACTGGACCCTAGTAAGGTGTTATCTACATTTCACAACAATAAAGAATTTCACTGAGGAAAACTTCAAGGTGGAATGAAAGAGATCACATTTATTGCTTCAGTGATATGGGAAATGAGCTGAAACTTTCTCAAAGGAAATACTGTTTGGAGAGCTGAGAATGATAAGGCAGTTAGCTGTGCTCTGCTCTTTAGTTCTCTGATACCTGAGTTGTGAGGCAGGTTGCTCATTTATGCAAAATGGTTTCATTGGGCCAGGAAGGCAAAGCTGCATGAAGAACGGACGCTGCCAGAGGTCCCTGTGTTAATGGTTCAAAATCAAAGTATTGAAAATCCTTTTGATTTCGGGTTTCAGTCTTGTAGGATTGCAGGGAATTTCTTCATTCTTGTTCAATGATCAGAAGCAAGAGGCACCAATAGGGTAAAAAATAAAACCCATAAAACAAACAAACAAACAAAAAAACTTTTACCATCACACACAAAAAGTGGCAACAAAGTGAGCTTTATTTTGCCCCAAATTTCATACCTTGGGGTGTTGCTGCTACAACAGTCCGCACTGTTTTTGAGCAAATGTACCTCGGATAAAGAAGATAACCAGGACAGGTGCTTTATTAGAATATCTCAAAATACAGGGAAATTACATACTTGAAAAGGTTCAATTCAAGTATTTTCACTTTAAATCTCAGTACCAAGAAATGACACAGCAACTTTCTTTCTCAGTTATGCAGACTTTCTAAGTCTCATCCCTTCTCTCTGAAGTAGAAGTAGACAAGATGCAATACAGTTAGTCCTGAAAAAAAGTTATGACCATTTTTCACACTTACAGCCATTGCAGCATCCCCATAGTCATGTGATAAAAATTCAGATGCTTGGCAACTGGTTCATATTTATGACAGTTGCAATGTCTATCCCACAGTCATCTGATCACCTCTGACCAGCAAAACCAATGGGAGAGCCAAATTCACTTAACAACTGTGTTGCTAATTTAATGACTGCAATGATCCACTTAACAACTGTGGCAAGGCAGATAGAGCAAGCTTCACTTGACAAATTTTCACTTAGCAACAAAAATATTGGGCTGAATTGTGGTCGTAAATCAAGAACTACCTGTACTACACTTTAGCCTCAATGTTCCCTAAGATACCTCCTCTTGTTTCTCCTAGGGCCCGTGCCCCTTCTGACTTTTAAAAATCACACACCACTTTTTAAAAAATAAAATAGGAAACTAGCGTACAACAAGTCATAATATTAGCTTCTAATATCTATTTGTGTCAATGGCTTTTGACTACCTAAAGTTCTATTAGAATAATAGAGAAAACCTTGGGGATCACTTCACTTCCTGGTAAATTAGTATTTTGAGATGATCATATCCATCATGGGGGCCATATGATACGGATGATATACTGTATTTTCATGCATAGCTTTCTGAAACTCCCTTAATGAATTGTGAGATGAATACTTTCCACACATATATACTGTAGAAGACTGTTATCTATCTACTTTTTATAATTATAACCCGCTATGGTTTTTGTTTAAATTAAAGTGATAAACTAATTCTGTATGACTATGTGTGATTATGAATTTCACTATCAGTCTGCTTGTTGAGAAATGCATTTTTTTTCAGTGGCATAAGTTATTCTTAAACTACCAGAAGCTTGTTCTGAAGGAGAAATGGAGCCTGACTCACCCAGAAACAAATTTAAAAAGAAAAATGTCAGTAGAGATTTACTTGCATTAAATTAACCAATTAGAGATTTCTGTGTGATTCAGGCTAATATTGACTAATTATCTGGGTTTCTTTTGGTTGTCCAGTCAACGGTAAAGATTTACTTGCTATAAATTAACTAATTAAAGATTTGTGTGATTTAAGGTATATGGCTGAATAATTATTCTAGTGTCCTTTTGATTGTCTCTTGCTTCTGCTGTTCTTTCATCTGGGAGCCTCCATTTCTATCCTGATTTTTTTTCCTTTTAAAGCAGGCAGGAAAAGGACTGGAGACCTATCTAACAACTCTTGCTCAACTCTTTTAAATAAAGGGAGGGCTCAATTAATGGCTTTTCATTTTGATGGCCTGGCTTTTGAAGAACTTAACCAAACTACTATTATTTCTGGGGGGAAATGAAAAAGAATAGATTTACATGACTATTCACCCCTCATAGTTTTTCAGTCATTCTCATCTGTATTCTCATACACTGGATAATTTTACTTACTTTGGAGAGGAAAGACAAAACATATGGACAATTAAATATATACAATATACAAGATCTAAAATACACAAGCAATGTACAAGAACTAATTTCCAAATAAACTTCCAGATAAAATTGCTCAAATGTTGTCATGGAGGTAAATTCTTCAGGCCATTATATAATTAATGGAGATTGACTATCATCCTAACTAAGAGTCCTCTTGGATGCATAACTTTTCACAGTATTCATTTATTTTCCCCCTTGTTAGATTCCATACCAATGGTACATTGATTAAAAAGACTCAAACTCAGAGCTAATGCATCTTGCTAGTGTTAAGTCGCAACTGGTTCCTCTCTATCTAGACCAGGGGTGTCAAACTCACGTCGTCATGGTGGCATCACATGACGTATCGTGACTTTTCCTTCATTGCTAAACCTGGTGTGGGCGTCGCCAGCATGTGATGCATCTGGCCCACGAGCCGCGAGTTTGACAGCCCTGATCTAGACCCCCACATTGTCCAACCTTGCATAGAGCCTTCCGTACAGATGATGGGTGTCATTAATATAGTGATGCATCTCGTGCAATCAGGTGATTTTGTCCAGTGCAGTGGCCTCAGGGACATGTTGAATTGGGGTTGTGTATATAAGAGGGAAATAGATGTTAGGGAGCCCAAAATAATTTCCCATTCACTGGAATATTCTGGACCTTTTTATTCTCTATTACATGTCCTCTTAGAGGTCTCTCTGGGAGCATAAGCATAGATAGGAAGACGGGGTTCAGTTTTTGAGAATATGCTGAACCAGTCTTATTTTTTTCTCTTTTTGCTGCTAAACGGAAGGAACAGTTTTGTCAGTTCATTCTTGGTATCAGTTAAAGTACGAACCGATTTCCAAGTCTCTTCCAGCCCACCCCTACACTAGAACATGGTCTTGGAGATATTAGTATTCTCTCATAGTTGTTGGCTGCTAAGGCAATTATCTTGCTTTAATTTAGGTCACTAATGATATTATAAGCTAGTTTGATAATGTAATTTCTTCTGATCCTTTGATACTTAGATTTGCTGGTGAACTTCGATAGAATTCTCCTAATATATAGGGAAATGGAATGACACTGTAGATGCAATGAAAGAGGAAGAATGAATATTTATTCTGCTGACTTGCTATTTAGCGTAAATGATTATTTCTAAGAATAGCAGAATTGGCAGCTGGTCTATTACTAGACAGATTTCTACAAAGCATTGGTGCTGATGTCTCAGAAAAACCACTAAAATCTATTAGATTTACATTAATATCTAAGTGGGGTGCTTAGATCTGGCCCATGGGGCTGTTCTGGAAAGGACCAGCCCGTGATGCCTCTGCCAGTGAAAACAAAGCGCAGGAGAATCATGGGCGGCCCTCCCAAACTCCGTTTTTACTGGCAGAGGGTTGCAGAAGGCCATTGCAGCCAAAAATGGAGCTCGGAAGCCATTTTCACTGGCAGTGTTCTCGGGCCATCACAGGCACTCCTAACACAGGTTATGGTGAGCTGGTCATGGTCACCCCAGCTCCCCAAGGTCAAACACAACCCTGATGCGGCCCTCAATGAAATCGAGTTTGACACCCCTGTTCTAGGGTTTGAAATAATCTCTGTGAAGCCATAACAATTATTCTATCTTTTACGCTGGCTAAAGACTAATTTAAAGATAGATATGAGTGCTTTAGTCCTTGATATTTTTTCCAACTACAGCTGGTATTTACCAGCTTTGTGACTTTCTAACATATATTTTCCCTAACATATATTTTCTCTAACATATTTTCTCTAACATTCTTAAGATATATCAATTTTAGTTGAATATATACCAGGGCTACAAGCATTAAGTAACCTGATTAACTTTATTTATTTATTTAATTTATTTGCCACCCATCTTGTATTGAAACAACTTATTAGCCTCATGCTAATTGGCCAAAGACAAATAGCCCAATCCTATACATTTTTACTTTGAAGTCCCATATATGTAATGGCTTTTCTTCCTTTAAAAAAATGTATTTCAATGGCTGATTAATTCTAATTAAATTAACTAGGACAAATTTCAGTTACAGTGAGCAATCAAAAGGCATAATTGCTATTTTAAGAAAACTTTGGTCCCAGTACTAGAATAAAATAGATTTTCCGTGTTTTAAACTTTTTAGCTCCAGAGTACACAATTTCTTGAAATCTGAGGGATTAATGATTTGCAATTCAACAGGTAGAAAGTGACTTAAATCAGCACTCATTAAACAGGAATCTATAAAACAATTTAAACTTTAAAGATTTTATGGGGGGAAATAGAACATATAATGAAATATGTTTCAGATGAAGGAATCAAGATGCCTCCGTTGAATATTGCATTTATTCTTTGAAAACACAGATTATTATATGCTCTCATAGAGTTGAGTAAACTAGTTTCCAAAGCCAATGAGATTAGAGAAGCACCTGGAGCTAGTAAAGAACTACAGAGATGGATTATTTCTCTGCAAATCCAAAAGTCTACTACATCCAATCTTGGACATATTCCAGTCTTGCCATCCAATGATCCACACACAGAGAAGAAAACTTCTAGCCCCAGGTTTGTTAAGAACACAACCTTCAGTTCAAAGGAAAGCATACACTTTGCACACAAAGCATTCCAGATTCAGTCCCTGCTACCTCTAAGTAGGACTGGAAAATCCCTTTGTCTGAAACCTCGGACCAGGCGTCTCCAACCTTGGCAACTTTAAGCCTGGAAGAGTTCAACTCCCATTGGCTGGGGAATTCTGAGAGTTGAAGTCCACCAGGCTTAAAGTTGCCAAGGTTGGAGACCTCTGCCCTGGATGAACTGCTGCTTGTCAGGGTACCTAATATCATTGGGCAAATCTTTTAGCGGGGGGAGGTGGAGTGTTTAAACAACATTTTAATCAATACTTTTGTTTTGACTATTGAGGACCAAATCTGACTTTGATAGCAGAGACAGAATCTGTGGCCCACTTTTAACATTATTTGGAAAAGTAGCTATAAGTAGATTGAATTTAACAAAGGCATGGCTATGTTTTGCAGGCTTGGGGAGATAGAGAAAGTGGAGGTGGGGGAGGAAATCATGAATCCCCACAACTAGCCAGGCTTTGTAACTGATAACTGTAATCCTGTCTCTTTCTCCCCCTCCTTTTCTCTCTTTCTCTCCCTCCCTCCCCGTCTCTAGCTATAAAGTTGTCTCAAGATTCAAATCTTCGGCTTCTTCTTCCTACCTTTTTCAGTCTTTTGTCAGAACTTCAAAATTATCTGCCATTGTGCCTTATTTTCTGAAATAGCCTTCTGTGCTGACCAGAGGCTGGTCCAACCCTTAAATTAACACTAGTGACTATCTGGTTTAGAAATCACAAAAATCCATGAATACAGATATAAGCTATCGCCATTTATGTTTGGCTTGGTTTTGGTTCTGTAACACTAATGACTGATAAGCAATCCATTTGTATCACAATCTGGGAAATTTCCACTGGCTACATATGATATTCTCTCTTCTGCTTCTCTGCTCTCCCTCCTCCTCCTCCTTCTCCTCCATCTGATTTGAGTTGTTCTGAGGTGATGGATGACTGGACTTTGGAATACTTGATAAATGGCTTGATTATTTTAACAATTAAATATATAATGAATATTTGGAAAGGTTCCACACAATTCTCATTTTCAGCCTGGTTAAATATGGGCTTGCATAATTAATTTCCAAGAATGAGAAAGAAAAGTGGAAGAACAGTGAAGAGATACTGGATATTTTATTAAATGCCATTCATGGGGAATTCATTAATATACACTGGGAAGATAATAATCTCATGTAGATGTGAAGGCAGTGATAGTTATTTGCTTGTCAGACCATCTGGTTCAACACAGAGTTTAATAATGTAATTTCTAGGGCAAGTCCCATGGATAGAACACTTTATGTGTTTTCTCAAAGATAAAACAAAATAATTTAAATATGACTCTGTCATGCCATAATCAAAAAAAAAAATCATGATAATAAATCATGGAATCTTAATTGCTTGGATTGATATATAAAACATTACTAACAATGAATCTGTTTGGTATTTCATAATTTTGGAAACTAAATGCCAAGAATAATACTCAAGGGCTGAAATTTACGCCTCTTTTACCAAGTTATCTCTTTTGGGAGCATTTATGTATGTTGACCCTGAAGTAAGGTCAAACTATCTCCTTAGGAGCTGGACTTCATTTCCACAACTTGAATAATTTAGAAACAATTTGAACAGGGAAACCCAAAATAAAACTATTTTGTAATTTGTAATTAGTATGTTGAAAATGCATATATCAGCAGAAAAATATAGACCAGCTTGGTCAGTCTCGCTAATGTGGGCTATGGTACAATACTACTTAATGCATGTATGTAAGTGCATTCAACCTGGAGAAAATCTACCTGTGTGGTCTGACTTGATGGCACCTAATTGAAGTGGGTAACCAGGGAAGAAAGAAGATTGTTTGATGGAAAGTGAGAAATACAAACTATACAAACATGCTTTCACAAATAGTTTCTTAGCTTGTGTGTGTAAATATGTGCATTTTCGCACTCGGTATTTTATACAGCTATATGGGAAATGCAACCTCACTGCCTTCTTTATGTATGTTTAAATGAAGATGTGAAGATTCAGGAACAATGGAAGGAACTGTTTCACTCAGGACAGAACTTCATAGTGGAATTTACAGCCAGCTATAAGTTGTAAATGGCAGCTAATTTGGATAGGTTTCAAAGGGGACAGTGCAGATTATGAAGGAACAGGCTGCTCATATTTCATGTATGCATAATCATAGATATCATGGTTTAAATACTGGTTAATCGAAGAATAGTGGAAGGAGACATCTCCAGCTGTGAGCTTCCTAATTGCATCTAGTCCAGAATGCTGGACTAGATGGTGCCATGTTCTCATATATACTCATAACATAATCCTGTACCCTGGTCTTTGTAGTTTGGCTCATTGCTATTCTACACCTGAAAGGCTACCTGCTTGAGAATAAAAGGAAATAAAAGCTGTCCATTGCCCAGGACAATGTGTTAGAATTTTCTATTACACTTTATCTTCCCTTTTTCATGGAGAAAGAGGAGCAAAAGAAGAAAGAAGGAAGGGAGAGGGAAGAGAGAGAAAGATGAAAGGAAGCTTGTAGAACATCTACTGGTTCTGTGGCAAAACTGACTTTAGTCAAGCTGTTCTTTGATATGTCCTTCTCAGGATTGCCCCCAAAAGGAAGGGGGTGGTGGTGAAATCATGCCAGGAAAATTAACTTCAGTGAAGTTATATTTTTGTTGCTTCAGAGAAAATAAAAGGTTTCCTTAAAGTAGAGGGAGACACAATTTTGTCCAACCATGGAATACATTTGACAATATATTACTAGACATGATTATTCTTTCTTCTTTCTTTCTTTCTTTCTTTCTTTCTTTCTTTCTTTCTTTCTTTCTTTCTTTCTTTCTTTCTTTCTTTCTTTCTTTCTTTCTTTCTTTCTTTCTTTCTTTCTTTCTCTCCCTCCCTCCCTCCCTCCCTCCCTCTCCTTTTCTCTCTTTCTCCTTCACCAACAAATAAAAGTGTTCAAAACTGACAGAAGGAGAACTGACCCATAAAGTAATTAGAAAAAGAATTTGCCCTCTCCTCCGCCCTTCCATTTCAAAGCTTGAGGGGACTGAAAGGCAAGCTTTGTTTACTTCCTGATCTGTCTAATTTTGGTAACCAGGACCATTCCCAGCTCCTTCTCTTCGCCACAGCTGCCAGGAATAAAACTCAAGAAAGAGCCCCCAGGCAATGCAGCACCTTCTCAGAGTCATTTGGCTTTGCCCTGTACAGGTGGCAGTTTAACAAGGGAAACTAAACTTTTTACACTTATTAAGAGGGCACCCGTGAAGGTCATCTCATGTCCAAAGTGCTAGAAGAGACGTTAGCATCCCTTCTCCTTTTTCCTTCCAAAGATTTCTCTTAGCTGCCTCCCATTGTCCCTTTTGCGCTAAGATCTTTTTTCTTTCTTTCTTTCTTTCTTTCTTTCACTTTTGAGTCAATGTTAAGTCCCAAAAACCGCTTAGGCAAGTCCCTGGGGTTTTCTTGGCAAGGTTTTCACAATTGGTTTGCCGCTGTCACCTTCTTATGACTAAGAGAAAATGACTGGCCTAAAGTCAATTCTGACTTCATGCCTAAGACAGAGCTAGAACTTATGAACTTCTGATTCCCAGACTAGTGTCTTAACTGTTATCCCAAACTGGCTACCATGAATTTCTTTACTTCTATTTTTTAAGCCTCTCCTTGCCTCTTGAGTCCCAACAGGCAGAAGCATCTAGCTAGTAATCTTGAAAAACTCAAGCAGGATCAGACTTAATATGATTAGTAGATCCAAGATGGCGCCGACAATGGCTGCCTCAATGAAATGCTCTCTGTATTTTTTTCTTTTATGTACACTGAGAAGATTTGCACCAAGACAAATTCCTTGTGTGTCCAATCACACTTGGCCAATAAAGAATTCTATTCTATTCTATTCTATTCTGTTCTATTCTATTCTATTCTATTCTATTCTATTCTATTCTATTCTATTCTATTAATATTTAAATAGAAGGCTGCAAAGAAATTCCAGGCTTGTAAACTAAATTTGGTAGGTAAAAGTGTACTTAAAAAAAAAACTCTCCGTGTTGCCTCTTCAAATTTGCTTTAGAACTCCAGGAAAGGGAAAGAAAATCTCTGTATCAATTTCCTTTAATTAGGGTGTCGTAGCTAAATAGTGGAACCCATTGGTGTTATTTCAAGCTAACTTTAGCTCACCTCAGCCTCCATGGAGGTTGGCTTGCCTGGACCATTGCATAGGAACAAATAGTAATAATAATGCTTCTGGACTCCATAAACCCTCCTCAAGAGATCATGATCCACATGCTTGCCCTGGGCCTTGTGACTGAGGAGGGTTTATGGATTCCAGAAGCATGATTATTACTCTCTTTTATTATCTAGATTTGGCTAGTTCTGTTGTTATACTTTAGGAGTTCAATGTGTAAAAACAGATCTAGCCAGGATCTAGATAATAAAAGCCTACATTTCGGAAGCACGGATAGGAATAACTATTGCTAAACTATTGTGAAAATGGTGGACAACACCAATAGCATAGCTCTTATAGATAAAGGCCAGGTAGCTGATTGCTTTTTGCTACAAGATGCTCTTCATTGTTTGAGTAACAATTAAAAGACCTTTGAACAGAGCTATCAGAAAAGGCAGCTGGCAAAAACAGAGCTGTAATGTGAGTTCCAAGGACTCACTGCTTTTGAGGAAAATATTAGCGCTGCTTCTCGAACGTGTTCTCCAATCCTTTGATTTTTAAATAAAAGCATATTACAAAAGTCCATTAGCTAAGGAAGCCTTTCCTCAGGAACAGATCCTTTATAAAGCTCCCTCTGAACTTTCAGACTGCTTTGGAAAAGAGAGGGAGTAAAATAATACATTAATTATTAGGACTATTAAAACTTCAAAGGAATTGAACTGCAAGCCTACAAGAGCCAATGAAGAATCATTAACATGTGATTAAAGATAGAAAGAATTTCTCTCTCTCTTTGCATTTTCATTTGCATTTTTTGAACTTGCACATGGATCTGAATGCGATTATATTTCCATTATGACTCCAAATTTTGGAAAACATTTTTTAAAATGTACAAAAATGTATACAATGGGTAAAATGTTATTATTGGTTTATATTATAATTAAACTTATATGTAAATTGTAAGTAAAATTTCTAGGGCATTCCCTAATCCAACAATGTGTACCTTAGCCACACTGTATAACTTTGTAATGTTCCAAAAAGGCAGGTACTGCATTCAGAAATTTTACTTGAACAACAAATGTACTAAGCAAAATTTCAAATAAACTTGCTCTTTATAAAAGAATGTGGAAACAGGATGGAACATATTTGATGCTTGAAATACTATAGTTGAAACTATAAAACTACTATTACAAAAAAAACAAAACCTGTTTAAAGTCTTCCTGGCTTTAGCTATGCATTGTTAGACAGAAGTCTTTGTTAGCAAGCAAAGCAACGCAAAATGACACAACAGCTCCTTTGCTTAAAAATAGAGCACTATTTTGCTTTGTGGTATTGCCTCAAAGGGATACATTGCTAGGGCAGGAATTTTAAAATTTTTCAGCCCCTCAAACCGGATTAAGAAAGCATTTTCAGAACATCTCAGGCCTGCCTCTCAGAGGTGTGTGTATATGCGCTCACACATGCACATACTTTGTTTTAACACTTTATCTCATTCATTTAGGTATATGCTGCTACAATCACCAAGGTGAATTAAATGGCAGAGTTAAAACAACCTTAAAAGCAGGAAAAGTAACGAAAACAGATACAAAATGTGTGGGTGATTTTAATGTAATGTATGAATGCATTAGAAGTTTTCATCAATGTTATTCTTAGCTTTAGATCTGACATTGAAACAGGACGAAGCTAATTAGTGCAGTCACACCTAATTCTAATGTCCTCCCTGTGTCAGAACTTCAACTTTCCACTATAACTTTAGAAAAATTGTAACTTATGCCCCTCCACTGACTCTTTTCTTTTTATCCCTAAATGGAATCCCAATCAGATTCTGGAAGGTGAAATCCATACAACTTAAAGTTGTCAAGGCACAGAAATACTGCACCAGAATATCGCAGAACACAGTTTGGAAAAAGAAAAAAAAACACCATGGTAGAGCCTTCCATAAAATGAAGCACCTCTTTAAAAACCTAAGAAGAGGTGTAATGAGCAGATTATATCTGGTGCATGATGCAGATTTAACAACTAAGAAGAACTTTTTCCCCTTTTCCTTTACAGCCAGTAATTGATAACAGCATCACTAAAATATTATCTATCATGGAACTTGTCATTTTAATAGTTGTTTTTAAAAATTTGTACTGTGTGTCTTAAAACACAAAAAGGCATGATCAATTCAATTCTGAAACGATAAAGCTATTTAAATAATAAACCACTTAAGCACTTTATGGAACAACACCAAGAATTTATGTTATGTATAGCCATAAAGGTTAGGCCAAAAACGTTACAGTTCTTCTGAAACATTAAAGAGGAGAAAGAAACATGCTTATCAATAGAATACCAGAACCAGAAAGATGATTTCTGCAGTTTCCAGCTTAGAAAATGACAGATTGTGGGCCAAAGTTTCAGAAGACAATTACTCCCCCCCCCCCCCGCCCCTGAATATCTGGCTGATTTAAAGAACATCTTCATCAAGGTTAGGGAAACCATCCACAGAAACTGTTCCACAAAATGTCTTCCTTTAAATGTCATAATATTCATTCTGAACTAAAGTAAAGTCATAATGGCCAAATTGATGCATCTAATCGTATGAGTGGTGCCATCCCTTTTTGTCAAGAAAGCCAATCAGTTCAGAGGTAGTATTCAGCAGGTTCTGACCAGTTTTGGAGAACCAGTAGCAGAAATTTTGAGTAGTTCGGAGAACCGGCAAATACCACCTCTGACTGGGCCCGCCCCCATCTATTCTCTGCCTCCCGAGTCCCAGCTGATCGGCTGGGTCTTCTTTTGTTGCCCTGCACAGGAGAATGGAGCTGGAAAGCAGGTTAGCGGGGTGGGGCGGGAATGGGATTTTGCAGTAACCTTCCCCTGCCATGCCCACCAAGCCACGCCCACAGAACTGGTAGCAAAAATTTTGAATCCCACCACTGAATCAGTTTAAATGTTAATATTAGTAAAATAACATCACTGTACTTACGCAATCCTTAATTTGCACTGTTCCTTATTAGAAAGGCAATATGACATTATATGGCCTTTCTCCTATTGTTTATGCTTGCCCCTCCAGATCTAGTAAAGAGGGCATTCTACAGGTTCCTTCTCTCAAATAACGTCAATGGGTCAGAGCTGTGCCTTCTCAGGGTTATCACTTGCCCTGTGAAACTGCATCCCCTCCCTCTCTGGAAGTTTAGATGGCACCAAGCCTTTCAGAAGGCATTGAAGACCTGGCAGTTTCACCAGGCATTTGAGCCAGGTTGGTTGATGAGCTCTGTTATTACAGGCAGTCCTCATATTGCAACCACAACCAAGCCCAAAATTTCTATTGCTAAGTGAAACATATGTTCAGTGAGTTTTGTTCCATTTTACCTTATGATTCTTGACTCTTGATGAAGGTATCTTTTCTTTTATGTACACTGAGAGCATTTGCACCAAGACAAATTCCTTGTGTGTCCAATCACACTTGGCCAATAAAAAATTCCATTTTCTATTCTATTCTATTCTATTCTATTCTATTCTATTCTATTCTATTCTACTCTACTCTACTCTACTCTACTCTACTCTACTCTACTCTACTCTACTCTACTCTACTCTACTCTACTCTACTCTACTCTACTTTATTCTACTCTACTCTATTCTATTCTATTCTATTCTATGATTTTTTTTTTGCCACAGTTGTTAAGTAAACCACTGCAGTTGGTAAATTAGTAATGTGGTTTCTATGGGAATTCGGCTTCCCCGAATTTGACTTTGCTTGTCAGAAGGTCGCAAAAGGAGATCACATGACCCTGGACACTGCAACTGTCAGAAATATGAGTCAGTTTCCAAAGCATCTGAATTTTGATCATGTGACTGTGGGGATGCTGCGAAGGTCTTTAGTGTGAAAAATGGTCATAAATCACTTTTTTGAAACAGTTGATGTCCAGGATATGAGGGGTCTGTAAATATTTTCACAGCCCTCTTTTTGATTTGTGTAGTATATATGTCCTCAATAGAAGGCAGGTTGGTAGTAATTGTTTTTTGGTGTTTTTTTTGCAGTCCTAATTATCCTCTGAAGTCTGTGTCTGTCCTGTTGGGTTGCAGAACCAAACCAGACAGTTATAGAGGTGCAAATGACAGACTCAATAATTCCTATGTAGAACTGTATCAGCAGCTCCTTGGGCAGTTTGAGCTTTCTGAGTTAGTGCAGAAAGGACATTCTTTGTTGTGCTTTTTTGATGACGTTTTTGATGTTAGGTGTCCATTTTAGGTCTTGTGATACGATAGAACCTAGAAATTTGAAGGTCTCTACTGTTGATACTGTGTTGTCTAATATTGTAAGAGGTGGTAGTGTGGGAGGGTTTCTTCTAAAGTCTACCACCATTTCTATGGTTTTGAGTGTGTTCAGTTCCAGATTGTTCTGGTTACACCACGAGGCAAGATGTACTTTGATTAAAGATACCAAATTGACTATTTTTCTTTCTATAAGGAGACCACTTTTGGATTTTCTGCTTGGTAAAGATGAAAATTAAGTTTTAACTTTGGGATTTGATGACTAGATATGTAAGAGATCATGATATTATATATTGCTGGGTTGTTGTTGTTTTTTGAGTGCTTGTTATATATAACATATCACATGATTCCTCACAGACCTTTTCCCATCATGTACAAAAGACATATTCTACTTGGCATTAAAATTCTAGAACCAAGAAGAAAAAAATATTTATTTATCTATTTAAAACATTTATTGGCTGCCCATCTTACCACAGGCTAACTCTGGCATTAACTGGCATTAAGGTTCTAGAATTAAGAAGAAGAAATATATCAATTAATATTTCATTTCTAATAAGAACTGACATGATTATTATATTACTATTCATTAATCACATAGTGGCCTTTTAAAAGAAAATTACAAGTATTTATTTAGAATTGAGTGTACTTTAAAAAATAGCTTGGCACCTCTTAGTACATTAAGGTAATTTATTTACACTTTAAAAAAAAACAGCAATGGCTCTGTAATATTATTTCTACAGATGAAACAAAAGATGATAGATAGATAGATAGATAGATAGATAGATAGATAGATAGATAGATAGATAGATAGATAGATAGATAGACAGACAGACAGACAGACAGACAGACAGACAGACAGGAAGGTAGATAGGTAGGTAGGTAGGTAGGTAGGTAGGTAGGTAGGTAGGTAGGTAGGTAGATAAGATAGACAGACAGACAGACAGACAGACCCGATAAATGTATATTGTGAGAGAATAATTTAGAATAAGAACTGAATGATGTTCAAATCATCCAATGATTGGAGATGAGGCCAGGAAAAGTTGTTACGTTATAAATATGTGCAGCAATATATATCTAAGCAATAGCCAAGATCTAATTATTATTATGCTCCTGCCTTCCTTTACTCTTCAAATAAAATAAGTCCTTGCTTTTAAACCGAATATCAATGTCTTCCTCATCTTTAGATTCCATTCAGGTTTCAATCAGGGAAAACTGCCTTGGGGGAAAAAGTGCCCAGAATGCCTTTTATCTGATTAAACATTTGTTTAGCATTATATCTGTTTGTTTGTTTTTAATAAATATGTTAAAATGTAAACAGCTACTATGGGGAATTTTGTGATATCATACAGGTAATGCAATTAGTGAAATGCACAGTCAGCTTCTATAGGTAATTTACAGGTAAGACTTTGTTTTTTCTGAGAAAGTTTTTGAAAGCTAAAGTATATGTGCTGCTAAAATAGATGGAGAGTAAAGATTATTTTTGGATTATTTTTATTAGCATGTCTATATTCATTCTAAAGTATCTTCCTCACACACGTTTATGCTTATTTTAATTTTGTGGGTCTAAAGCACTTAAATGTTTACAACAACTCTTCCATCACCGGTTTGACAATAGCACAACTGTGATTGATTGCACAGACTGATTTGCTGCAGCTGGGAGTCTATTTGAAATGCAAAACTTCCTCCATTTATTGACCAATGTTGCCATATTTCCCCTGCCGTTGTTATCTACTTTGGCAAAAAACTCCACTGTGGCATGTCAATTTCTAGTCAATTTGTTGTCACTGTCATGAGAGCCTGAAGGTTTCAGTGACATCTCCAGAAGCAAATGAATTGATCTTCATCGTATGGAAGCTTAAATGAACGTTGCTCTCAGTCAAACAGGATCACTGTCCTTATCCACTGCCAATCACAAGCATAAAACTTGCAGAAAGAGATTTGGGGATGGGATGTCTCACCACATCATACCACCTGGCCTCTGCTGAAACCTAGATTTCTGCAATCAGACCACATGCTTAAGAAAAGCTTAAGAAAAACTTAGAAACTCTCTATACAGACGCAGGTTGCACCTTGGATTTTCGCTAGTTAGTACCTTGGATGTCTAACTAACTAATTAATCCAACTAACCTATTTAAAAGACAGACACTCCAATCCAGAGGTCCTCAACCCCCAGGCCGTAGCCCACTACTGGGCCATGGCATGTTAGAAACCAGGCTGTGCGAGCAATGGGTAAGTGTCCGGGCAAGTATGTACATGAAGCTCCATTCGCATGAACAGATGACACTTGAGTGGAAGGCGCTTTTACTCATGCAAGTGCTCCGTTCCGAAGGTGAGCACTCTCAGCTCACCTGCCATTCGGACCAATGGAGCTCTGCATTTGCTTGTGCACATGTCACTCACACGCTCCCCCCCCATCTACGCCGGGCTGGGCCGCCAAGGTGGAAAGATTGCGGACCGCTGCTCTAGTATGCAAAAATAGTTCCAGAAATTTCATCTGATCACATCAAAATATTTATAAACATTGAAATTGCTTTTCATTTTTTTTGAAGGGTTTGCTTTATCTGGTCATCTGTCCAAAGAGGATAACCAACCACATCCCACTATCCAAAGAGGAAATCTCTTGGGATCTATCAAACCTCATCCAATTTTGTCTTCAACCTTCTGTTTATTTTCTGTAAACCATTGTGATAATGGATTCCACATCATTTTATCATATAAACAGTTCATCCCATTGTTCACACTTGTCCATTCTCCATAGAAGTTCCTTCACAATAAGCCTAATGGATATGCCAAATAGGGAGTGAAAGTGAGAGTTACAAATGTTTCATGGCAAATGAAGACATGTGAGTCATGGCACACTTACATCAGACAACAGATATTTTCATTTGCACAATGGCACACATGTCATTTACATAATGGCACACATGTCATATGAACGTCATCACGGGTTGACAGAAACACCGCTGACTGCTATAACCATTTTGTACTTCTTGAAATACCTGTATGGGGGTCTGTTGAAAACACTAGTCTGCTGTGTGCTCAAGATCAGTAGAGAATCTTCTCTACATAGATACATCCGAAAGGTAATCTCTATGCTAAGAATTAAGTTTGTATTTTTTCGTAAGTTTTTGACCCTATATTCCAGGTGCTTGAGAATTTCCAAATTTCTCTCAGTAATATTTTTGAACATAATTCATTACAGAAGATGGGGATGCCTGCACTAAAATTTTAAGTCACCTATCTTTCACTCAAAAGCTTTTCCTATAGATAAATCCACTTTGATGTCTTTGATTGGATTCTAATGGAACTGTGGTATACCAAACAGATGTCAGCCTTGGACAAAAGGAGATCTCACCTATTTCAAGCTATTCAGTATCCAATTAAATATAAGAACATTCCACTCCATCTCCATAAAGAACTTCACTAAAAGTTCACTATTATCTTTTAAACTGAATGAAAATCAGCAAAAGGCAGAAATCAGAAGAATTTTCTTCAGCGCTATGCTGGGATGTACTCAGGATGAAAATAGCCACAGCATAAACAATCCTTGCAAGAGTCATTAATCCAACTTTATACTAATGGTGGGGATAAATCTCTGAAATCCTTAATTCTTTTTGGAAAGGATATGCATTGGGTAAATGGTTATTATCTGATTTTGGCTGTTTAATGAACCAGAGTATTTCAGAATAAGTTAATTTCTTTTCACAAAGCACAGAAACGCTCTGCCCCACTAGAAAAAATTCACTACTTTTATCAGAGCTTTTTTAGTATCACTTTAAATTCTATCAATGTCCTCCTGAAAAGCAACCACATTTCCTTTTTAATGGTCCATCAGTTTCTAAGCTTACAGGATGTTCCTTTAGACTACAAATGACAATATTTATGCTAAATGCAAAGGAGTTCAAATAATGTGAAGGAGGAGAGAAGGATTATTTGTATTTGTATTATTTGCCACTGTGAGATCGTGCTGTTTTATTTTTGATGGCTAAGAATATAGAAACCTTCCAGATATGAAGAGGTTTAGACATTTTTTAAAAAGTGACTCCAAATCTTTTTATATTAACTGGCAAATACTAATGTTCACCATTCTCATAATGATAATGTTTTAGAACTTACTGTTCAGTTTTTCTTACTTGTATTTAATGACTATGTTATGACAATAAATTCTTTATCCTGACCAAGTAAGGTATAGAACTATTAACATTAACAGATTAAAAGAAGACATTTTTTACTTGTATACTTGTATCCTATTTTATTATTATTCCATTTAACACCCAGATATTCTATAGAAAACAAAATGAAGGCAACAGTTTCACACTAGATTGAGTTTGGTCTATGAAATTACTGAAAAATTGAAGTAAAGCAAAAAAGAATAATACATTTCAATAAGCTGTTAATATGATTTCATTTTATCATGGTTTGGGAAAAGTTACAATCCCTTTCAATCTGAAAAGAAATTGTTTTGCTAAAAAACCCAAATGTAATATTTGGGGTTTAGAAAGAAAGTTTCCCTGGAAAAAAAGCTATTGAGTTGATTTCTGCAGATTAAAAAAAAAAACACATACAAGAAAAATGGAACCAATTGCAACTAGGAAGTGAAATCCTTAGAAAGTACTATAAAAACCCAGCTTTTGAAATCCATGAATAGAATTTGTTAACTGTTATATTTGTATTTTATGTAATCAAAACAGTGCATATACTGCTTGTATCTGTAGAAAATGCCAGATTTTATAAATACTAAACCCATTCTAATGTTTACTAATATTACAAAAGTAGAATTAGTGAACAAAACTTCAGAGTATGCAATATGTATATGAAGCAGTGCTGCCAATGTTTCTCAACCTTGTCAACTTTAAGATGTGTGGACTTCAACCCCCAGAATTCCCCAGCCAGCAGGAATTCTGGGAGTTGAAGTCCACGCATCATAAAAGTTGATATGGTTGAGAAAAACTGATATAACACATTGCAATACATTAGTACTTTTTAGTAGGTCAAGTTGGATTAGTCTATTCTAATTCTACATACAAGAACCTACAAAAACATCATTAATGTACTTCTGACCCCCCCAATAATGGCAACTACAGAATTAGAATCCCATCTAGTCATCCCAACCGAATCTGCAATGCTTTTCCCAGCGTGATTTGTTTTTGTTTTGTTTTTAAAATGATTGACCCACTTATTTAAGAAAGAAAGAACGAGAAAAAGAAAGAAGGCAACCTATGTTGACTTCAGAGTCTTACATCACATGACTCAGGGGATGAGGTTCACAACCAGATCACAAGAACCACCTGGAAGAAATTATATTTTTTTAATAGTACATCTGTAAAGCATACATGCTGCATTAAAACTGCATTTTAAAGGAATGGTGGGCATACCACCACAGAATAATTTTAAAATATGTTCTTTCTTCCCGATCAAATGGATTACTGCCTTGTATTCTGGACACCAATTGCTCTGAGCTCATTTTAATCTCTTGTGCTGTGAACCTTTGGCTGGTTTTACAATTACTAACTAGACTAATTTGTATAGTAACAATTTAGCAGCAAGGTGCAGGAAAAAATAGAACATGCAAACCCAATGCTACTTGCTTTGCCTTTTCCCTCCCTCTCTCTTTCTCTCTCTCTCTCTCTAAATGCTACAAAAGCAATTTTAAAAGTTCACATTTGCCTAATCTATAAAACTAATTTATGGCTGTGGATGTAGGAGAAACAAAGGTTAACAATTAATGGCCTGAGTTATTTAAAAATGACTGAGGTAGGCAGATTTTCCTTCCATTTTGATGATTTTTCACATGCAAATACTGCTCTGCCTTGTGCATGAGTTTACAAAAAAAAGGTAATCTATGTAGAATATATACTCTGCATGAGAGAGATGGCTTTTTTTTTCTCCTTGATTTTAAAAAAATGATTCCAATATAATTTGTTCCTTACACTAGCCCCAAAGTCCGCTTAACATTCTCTTGTCTTTAAGGAGGTTAACCTAATAGTCTTGACCTTGGTTGCTGCAATTGCTTCTCCTTGCATCTAACATCACATTAATGCAAAGGTGAAATGGGAGTCCCAGTTGTAAAATGGTTCAGCTTTCACAAATAAAATTTTAGTCATCATGTTTATGCTTCAACTGAGATTCTGAAATAAATAGCTGAGTCTTTTTTCCTGACTTGGCATAGTTCTGAAATAAAAGGGAAAAGATTCTGTTGTGCCCATCTCCCTCCCTCTCTCTCTTTCACATAAACCCAGCAGTTCACTATGTGGCTAAATTTTTATTAAATTCTACAAGCTTGCCATGTGTCGATTTTTTTCATAATTTTTTTTTAGAAGAGGAGAGCTTCATTCTTTTTTTTTTTTAAAGGACATGTCAGATGCTTTTAGATCAGGAGTATCAAACTCTATTTCATTGAGGGCCGCATCAAGGTCGTGTTTGACCTCAGGGGGCTGCAGTGGGCATGGCCAGGTTAGGTGTGGTCAGCTTGACGTCACTCATGTCAGGGGCGCCTGTGGCAGTCCGAGTGCTCTACCAGTGAAAACAGGCTTACCGAGCTGCATTTTCAGTTGCCATGGCCTCCTGCAACCCTCTACCAGTGAAAACAGAGCTCGGGAGGTGCACATGCGGCCCTCCCGAGCTCCATTTTCACTGGTAGAAGATTACAGGAGGCCATGGCAGCTGAAAACAGAGCTCGGGAGCCCACTGGCAGAAGCACCGCAGGCTGGTCCTTGCTGTTTCCAGAGCGGCCCTGCAGGCCAGATCTAAGTACCTCATGGGCTGGATCCAGGCCCTGGGCCTTGAGTTTGATACCCCTGTTTAGATGTTCCCATCAATTCTATTTATGATCTGGCTAGAAGTTCAGCTCCAATGACTACAAAGAGCTGTCTCCAAGTTTCTCTTTTGTAGAATGATAATCACCTGTAATTTGGGGTCCCAGCTGGTTATGGGCCTCTGAGCTTTAGCCCTGAGATCCATCTCTAACTATGCCATTGGGTCACTTGACTATAGAAAATCGAAAGAAACGGGCCAAAGCTTTGCCTCCAAAATAAATAAATAATAAAAGTATATGTGCATCTGTGTGTTTGAAGTGCAAGCAGAAAGTTGCCAATTCAGACTTTGGGCTGTCTAAGTAGAAGTAGAAAAATTCTTGCCTGAATCCCCAAAGGGACATAACCAGAACCAGTTTGACAATACTGGATGAGAGACATCACTGATCTGTCTCAGGAATGTACCAAGTTGACTATTACTGTTTTGCAGAAAGAAAAACCAAAGTTCCTTGTACCTTGGCAAGCTGACAAATGTATTATGGGATAAACTGGCAAGGTCTCCTTTATATACGATACTCTACAGACCACAAAATGGTATTTGGGTGGGGGTTTTTTCCGAGTGATGATCTTAAATGAAGTATAATATTGATCAAAACTGAAACTTCATAGAAAGGGAGGAAGGAGAGGATAAATAAATGATCCCATCTTTCCACAGATGCTGTTCTGATCTTCTGCAAGTTATAACTGGGAAGCATTTATCCGTTGGTTCTGTGAAGAGCTCTGCATCAAGCTAGAGTTAATTAATATTATCAATCATCTCAGAATAATCAAATTAACAAAAAATGTAGTCTGATTCCAGCCTCAGCAGCTACCTTTTATCATATGAACAAATGGTTTTTTCCTTCGTATTTTAAATGACTGAAATTTGAAAAATAGATTTGTTAACTTCATAAAGGGCATAAATGTTATTAAAAAAAGTGGCTGGTTAACTTGTCACTGTTCTAGTCCTGGAACCTGGCATTGCACATATAGTACAGTTATTGATATAAATTGGGCCTTTTTATGAGAAGGGTAACATAACGATTCTCCAAGAAAGATTCATTATTGAAAATCTACAGTAATTTTCATTTCCCGCTTCCTTGCTCCAAAGATTTGATCTTGCTCAGAGTGAAGTGTTGGAGATAATTTAGAGTTGATCAGACATGTGCAATTCTTTATTATATAGAGTAGGGACTTTATAAAGCTCAGATAAAAAGGCTGTTTAGAAGTTAGAACAGCAAACATTGAATATAAAGTTGATCTGCTGCTCTGATTTGAGGACTTGACATCTAGCAAGCTGTTGGGGTAAAATAAAATTTTCTAACCAGATTGGCTAGATTGACTCTGAAAATGATTTAACTGTGACAGTTCTGTCTGTATCCAACAGAAGGATTTCAGTATAGTGCAATGGGTTTTACAGCTCAGGAAAATAGCTGAAAAACAAACAACCCTGAATCCTTGCTGGGTGGCCTTTTACTCACATATAAAATGAAGGAAGGCAAATAACTGGAATTTGGGAGAGATTCCTCCCAGATAAATGCTTATAAGGTACGTACATAATTTGCTACAATAGATGACACAAATGTAGTTCTTGACGTCACTTAAAATCCATTATTTTTCATTTATGGATTAAATGTAGAGACAATTTTCTATCTTTCAAATGTTCTACAACAACCCTCACAACTCTTTGCAGGCTGGGGCCAATGTTAGTTGTTCAAATCATCTTGGCTGCTATTTCTGAGCTAGTCAATATACCTATCCGAGACAAGTCAGCTTAATCCCCAATGATATTAATATGGAAAAGTGATGATTTGGGGTAATTGGTGACAAATCTTACTTCCCCTTTACCGCTTTACTATTTTATGCCTCATTTCCAGCAAAACCATTCTTCTTATGAGGTTCAAAAGGTGTATCGAGAAAACTTCAAATTAAGTTGTTTTTCTTGAGGATGCTGTTTCCACAATGCATCAGGGTGAGATGGGGAAGGGATCTTCCATGAATGGATGTTATCTGAATGGAAACCTTTTCCATTTAACTATATCCCTTGATCACTGTGTGCAGAAAATGTCTACCTAAGTAAAAAAAAAAAAAAAAGCTTGTTGCAATACATAGAAACAAGGAAATGTTTCTGCCACAAGTATTGATATATGGATGCAGGTTTGATAGCTGTGGGCTATGAGGTTAACCTACATATACCCACAACACTCTTAATGCATCTATATGGCAATAGCACTTAGACTTATATACTGCTTCATACTGCTTTACAGCCCCCTCTAAGCGGTTTACAGAGTCAGCATCTTGCCTCCAACTCTCCAGATCTTCATTTTACTGACCTCGGAAGGATGGAAGGCTGAGACAACCCTGAGCTTCTCAGATTCGAACTCCTGAAGTGAGCAGTGAGTTAGCCTGCAGTACCGCAATCTAAGCACTTGTGCCACCATGGCTCTATACTACTAAAAATTCTTCGGTTTGTCTGTCTGCAACCTTCAGTTGGGTGAAGGCAAGTTGCCTGAGAGGGCAAGTTTTGAATCACCATATTTCAAAATGACTAAACTTAAAAAAACATCCAAAATTTAGGATCCATGATTCCCAGGGGATTAAAAGTTGTGACTGCTTGAGTGCTACTGGGCTACCACAGGGTCAGTTGTGGTCATGTGATTGCCACTGCCAATGCTCCCTGCCAGTTTCCCACAAGGAAAATCAATGGAGAAGCCAGCAAGAAGTAGGAAGTCATTCTGCTCCCGCTGCTTGCTTGTTCACTAATTTATTTATTTATCAAACTTAGATACCCGCAAACTCACTACCTAAGTGACTCTGAGCAGTTTACCAAAATCATGATGGAAGGGTTTTGCCCAACCATCATAATTTTATTTCTCTGTTTAGGTAAGAAAACATGTTTGAAATGGTGACCCAACAGATCATGGGGTGTCTAGTTGTAGAATATAATGACACCATAATAACAACTTAGTTTTCAGAGAATTGGAGTTACTTTTTTTTACAGTAACGTTGTAACAAATGAGCTATTTAGTTTAGAAAAATATTAAGTGAGGACATTGTTAGGAATTGATAGTCACCTAACAGTTGGGTTGGAAATATATAAACCAGGATAGAAATTTAATACTGTCTCTTTAGGGGAATGCTAAAATTATAATTGGGTGTGGTTCCTCAAACAGCCATAAGATGGAGCCAGAAACCTGGGTTGTTAGTTCTGTTGTTAGTTGCTAGTTGCTAGATGTTCTGATGGTCGATGTTCTTGGTTCCTGCATCTTCCCTATTGACTGTTGCTGATCGTCGTTCTTCTTGGATTGCTGTGAGTCTATTTACTGAACTGTTTATGATACTGGACTTTGTTATTTGGATTATCCCTGGACTGAAAACTGACTGCTTTAACTGTGTATGACTTGGGCTGTTTGTTGGACTTTGCTTAACCATTTACTGGAAGTAAAAGTACTTAATAGTAAAAAGTACATTTTACTATTCAGTGTATCTGTGTGCTGGTTGTGTGCTATTCAACATCACTCTCACTACATCTCCCTGTGTGCACTCATTCTCCTAACAGGGAATTACCTCAACACTGGTTATGGGCCCAGGCCATACTAGGCTCAGATAACTGAGAGTTAGTGTGAATGCACAGTACTGTAAACAGACAGCTGTTTACTGTTTAATTGTGGGTTACTGTCTTGGTAAAGATGGCACAAGACCCTTCAACTAGTCTATCACTGATTACCCGGTTGGATAGAACAAACTATGTTTCCTGGTCTATGAAGTGCAGTCTATTTCTGCATAGAGAGGGGTTATGGAATGCAGTTCAGGATCCACCGGATGTAAATGCTTGGGATCCAGATGATGAGGACGATGCCAAGAAGCTTGCTGACTTTAAACGGAACAATGAACGAGCTCTTTGTATAATTGGACTAACACTGAGTGACCAGCAGCTAGTCCATATTCGTGGAGAGGAGTCTGCTGCTAGGTGTTGGGAGAATTTGAAGAGGATTTATGTTCGTGACAGTGTAGGTGCACACATACATCTTACACATAAACTGTTTAGAGCACATCTTCTGAAAGGTGGAGATATGTTAGCTCATTTGAACTTTATGAAAAGAACTTTTCAAGAGCTACATGAAATGATACAGGAATATAGGAATTGATATTTTCAGAGCTGCATCAAATTTACATCATTCTTTCCTCATTGGATGAAAGCTATGATGATTACATATCTTCACTGGAAGTCCTGCCCAGAGATAAACTGACATTGACAGACATAACCGGAAGGTTGTTAGAAGAGGCAAGAAGATGGCTGGAAAGGGACCAACTGAGGAAGGAACAACCACAAGAAGAGGATTTGTGTTCAACTGCCTATACTGTTAGGAAATGTTTTTCTTGTGGGGCTTGGGGACATATAGCTAGATTCTGTAAGAAGGGAAAACAACAGAATTCTGTTAATCACCAGAAGGCTAAGCAGAATGTTAGTTTAGCTATGTCTAGCAATTCAACTGTAAACCATGATTTGTGGGTAGTTGATAGTGGAGCATCGCAGTGCATTACTAAAAATAGAGAGAGGTTTGTAACGATGTCCACAAGTAAGCAACATGTATCATTGGCAAATGGATGGAAGATGAAAGCGTCTGGTAAAGGTACTGCATATTGTTCATGTGTAAATGAGCATTTAACTATGTTATATGTACCTAAACTGAAATTTAAGTTGTTATCAGTAAGGGCTTTAGTTAACCTAGGTTATGTAGTAACCTTTAGGGGAGATAACTGTATAATAGAGAAAGAGGGTAAAAGTGTTACTGCTACATTAGAGAATGGTTTACATGTGATACATGATGAACAGTTGAAGATGGCTAACTTGGTTTATAACAATGTTAAGCCACATGACAAATGTATACATTTACTGCATAGACATCTAGGGCACATAAATTTCAAAATGTTGAAACAAACTGTCAAATTGTCAGAGGGAGTAAAATTAAAACCCTGTAGCAAGTACTTAAACTGTAATGCCTGTAGTCAGGAGAAAAGCAAAGTTACTCCAGCAAACAGACTTAATGGTTTTAAGACCAAAGAACCTTTAGAGGTTGTGTTTGCTGACATAACTGGTCCTAAGAAACCCAGTTTGGGAGGTGCCTGCTATGTTTTGAGTATAATGGATCATTATTCAAGGTATGGTTTCTGCTATCTCATGAAAAACAAAACAGAAACATTCCAACATTTCTTTAACTGGCTAAGGTTTGCAGAAAGAAAAATGAAACATAGAGTAATTACTTTAGTTACTGATAACGGGACTGAGTTTATTAACAATAGATTACAAACTATGTTAAAATTGGCTGATGTCGAGTATAAACGTTCTGCACCTTACAGGCCACAACATAACTCGTTTGTAGAATGAAGACGGCAAACGTTACAAGCCATGGCTCGCACTATGTTATCTGATACAGGTTTGCCTGAAACACTGTGGGGTGAAGCCATAATGTGTCGTAACCATGTGTTAAACAATGTGGTGAACACAACAACTGGTGATTTGCCATTCACTCATTGGCATGGCAGAAAATGAAATTTAAGTTATCTACACACATTTGGAGCTCCAGCATGGGTGCATATTCCCTCACAAGTAAAACTGAAAGGGCAACATAGAGCTAGGAAATTATTTTTCGTAGGTTACGAGGCCAGCCATAGATCATTTAGATTTTGGGATCCAGGCACAGCTCATGTTTACTGTAGCGCTAGTGCTAAATTTCTTGAGCACGTTGGGTGGCATAAACTGGAACAGGAATCCAGCAATGATGTTGTAATTGACACCCAAGTAGTCCCTAAAGATGAAATAATTAAACCATCAATAGCCATTAAAGAGGAACAACAGGCACAGGAGGAGGTAGGAGAACAGGCACAGGAGGAAGTAGAAGAACAGGAGCAGGTGGAACAGGAGATTCCACCAGTAAGCCCTGTATTACTGAGACATTCAACCCGAGTAACACAACCACCTGATAGATATCAGGCTAGTGTTGTATGCCAAGTGAATACCGTTCCTGGTAATTACAATGAACTGAAACTGTATCCTGCTAAGGATCAGGCTGCTTGGCAGGAAGCAATGGATAAGGAAGTGAAAACCTTACAAAGGCTGGAGGTAGATGAAAATGTCAAGTTACCACCAGGTAAACATGCCTTAGGATGTAAATGGATTTTTAAACTTAAGACAGGTGTGGATGGGACTGTTACCCATAAAGCCAGGTTAGTAGCACAAGGGTTCAATCAGACAGCAAACGACTACGATGAGGTGTTTGCGCCTAGTCTGAAGGCTACTACATTACGAGCAGCATTAGTGTGAGCAGCTAAGGAGAAATACATTATAAATCATTTAGATGTAGAGACAGCATATCTGCATGCACCGTTGCAACACACTATTTATTTAAAGAAACCTTTAGGTATCAAAAATGATAATACAACTGTGCTGGAGATTGAAAAAGAGTCTTTATGGCTTGAAGCAATCAGGATATGAGTGGAACCAGTGTATAGTTAAGGAATTAACTAAGATAGGTTTTGTAGCTGGCATGGCTGATCCACTTTTGTTCAAAAGGAAAAGTAATGGTGTAATTTCATTGTTGCTATTGTTTACTGATGACATAGCATTAATCACCAAAACTGAACAAGAAGCTACTGAGATAATTTCACTATTAGAAAAGAAATTTAAAATAAAACAGTTAGGTGAAATTAAACAATATCTTGGTTTAAAGATAGATAAAACTAGGGGAGGATACAAAATCTCACAGGCAGATATAATTATCCAGTTATTAAAGAATTTTAAAATGGAACTTTGTAAAATGGCTAAAACACCAATGAGCCAGGAGTTTAGCCACAGTGATGTTCAAAGTCCTGTTTTTGATAAGAACATTTATCAGTCTTTGATTGGTAGCTTATCTTATCTTAGTAATTGGTCGAGGCCAGGTATAGCATACAGTGTTAGCCAATTAGCCAGGTTTAATGCTGAGCCAACTGAAAGGCACTGGCAAGCTGCTAAACATGTGTTAAGATATCTGAAACAAACGATGCATTATGCATTATATTTGGAGCCTAAGGATGAACTAAGTTTAACTGCATATGTTGATGCAAGTTTCACTACAGACATAAATACACATAAATCAACGTCAGGTACTGTAGTGTTATTAGGAAAGGTGTTGATTGAATGGAGGTCTATTCGACAGAAACATCTAAGTTTGTCAACAATGGAGGCTGAATTCTTATGTTTATCTCTATTATGTACAGATTTAGTTTGTTACAAGCAACTATTGATTGGCATGGGAATTGATGTAATAGATTCTATTGTTGTTTATGAAGACAACCAATCAGCAATACAGATGGCTTCCAATCTTGCTGTAAAGACAAGATCAAAACACACAGATCTAAGATATCTAAATGTGAGACAATGTGTGCAAAGTAAAATGATTAAACTGGAGTACTGCATGTCAGAGAATAACATTGCAGATCATTTTACAAAAGCCCAAAGCTCTGTAAAGCATAAGACTTGCTGTGAAGGATATGGACTTCAACTGTAAGGTGTTATATATTGTCCTACCCAAAGGGAAGAATGTTAGGAATGTAAGTCACCTAACAGTTGGGTTGGAAATATATAAACCAGGATAGACATTTAATACTGTCTCTTTAAGGGAATGCTAAAATTATAATTGGATGTGGTTCCTCAAACAGCCATAAGATGGAGCCAGAAACCTGGGTTGTTAGTTCTGTTGTTAGTTGCTAGTTGCTAGATGTTCTGATGGTCGATGTTCTTGGTTGCTGCATTTTCCCTATTGACTGTTGCTTATCGTCGTTCTTGGATTGCTGTGAGTCTATTTACTGAACTGTTTATGATACTGGACTTTGTTATTTGGATTATCCCTGGACTGAAAACTGACTGCTTTAACTGTGTATTACTTGGACTGTTTGTTGGACTTTGCTTAACCATTTACTGGAAGTAAAACCTACATTTTACTATTCAGTGTATCTGTGTGCTGGTTGTGTGTTATTCAACATCACTCTCATTAGGTGTCCCTGTGTGCACTCATTCTCCTAACTGGGAATTACCTCAACAGACA
Organism: Notechis scutatus; assembly: GCF_049901735.1. Taxonomy (NCBI): domain Eukaryota; kingdom Metazoa; phylum Chordata; class Lepidosauria; order Squamata; family Elapidae; genus Notechis; species Notechis scutatus. Next base: position 141,971,737 of record NC_142011.1, on the reverse strand, counting down.
TACTAGAGATATAAAGAAATATCAATGACATGTGGAAAAGTGTCATATCTCTCTCTCTCTCTCTCTCTCTCTCTCTCTCTTTCTCTCTCTCTCTCTCTCTCTCTCTCATTCTTCCTGTCTCTGTCTCTCTCTCCTCCTCTCTCTTCCTCTCGCCCTCTTATTAAACTAAAACCCAGGATAATTCAGTGATGCTGAATGCTGGGAGATTCAGGTCAACCAAAAGGTGCAGCTTCATCTCATAGTGCATAATTAATTATGGAATTTGTTTCCACAAGAAATGATACTCATCAGCGTATTTTTTTAAGAAAAGAAACAGGATAATTCATGGATGATAATTAGTGATAACTACATCATGCTTCTGAATGTTCATCTTGCAAAAAGGGTAGCTAAGAAGAAACTGGCAAATTGGGACCTCATCTCCCTTATGACCTTGCTTAAACATCCAAATCATCAGATGCCACAATGGACTAGATAGGATTTCAAAATGATCCAGCAGATATGCTCTTGTATACTTACTGACATATACTGACGTACATGAAGCTACAGTTAAACCTGCAAATGGTACAAAATATGACAGCAGATTAGGTTATAGGTAAAAGATATTGAGCTGTTAAACCTGTATTGGAAGATCTTCATTGGTTGCCAGTTGTTCTTGGGGCACAATTCACAATTCAGTTCAATATTAATTTATTTATTTTTATTTTATTTATTTTGTCAAGCAATTATAAGATAACAAGTATAAATATAACATAGTTATGAATACATGAAATGGATACATATAAGAAAAATAAAAAGAAACAATAGGACAGGGACGGTAGCCATGTTGGTGCGCTTATGCACGCCCTCTATTAGGATATTAATCCTAAACAATTTTAGGATATTAATCCTAAACAATTTGGCCCCTGGCAAACTGGGACCTCATCCCTTTTATGGACTTGCTTAAACTTTCAAATCTTCTGAAGACTCATTTCAAAAGTATCTGTTTAGCACATGGGAGAGGACTCATTCTGTGTCACTGCTGTGAGTAGAACACTCCCTCAGAAATTCTGTTCAGCCCATTCTTTCTCTTTTTAGGAACGTTGAAAAGGTGAATCTTTTTTTGCTTGGCTTTTAATGGTTTTTAAGGATTTTTTGTTCATATTGTAACATATCGCCCTTTTTTAACTTTGCATATTCTTTTCCTAAATCATCTCAAATGTTGTCTCTCAATGGAAAGACTACATTTGAGATGATTTAGGACAGGGGTGGGATTCAAATTTTTAATAACCGGTTCTGTGGGCGTGGCTTAGGTAATGGGCATGGCTTGGTGGTCATGTGACTGGGTGGACATGGCTTGGTGGTCATGTTATTGGCTGGGTGTGGCCAACTCAATATCACTCACATCGAGGCACGCGTCTCCTTGCCTGGGCTCTCATGACTGTGGGGATGCTACAACAGTCGTAAGTGTGAAAAAGGGTCATAAGTCACTTTTTTCAGTGCCATTGTAACTTTGAATGGTCACTCCACACAAGCAAAGTACCAGCAAAGGAAGGAAAAAAACTCCAGAGAAGTTCCTGAGACAGGAAGTCTAGTCCTGCCAAGAATGTAAAAAGGGTTAATGGAGAGGCAGTTTCTGTAAGCAACACCAGAATGTTTCCTTCCTGCCTTCCTTACAGGATTAGGCCAGTAATTTATTCTAACAACTGGTTCTCCAAACTGCTTAGAATGTTAATAACCGGTTCTAGCGAATAGGTGCGGACTGGTAGAATCCCACCCCTGATTTAGGAAACTTTCTATGGAAAAATCAGCATATTAGAAAAAAAGAAAAACATAATATTTTGCAGTTAAACTGCATAAGACTCCATCACATATCAATCTGGTGCGATATCCAAGTTAACGAAAGCTCAGAGATTGAACGATCTCATTTTTGGAGGAACCATAACTTATCTTGATCCTTTTTTAATTTTTATTATCACAGGTTTCTGCAGAAGGAACAAGAGGAGCAAATGACACATGCATTATTATGCAAATTTCATGACTTATGTATTTGTGCCAGACATTGTGACACAAATTACATCCTTTGTATGATGACCTCACAATGCACATGTAGTTGCTTTGAGATCCTCATGCTTTGTTATAGACACTGCTGATCATTATGAAAAACATCTTTTGTTTCTTTCAGTATCCATCTATATAGTAAATAGTCCAACACTACTTAACTATGATTATTTTTCAAAATTACCTTGAGTGTTTATTTAAAACAATGCATAAAGCCAAAACAGAATGGCAATACAATGGCTGGAAATACTTGAGAAATATATTTTGCACTTCTTACAGCAACGATGTGAGAAAGCATCATTCAAAGACCTTGCAGTAAGGGAGAGACAGTGCATTTTAAACCCAAGAACCCATTTTTGTTCTCACATTGTAATATTATAAGCTTTTAACTTTAATTATAATCATTACTTATTTATAGTTTCTTTGGATGCTGCAGAAAACCATTATAAATTTGACTGTATCATTAATATTATTTCTTCTGCTCCCATATTTTAATTTTAATAGAACTTCTGCACATACACTCAATCATTGCAGTGTGAAAATCAATCAGTAGGAAATATAGTGTTAAAACAGTGTTACTCAGCTGATCCAAATTAAATTTGGATAACCATTTTTTACTGTGTTTCTACTATTTAAGTTTCTACATTCAGAGCAAATGATCACAATACTTAAAAGATTATAAAATTAGGCAGGCATAACAAATATGTGACAAGTTTTGGGCAGCGTTATAGTTTCAAATTTTTCCACAGAGCAATCCAATTTAAGTCTGACATAAAATCAAGATTATAAAGTGATTAAAAGCAAAAGTTAAGTAATCGGATTGGATGCATCATTATTTCACAAGCGCGTGCCATCAAATCAGAAATGAACGTTAATATATTCATAAACACTAAACCTTTAATCCAATGTGGGACATGCTTACGCATAAATACAAGTGTTATCAGGATCTAGTTAAAACAGGAAATGTGTGCCCTTTAATTCTAATGGCAGCTTCAGCTTAAGAATCAAACCTATTCATAGTGTTCTCTTCATGCAAGTGTTACATTGTTATAGGAAATCAAAGCGCTGTAAATCGGGTTTGATTTCCATAAACGTAACTTCAGTATGGCCTCAAAGTATAGTATCTGGCATCTCAAGTGATAAACTTGGAATTTAGTTGGCGAGTTCTAAAGCATGCTGACTGGTTGGTTGGTTTTGATTTAGAAGGTGGGATGGACCTAGTCATTGTGAATTATTTGTCAAACCATACTTAAAACAAACTGATTTAGAGCGATGTAGTCACCATGCATTTCAAAGATATCATCAGGCACCTAAAGAAATTAGAGCTGTTATATTAGACCCTCTGATGGCCTAATCTTACCAGTAGCTCTGGCAGCATATAATCACAAGAACTTAATTAAGAAATACAACTTTGGGAACACAAAGTCCCTAAACAAAGCTACAATGAAGCCTTGTCTTGCACTGTCAGATTTAATATAAATATAAACATGAATACTAGGAATGTGTGTGTGGCGGCTCATGTTCAGTTCAGTGAGGTAAGATTAAGTGTTCAGACAAGATTGCAGTGCAACGCAAAGTGCAGCAACATCAAATCACCATTGAATCAAATCATTCCATTAAAGGTTTGGACAGCTCTCATCAACATCAGGAGCATGTGTAAGTTGGTTAATGGGGCAACAGCTCAACATCTCTTTGTCAGCTCATCAAGGTAGGCCAAGTCAATAAAACAGGCAGTGGAGGGATTATACAAATTATATTTTATTCTTGTAGGGTTCAATAAAATAAAACATTAAAATCTTTCAGAGTTTTCCTCAGTTCCCTTTTATACCCAACACAATCAAGATTGTTTTTAGTTTCTTTTTCGTACCTTCTCTTTTCCCAGGACTGAGTGGTCTTTTATTTTCCTCTAAAAGTCTTTTTCTTCGGGGTGATCTCCACATTCCTTCAGCAATAACGTTAAGCTCCAGCCACGAAGGGGATAACTGTACTTCAAAGGTAGAACATAGAGGAGATCCAGGTGCAAACTTTACATATCAAAATAGATATGTAGAAATAGAAAAGGCTGTTGCATGAAAGCCAGTATTGTAGATCACATTAAACTGTGGGCCAAGTGCCTAATTGGTAAAAGACAAGTTTTAGAAGTTCCTATTGTTTTAGAAACCTATACGTAGGAAACCTATACATAGGAAAGGCCTTGGGAGACAGGGTGATGAGATGCTGCCCAGGGAATGATCGGATAAGAGAGAGCATAGTCTGCAGCTGTAGCAATAGGCTCAAGAGGAACCCTCCCTAAGCTCTCAGAATATAAAGGTGACAGTGGAAGAATTGTACTTTCAGAGTTGCAAGATCCTAATAATGTAACTTACATGAAGGCAGAATTGGTTAATCTGATCATGCTTCCTGTCTGGCTGATCTGGTAAGGCTGACATCAAACTTGTGAGTCTCAAGATCGCAAGACTCAATGTCAATAACAAGAAAGAGCAAAAAAAATGATCCTAGGCAAGGGAAAAACTAGGCCCAAATATTCTCTCTAAAGATTCAAGAGTAAATTTTAGCAATAGCAATAGCACTTAGACTGATATACCCGCTTACAGTGCTTTACAGCTCTCTCTAAGCACTTCACAGAGTCAGCATATTGCCCCCAACAATCTGGGTCCTCATTTTACTCACCAGGGAAAGGTGGTTGAGTCAACCTTGAGCCTGGTGAAATTGGATCTGCCAAATTGCAGGAAGCCGGCAGTCAGCAGAAATACCCGCAGTATTGCATCTAACCACTGCGCCACCACAGCTCATTTTTAGCTTCAAATTCTAATGGTAATTGATGGGAAATATGTATATGATAATTTCATGCTGATGTGGTTTTCTAAAAAATTTCTTTGGTGATTTTTTTTTACTTTTTAGACATCTGAAAAGGTAGCTTGTTCTAATAGGGACTGTCTTATTTTAATGTCTGGCAAATTAAACCCTTCTCAGAACGTTGTCATCTTTTAGAATAAATCTATTGTCATCTGTTATGTTCTCTGATAAAGAGATGGATGGATAGATGGATGGATGGGAGGGAAGGAAGAAGTGAGATTACCCTTTCTCTTTCTCCAACAGTACAGTTTTAAGAATTATATTCCATCTTTAGGGTGGGATCCTATTCTGAATCCTATTCTGAATCCAGGGCCCATTATAATAAGCTGGAATGTTTTATTTCCTCATTCTGTATTCACAATGTTAGGGTGGAGGGATGGCGTAGAATTGAATCTAATATAGTAATTAATCTTTTGTACTTTTGGCTTCCCTTTGCAACATAAAATCATATTTATGGAAAATCCCATAGAGGATTTTAGCAGAATAAATTTGAGGTAAACTAAGATCAGAGACATAATCTATAAAAGCAAAATGTGAGCATATATAAAAAGTACCTCAAGGTAAACATTTTGTGTATGGACTAAGGTATATGCATAAATCTTGTGTTTATGAATTTCTTGCAAGGAGGATTATTCTATCATAATCTATCTATCTAATCTATCCACCCATTCATCCCTCCCTCCCTCCACCCCTCCTTCCCTCCATCTCTCCCTCCCTCCCTCCCTCCATCTCTCCCTCCCTCCCTCCCTCCCTCCATCATCTAAGCTTATCTATCTATCTATCTATCTATCTATCTATCTATCTATCTATCTATCTATCTATCTATCTATCTATCATCTATCTATATTAATTCTTGCACGTACTTTGAGACACGAACTATGCACCAGAGTTGTGCAAAACATTTGAAGAAAGGGCTTCACAACATACAAGCATAGCATCCCTCTCTAAATCACTAAAGTAGTCATGTCCTTTTCATGATTATTTTTATGGCTGTCCTTTGTATGCTGTTCATGGCTGTCAACATATGTTGTTGCACAACAAGCTTTATGAAGAACTTGCAGCCTAAAGACCATCCTGTCTGATGACCATCCTGCCACAAAATTTGGCTCTATATTTATACTGTCCACAGGGAACATGGCTTGCAGGTCTCCAATTTGTAGATAGTCTACAAATTCCAGCTCTAACAGGAAGGAGCAATTTTGACGCATTCATGCTGTTGGATGATTCTTCCCCTGGAGCAGACTGGGGCTAGGATTTTGGCATTGCAGCCAGTGATGTGACTGCCTTTCCCCCTTTAAAAGATCTATCTGATCATAAATGAATTTCATCAGGGTTCCTAACTGCCATGAAACTACCATATAATTAGAAATACATTGCAAGTTTTTCAATTCAGAATAGATAAATGGGATAGGTTGTGGGTTTGGATAGCATACAGAGAAAGGTTCTAGCTGATACATACACTTTGGTTACTTTTGCTCATTTTAACCCAACAATTAAAATGATATTGAGAAAAAGAGCATAACCTACAAGTGACAATGGCACGCAAAATTCACAGAGCATACCCTCTTCAGGCATTTTTTTTTCTTAATCATTAAATTTGGAAGGGAAAAATGCTGTTGAACAAAAATGCTGTTTCAAATCTGTAATAGACTTATTACAAAAAAATAATTTCCTCCTTTTTGTCTTAAATCAAACTCAGCTGGAATTGTTTTCCATCTGACATATACTGAACAGTATTATGAATCAACCACATGTCTGGGAGCACTGATTTTATATCTGGGGGGGGGTGTGTGATGTTATTTTTTTTAATTACACATGTTCCTCACAATCTCTCTTATTTATATGTATTAGAAGGTCATGGGCTTAACAAATTGGAATGTTTATGTTCCTTAGAATTGTTTTTTAGAAAACTTGCCCCATGAGGTGGTTCTTATCATGGAGGCGGAAAAAAATCTATCCAACTAGTCATCCCAAATATCGATAGTCCTTGCTTTACAACCACAATTGGGAGCAGAACCTCTGTTGCACAGCAATGCCATCTTTAAGTGAGTCATCATGTAACCAGATCCAGTCGTTAAGTGAATCATGTGGTGATTAAGCGAATCCAATTTCTGCCATGGAGTTTGCTTGTCTGAAGTTTGCAACTTGTGTTGACATGACCCCAGGCTGCTGCAATCATTGTAAATTCATCCTTGGTTACTAAGTGCCTGAATCACAATCACAAGTGTGAGGACCCCATGACAAGCATAAGTGAAAGGACTGGTCACATGTCACTTTTTCAGTGCTGTTGTAAACTTTTAATGGTTAGTAAACAAATTGACATAAGTTGAGGTCTATTGTATTGCAACTCAGTTGTTTGCATGAAAGTTCAGGCTTCATAGAACTATAGAACTATTCTAAATTCAAAGCATTGAATCAAGGAAGCCCCAAATATAATACCTTTAATTCTCACATGTAGATGGGAATTCATGCTTGCCCGGTCACATTGGCTGATGAAAATAAGGGTGTTTTGATTTTAAAAACAGAGATATTTCCATGATGAGGCCTCTACCAGTAAATATAAAATCCTCTAAATATAAAATCTAGGAGCCAATAATCAAATGTAAAAAAAGAAAGGTATTTTCACTGGAAAACATCTTCATAGCTTGCCTTTGAAGAAGGGCCCATTTTACCATTTGTATAATTTGTCTTCCTCACCTATGGCTCTCAGGATCCGGTGAGATTAAGTGCTAATCTCAGGGCAATATTCAGCAAAGATACAACTATTGATTAATTGTGTGCTTCCAATTGGGTACAATGTAGGAAAACAGCAACAACGAAGCAAAGAAGCACATAGTGGCGCCCCCTCTGTTCTGACCCAAGTTTAGCAGAACCAAGAAACAGAGTCCTTGTCCCAAAACCCCGCCTCTTTATTTAGTTGCTGTGAATTCATGGCATTCACACACAGAAAAATCCTGGAAATATTAGTCTTTGGATAATTGCCAGGCCGAGAGCTTCCAGTCACAAAGCTGTAAATTAATTTGTGGCAAGGAGTCTCTGAGGCACAAACCATGATAAGCAAATCATCATCATAATAAGCAAACTAACTCTCTCCTGCAATTACCACTCCCCTTTTGCTTCTATTTATTCCCTATGGGAGGGGCCATTCAGCATCCACGTGTGCCTTTCCTTCTGAGTCGGGCCCTGTTCCTTCATTGTTCTCCTCTCCTGACAACTCTGCGCATACACATCTGGAACAGGCTCCAGCCGTTCTTCTTCCCCACTTATCTGCGACTCCAAAGGCAGCTGGGAAATGTCAGCCCTATCTCTGCTTCTGACACAGAGCATCCATCAGAGCCTTCCCCAGAATCCAGGAATGGCCCAAGTTCCTCCCCAACCTCCTCACTGTCTGAGTCTGGCGGGCCACAACACCCTCATTTCTCATGCTTATAAAGCATTAGGAGCTGGCCACTCCTGATCTCTCTCCCAAGTTCTCGATTTACGACCACAATTGTGCCCCAAAATTATGTTGTTAAGTGAAATGTTTGATAAGTGAGTTTTATGACCTTTCTTGCCACCATTGTTAAGTGAATCACTGCAGTTGTTAAGTTAGTAACATGGTTGTTAAGTGAATCCAGTTTCTCCATTATTTGTCAGGAGATCGCAGAAGCTGATCACATGACTTCAAGGCACTGCAACCATCATAAATATGAGTCAGTTGCCAAGCATCTGAATTTTGATCACATGACCACGGAATGCTGCAACCAGGGGTGGGATTCTACCTGTTCTGTCCACTTCTGTAGAACCGGTAGTTCTGAAGAGCAGCAGACAGAGAGTATACATAGAACCGGTTCTATGTCTGCTGCTGTTTTGGCCCACCTGCCCACCCGGGCTCTTACCTGACATTTATTTCCTGCTTTTTCAACCGCAGCTGCTTTGTGCGGCACAGCTGCGGTTGAAAAAGCAGGGGGAAAAAAGGGCTTTTCCAACCGCTGCGCACTTGCACGCAGCACTGCTCAGCTGTCCAGGCAGCTCAGCAGGTCGTAAATTGCACCCGTGTGACGCAGAGCAACAGAACCAGTAATTATGATTCCATCCCTGGCTGCAATGGTTGTTATGTGTGAAAAAACAGTCAGAAGCCTCTTTTTTTCAGTGCCATTGTGTCTGAACGGTCACTAAATGAACTGTTATAAATCAAGGACTGTGTGTATTCTTCCCTGAACTAACAATCCAGATTAGGATGGACTAAATGACACCAGTCAAGCATCAGAGGAGAGGCCAGGCTGTTGCTTTACTAACCCCTTAAAGATACGTTTAATCTATATCATTTATGTCTTTAATCTCAGTTTAATGTGAAGAAATGAATCCTATTAAAGTAGAGTGTGACAAGTTGTAACAACAGATTCAGTGTATGTTCATTCACCAACAGAGGTTACTTGAGAACACTCAAGAGGCCTCTTGAGAAGCTGTAGAAAATGAGGATGGAGTTAGCACATCTTTCAGGCTTTTTCTTATCTGATTATTGCTGAGCTGTTTTGAACATCTATAATCAAGCTAAAAGAATTAGTAGCTCAAGAAGTTTCAACAGAAAGAAAAATGGAGGAGATTTTCATTTTACACAATTAAAGGGGAAACAAGGATATAACTGAATTAACAAATGAAATTAATGTAATTGTAGCCTACTGTAATCAGAATGGTTTGTGCTAATCTGATATGCAATAAAAATATGCTTTTCTTAAATGGACTCCAGCTGCAAATAATCACAAAGAAGAAAACCAATGCTACCACTGAGTGTGGAAGTGAATAGCCTTGTTTTATCCAGAAGAAAAAACCCCAAAAGACAGCAATTGCCAAAATGAATAAATAAAGGAAAATGTGGCCTTGTCATGTGGTTATATAGATCTTAGCTAAATCTCCAAAATGTAAATGTTGACGTAGCACGTTGATAGAGAGTGTTGATGTTAAAGAGATTGTTCTTTAGATGTTGTAAGATAATATTGAATCGAATTTGCAAATTTAAAAATGTCTGGAGATCAGTTCATTCAGTCATAAGAGAGTTTCTTGGCCAAGTAAAATGCATTACTTTGAAAATTAAAATATTGCAAAATAAGGCAGATAAATAATCACATTGTAAGAGGCAAGTGCTTATTTAAATATATTGGACTATTGATATTATTGGTTGGTTAAGCGTGACTGTGATCTTACATAGTTTATTGTTGTTTTGACCTTTCTGAGTGTTTCCTTACAGTTTCTCCAGAAGTTTCAATACAGTAAAGCAAACAGCGGAAATTTCTATTCCAGATTCTGCTCAACTCATAGAGGTAAAAAGCAATTAGCAATAGCACTAAGATTTATACACTGCTTCATGGTGCTTCTCTAAGTGGTTTACAGAGTAAGCATATTGCCCCCAACAGTCTGGCTTCTCATTTTGCTGACTTCGGAAGGATGCAAGGCTGAGTCAACTTTGAGCTGGGGAATAATTGAACAGCCGAACTGCTGGCCGACGGTAGTCAGAAGAAGTAGCCTGCAGTAATGCACATTCTAACCACCATGCCACCATGTCCAGATTATAGATAGTCCTTGACTTAAAACCATTCATTTAGCGACTGTTCAAAGTTACAAAGGCACTGCAAAAAAAAAAATGACTTACAACCAGTCGTCATGCATACCACTGTTGCAGCATCCCCACAGTCATGTGATCAAAATTCAGGTATTTAGCAACTGGCATGTATTACAACAGTTGCAGTGCTGTGATCATATGATCCCCACTTGTAATCTTCCCAGACAGCTTTTGACAAGCAAAGTCAATGGGAGAAGCTAAATTCACTTAACAGCTGCGTGATTAAGCCAACAACAACGGCAATAATTCTCTTAATAACCAGGGCAAAAAAAAGATCATAAATTTGAGCAAAACTTAGCAACTGTCTTACTTAGCAATGGAAATTCTGGTCCCAATTGTGGTCGTAAATCAAAGACTACCTATAATATACATTGCAGGCCACAAAGAATAGCTGGTGTGCCAATCTGCTCATGAATAGCCAGGAGCACAGGGACAGTTGTTTGAGCTGGCAGTATCTGTGAGGCCTGGACACACTTTCAGCACTGAGCAGCATGTCTTCCATGATGGGAGTGGCCATGAAAACCTAGGCGCTGATGGCAGATCCTTCTGAGTTGCAGCAAAATTTAGTGGCAGTGGATTGATGATTTTGTAACAACCACTGCTGAGGCTCTGGTGCTTTTTCTTTGAGCAACAGAAAAGACCCACTTCCTGGTCCTTCTTCTATATAGATACTTTTTGGATTTATATGAATGGAAAGTCTGTAGCGCAGCACTTTGATCAAAGGTTGTCTTCAGGGATAAAAGACTGCATGGGGTGACTAGTGAAGTCCCAATGTCATGTAATTGGAAAAGGTCATTTTCTGGTTTGAAGGAAGGGCTTGATGGAAAGGCGTACCTAAGTTTCAGTTCATATACCAGTAACTAAATCATGATAGATATAGATAGATAGATAGATAGATAGATAGATAGATAGATAGATAGATAGATAGATAGATAGATAGATAGATACAGACAAACAGACAGACAGGCAGACAAATGGGGATATAGATATAGATGATATATAGATATTGCATCCTGTGACAAACCTTATAAGAAGCAACCAACAGTCAGAATTTCATTTCAAGAGGACAGAGGAGAAAATGGGACCTGAATGACCAACATGGAATGTAGGATTCATCATGTAAATAAACCATGTCCATGTAAACAGTTAGTTACTGTAGCTTCCAGGAGGCTTGTGTGGAAAGAAAGAAACATAAAAGAAGGTTTAACAAATTACAGAAATGCATAAAGCAAATAAAAGGATGAAACAAGATAGGGAAACCATGCAGAACATGGTTTCTGAACTTTTTCCCAACTGTTTTATCAGTTCCAGCCATCCGAGGCATCTGTATGGTCTTCTGTATAGCAAAATAATGTGTTGCATATATGCTTTTGTTTTTCTCTTATGGGTGTCGGCATGTATGGGTTCACAGAGCATTTTAGTCTAAGTCATGTGATCAAGAGAGAGAAGGAAAAGGAGCTATGAAAGGGACTCTCAACAACAGCTAACACCACCGCCAAATGGTTTCTTCCATAGGAATACACTGGGGGGGAAATTTGGAATATTTTTTCCCCAACCTGCTTCAGCCCATTTTGAACTTAAATTTGCTGGCTTCTTTCCCTTCAACAAATTTGAATAGGTTCTATTCTATTTTTCAGACAATTTCTCCGCAAAGAGAAAGTATTTCTTTCCAAAGTTGTTTTTGGAGAGAATAAGGAGAGAAAAATGTATAATGGTAGAAGTGTTCAGCTTAGAAGTGTTCAGCTTAAGCTATTAAGTAAATGAATGAGAAGTGCCAGTTTTTAAATTTGTATTACTCAGTAACACATCATGCTAAATGGACTTGTTCCCAAAGTTCAATAGGTTGGAAGGCTGTAACCATTACCCTTCTCTTCTGATATAATGATGATTGTTTGGAAATATGCACAATCCACTTTGGTCCACCTAGCAGGAACGTAATGAAATTACTATGAATTTGTTAGTACGAAATCCTTTAGATGTTTCTCCAACAGAAATTTCTATCTTCACATAAGAATATTACTTTACATTGAATGGTCCTTCTTATAAATGTTTTATATAATATTTATCGTATTTTGGAGATTAGGTTCCATTCTGTTCAGTATAAGAGGCTAAAGTTAGGGATAATTGATTCATATGCATGGGAGATTTCATATTTAAAACCTGTAACCCCTGGTTTACAGCTGCTACCTTGAAAGCTTTGTTGTAAATCCTTCTGTATAGGATGTCAAGAGGTAGCATAAACTTTTTCTAAACAACCTGAAGCAATTGGCTGATCAATACCTCTTCTGGGGATGGATGAATCGTACCAATCTGGGGTGACCTTGCCCCACCAATCTTGGATGAGTTAGCCTCAGCATTTCCTGAAAAGAATGTTCTGACATGTTTGGACAAAACCAGCTTTCTGTTCTTTCAACAACAGCAATTAAAAAGAAAAGAAAAGTAAGAGGGAAAGGAAACCTTAACCATTTGGAGTGATCTTTAATATGAGCATTTTAAAATAAGAACATGAAGTTTTCACCCAATAAATTCTGAAGCTGAGATGAGACCATATGTCACCATATGTTACCATGATCAATTACAGCTTTTTTGAAAGTGCTGCAGCTGAAAGCAAACTTGTCCGATCTTGCTGAACAGATCTGTCAGTGAATGTAGAAATGCTCAAGCAAGAAAGAAATGTTTAGTGATGCAACATTACTTTCCACCTTCAGTTTATAAATGTCTTCTAGTTAACTCTCAGAAACTATGCATGCCGATAATTAACCATTCATATCTAATTGACTTAAATATTAACATTTTCACAATGAAGAAAACATGATGGAAAGGTTAAATAGCTTCTTGAAGGTCATTGAAGAATGCAGTGATAACAAGAACAGCAACAAGATGATCATAACTGAGCTCAGTGCTTACTTTCCAAATAAGTTCAGGGGAGATTTCCCGTAAATGATTATATGATTGCAGCCACTGATGCAAAATATGGAGCTGAGAAGGGAAGACAGTTTTTAGAGTATGTATTCAATGTTATTGCCCACTACAGTTCACTACCTTCCTAAATATCAACTATAAAGAGTAGTTACTTAACAAGTCAAGGAGAACTGTAAGAGCTCAGCCACTACAATTGCTATATAATTTCCAACGCTGGGAACATTTTTCCAAACACATTTATTCTGATAACTAAACAAAAAAAAATTGTTCTCACTCCAATAAAGGAACCACATTTACAGAATGTGTTCTGAATATTCTCCATTGCCATTGCTTGTTTTATTAGCATTTTGATCCATACGCACACAGACACACAAGAGACACAGAAAGGAAATGTGCATTACATACTCATTCCCACTATTAGCCAGCATTTGAAACAATGGTTTAACTGCTTGTATTAAAGTAAATTTTCACATGTCCCAAAGTAAACAATGTGATACTAGATCAGGTCACTGTCGTGCCCTCTGAGGGAGAGGAGGAAGAGCCAACAGGGAGTGGAGGTGTGGCTCTGGAGTTTGTGGAGGAGGCTGGGGAAGGGCAGAGGCTGGCTGGGCAGTCAGAGGAAGAACCAGGCCCATCTCCTCTTCATCCTAGGACACGCAGGGAGGAACGGAGAAGGAAACAACTTGGCTTACGAGAGAGGAAATGGCCATGATCCCCCCTCATTGGTGGCAGCTGGGGAGAATAGTATATAAGAGAGATGGTTAAAACACAGCATTGCCAGAAGCAAAGTGTGTTTTATTTTGGGCTGAAGTTATCTTGGTTGGCATCCTTCCAACAGACTGTGCCTTGTTATCTCCTGGAATTTGGTAATTACTTATCCTGGTCCCTTGTGGAAATTCCTTCATTGTAGTTTGTTTGGTTTTTTATTTCACCTCTATCTGCTCATTAAGTTTGGACTGTACTGCTTTCTTTTGAAGACTATATTTGAGTACGTTTTCTCTCCAACTGAGAATTATTGAACAGTGGGGCCAAGTTGGAGGCATTAACAGACATTTATTTACGTTTTGGATTTTGTTGCATTTATGTTACACTCCGGGTCATCACAGTCACTATCAAAACAAGAAACAAATAGAAACTGCATCCCATGCCCAAAAGGGTGAAGAAGAGAAAGAGGCATGAGAAATTTGAACGCTAATAAAATATTCTTATTGAAACTGTTTCATACAGACTTTATAATTTTGCTCTAATACAAAACCCTAATAAAGCTGGTTATCTGAACTTTCATGTCATGGTTTAGTCTACAGCAGTGGTTCTCAACCTGTGGTCCACGGACCAAAGGTGGTATTCAGCATGTTCTGACCAGTTCTGGAGAACTGGTAGCGGAAATTTGGAGTAGTACCACCTCTGACTGGAGATTTTACAGTATCCTTCCCCTGCCACACCCACCAAGCCACTCCCACAGAACCGGTAGTAAAAAAATAATTGAATCCCACCATGGACCCCTGGGGAGCCATGTCATCACAGGGGTCGCTGAAGGCATGAAGAAATGTTATGATTTAAATCTTAAGTCTTGGGGGTCCGTGGCCATGACCACAAAAGTTATTTAAAGGGAGTCCATGGTGAAGAACAGGTTGAGAACCAGGAAAGGACCAACAACTTTCACCATACTACAGGAGATACAAAGTTCACCAGGCAAGGCAAGGCAGTTTAAATGAGCCTAAATGGCTGGCTTAGAGAGATGCCATGGGATGAGCAATCTTCTTTGAACTAGTGGTTTCTACATATATGTATTTGAGAACATACAGTATCTTAGTGGCTATGCTGGTAGAAATGATACTAGCCAAACCTTTCTAGAAGACACTTTCATAGGAAAGCATGGACAGCTAGCTAAAGAATATTCTTTTCTTTGTATACCTACCATGTTTCTCATATAATAAGGCCGGGTCTTACTTTTTTTTGAGCCCCGAAAAAATGGCTAAGCCGTCTTTTCGGGGGTGACTTAATTCTCCCCCCCTTGCATCTTCAGGTGGGCAGCGACGGCTTGGATGTTGACCTCGGCGTTGGTGAGGCACTTCGTATCGGGGTCAACGCAGACAGCACCATATCCGGGTGTGCAACAAAACAGCAAGCCCCCCCACCATTCCCCCCATTTCGCATCTTTTAATATAGGCCTTAATTTGGGGGGAGGGGCTTAATTTCATTTCATGCCTATAAAACATGTTGGGACTTCCTATTGGGGGAGGCCGTATTGTTGGAGAAACAGGGTAGATGGAATTCCTTTCTAAGGTTAAAATATTGCATATAACTTTATTTTCAAAATTGGCTTTCTCATGTTGCCATTTCCCATCCACCATTATACATGCATAATTAAATTAATTTTTGAGGATTTGGGAATCTGCCAGAGTGGCATTGGATGGAGTGAAAAAAGACAGGGACTGAAAGACAGAATTAAAAGTGGCAACAAGTTGGCATAGATGTTGGTGAACAAATACTGGAAAAAGGTATTGGCAAAATTTTTAATGCTGTTGCCAAGAAAACTACATGGATGTTTTTCATGTCGTCCCTAGGAGCTAAACACTAATTGAGATAGTCTTATATGTAGTACTTATATGTGCATAAATGCTTTAATCCATATATGCATTTATTTCAGTAGGCTTTCCTTTCAAGTTTATGATCTTATTCCCATTTAATATTTATATTTGGGATGTGAAAATGCTTGGTAGCAATATATTTTTTTTAAAAAATAGTTTTTATTAAAAGAGTTTACATATATACTAAGAAAAAATATAATAAATGTAAAAAAAGAAAAAAGAAAAGAGACGAAAAGAAAAAGGAAGAAGAAAAAAGATAAAGGACACCGAAAAAGACAGAAGACTATATTGTGTTTCATACAATTCTAATCAAATCTCTCTAAAACCACATCCTAATTCTCATTTTTGTACAACCTATTCTTTCTAATCATCAAAACCAAAAGTCACAGAGACTCTTTTTTCATGCACAAAATGCACAAGGGGTTTCCAATCGTGACTGTAGCAATATAATTTGCAAAATGAATAAATACACAACCAGAAAATTCAGAAAGAAATCATTTCATTTGGTAAACTTGCAAAAAAACACGATTTCAGCTCCCACTTTGTTTGAGAATGGTTTCTCTTATCTAAAGAATGTCAAAAGACTGCTACCTTTGCTACCTATACTGCTTTAAATAAGAATAAGTCAAAACTAAATGAAGCTTCCCATGATCGCCAGGGCTCTATCCACGTGATTCATAGCAATGTCTTCTACATAAATGGCTCCCGCATTAAAAACAACCTAATTTAGATCATATCGCCAAAGCATATATAAACAGAATCTCATGAAGCACTCACGAATGCCTGTGTTGATTTAATCCAAAATGTGGTTTAATTTTAAAAGGGTAAATTGAACCAGCTTTCTTTTGAAAAAACAACAACAAATGAAATAGAGCCCAACTCTGTACTTTTTGCCTTGCACAGAGATTGGTACATTAAGGTGATAACATCTTTCCAATCAAAGGCCTTGATAATGATGCAGGATCAGAGCGTTTCAAAGGCAGCTGCTAGAATAAACGTTTAATTCAAGGTAATCTGGATGGGTGCAGTCAAGCTTCCCTGGGTGACCTTGTGTGCAACTGAGCATATCTTTCTTAAGCAAAGGTGGAAGGAAGCTAATTAGCCAATGCAAAGAGTTAATGTAGGTAAATGTTAAATTCCATCTATTGTTATAATCATGTACTTGCACACATGTTCGCAGGAGGGGTGAGTCATTAGGCTACTTTAAATCAACATAGATAGAGACTGCAAATGCATTTTCAATCTCCTGGGGAGACCAAAAAAAACCCCACCTTTCTGATGGAAAGGAAATGAATAAGTGTGGAGTGCTATAAATTTGGGATGGGATATGGTATATAAACTTTAGCTGCGTGATGAAAGGGACCAGGAAGCCATTAAAGATCATCCCTAGAAATAGCTAGTTTTGAGTTAATAGCAATACTCTGGAAGAGACCTCTAATAAGGGCTGATGCCTGGAAGAAAAAAAAAACCGTGAATCAAAGAGATAAAAAGGTATCCCATTAAAACCCATTGACTAATTGATTTCCCCCCCTTCACTGGTTTAAATTGATTTCCTGTAAGAATACATCTATTTACATGGTTATCTGTAGAATATGGTATCCCACTGGTACATTTCTTCTTGCTTTTGAACTTCTTCTTGAAAATAATTTTCCAAAATATCCAGTGATGGAAGCAGTCTCAACCAACTATACAGCTCCAAAGTTACTATATCAGAGACATGGAACCTATAATCTTTTAAATATTACCCAGCAGTAACTTCTAACATTTTTCATTGGTGTCTGTGCTTTCTGATCCTGCTAGGAGTTTAGCAAAATCTCTGTGGGACTACTGGGTACCAGCAAGGCCAAGGGTTTTTAGAGGGGAACTTTTTCAATTCCACCTCTGTTGATCTCTGATCTAGGCGTGTGTTCTCTACACTGAGCCATGCCTTTGCAACATCTTATGTAATAACAGTTACAGCAGCTACGTTCATTTAGTGCGGAATAGATCAAAATGCAAAGGCTAATACACGTACATACAGATATGGTAAAATGTGGGTATGGGTTGGAAAACAAAACGGCAAACAGAGAAATCCTCTTATCTATGCCTTTTTGTGTTTGGCTTACACATGCAAATGTTTAGCATGCAGCGTCCCTAGCTCGGCTTCACATCTCTCGATTTTCATTCCACAGATGCTAAGATGTAAAGAAACCATCACAAAGACAGCATGACTTGACGCGGCCTTTCTATGCTGGCATTTTGCAGCATGCTTATGCTGGCATTTACTGATTGCTCTGGCCTCATTCTCAACTAGGTTAGCCATGCTGTCACTAAAGCAATACAGTCCCAGGGAATCCTGTGACAATTTTGCTTCCCCTCCCTTCCCCCACCTCCCTCTCTCTCTCTCACACACACAGACATATACACACCAAGCAAAAGCAAAAAGAGAAACAATTTAATTTGCTTGATCTGGTATGCTGCAAAGGACAATCGAAAATCTCTCTCTGTGTGTATGCTGTGGTTAGCCAACTGCCATATGCCCGAACTAGAATGCCAACAGCAACTATGAGCACTGGGAGAACTTGTGTCATTAGCCTCTAACCCAGCAACAGAAGAAACTCGTTTGCCCCATACTGGACCTCCATTAAAACAGACCTGCATCAGATGGTTGCTATGTTTTTGGCATGGGAGCCACATGCCCGTTGTTAGGAGCTCATCATCTCTCGCCGCAGCAGGGTGGCATCCACAGAACAGTATTTCCACTGGCAGATGCCAAGATATAGACACAATAACAAAAGCAGCTTAAGTCCATCTTGCCTTTCCTGATATTAGCATACTGCAAAGCTGAACGTAGAAAGAAGTTGGGGATTTTTAAGCACCACAACAAAAATCTTTCACATCTTTCATTGGGCCAAGAAAATTATAGGAGATTTGTAAAAGCAATCGTCTTAAGCTGCAACCACAACATGCAAACCCACCGATCCCCCAATGGGGCTATATTGACAATCATAAATTCAAACCTCAGAACTTTAATTAAAAAAAAGGCAATGGTGCAAAAGCTGTCGGTATATTCTAAAGACAAAGACTAAAGTTCATTTTTTCCTCTCCTAGGAAAGGAGGAAGTATATTTTTATTTGTTTAAAATATTTTAAAATTGGTTCTTAGGGCCCACCCTCTCGTGGTACCACAGAACAACTTGCAGTCACGTAGTTTTAGCAGAAACAGCATTCCAGGAAAACCTGAAAACACCATGCAGGCTAGAAGCCTTTCACACATTAGATAACATGTGTTAAAATAAAATAGTAAAAATTTTAAAATAGCTAGGAAGATTTCTTTCAGTTACTGGTGCCAGTGGTGGTATGCTACCGGTGCGGCCCAGTTCTGCAGAGCAGTGATGAGCAGTGAAGACCGAACCAGTTTTCTCTGCCACTCTGCTGTTGGTCTCACCCGCCTACCTGGGCTCCCATACACACCTTTATCCAGGGGTGGGATTCTACAGGTTCGCACCTATTTGCTAGAACCGGTTGTTAACATTTTAAGCAGTTTGGAGAACCGGTTGTTAAAAGAAATTACTGGCCTAATCCTGTAAGGAAGGCAGGAAGGAAACATTCTGGTGTTGCTTACAGAAACTGCCTCTCTGTTAACCCTTATTACATTCTTGGCAGGACTAGACTTCCTGTCTCAGGAAGGTCTCTGGAGTTTTTTTCCCTTCCTTTGCTGGTACTTTGCTTGTGTGGAGTGACCATTCAAAGTTACAATGGCACTGAAAAAAGTGACTTATGACCATTTTTCCCACTTACGACTGTTGCAGCATCCCCACAGTCATGAGAGGCCAGGCGAGGAGATGCGTGCCTCGATGTGAGTGATGTTGAGTTGACCATGCCCAGCCAGTCACATGACCATCAAGCCATGCCCACCAACTAAGCCACGCCCACAGAACCGGTTGTTAAAAAAAATTGAATCCCACCACTGCTTTATCTTCTGCTTTTGAAGAGCAGCTGCTTTACGTGGCACACAAGAATGCCGAGCAGCAGCTGCTCAAGCGAGTGGGTGAGTGCAGGCTTGCAGGAGGTGAGTTGGAATGCCACTGCGCCTGCGTAAATGCCTCTGTGCCTGTGCATGAGTGTGTGCACGCGTGCAAAGCGCATCCACCAAGCCATGGCCCCTGTACCAGTGGTAAAAGTTTTTGAATCCCACCACTGATTGGTGCATTGTAGTTAACATGGTGGTGTATTTTGCTACTGTGACCATCATCATGTCCTACCATACATGATTTCCCTCCAGAAAACCAACTCAGTGAAAGGACAAAGTGAAAGCAAGGTTTCTGCTTAAAGGCTGTTTGTGATGATGTAAACTTAGTTCCACTAAGTTCCACTATGGAGTCTGGCCATTGTGTCTTTTCTGTGGCTTTCCTGTGGCAGCTTCTGAAGTTCAGAAGGCCTTTTACCTTCCTAGACCTCTGCAGAATACCAAAGACCTGTTTTTCTCTCTCTTTTAATCACTGGGATGAGGGGACTGCACATCAGATTTTTTTTTTGTTTTTCTTTTCATTTGGCCTTAACAGTTTTAATATGGTTTTTGTGTTATTTTCCTTCAGAATAATATTTAGCTATTCAAAAAAAGTTAAAATACAAAACACCAAAATAATTGGAAAAAGCAAAAAAGCGTGTGTATGTGTTAATCTTTTAAAAACACTTTTTAAAAAGGCTTTCGTGTTATTTTAATGTTTGATTGGGAGCCACCCAGAGTTTGTGATAAGATGAACAGCTATATACTATATTATACGGAGTATAAGACACTCTGAAGTATAAGGCACACCTAGCTTTTGGGGAGGAAAACAAGAAGAAGAAAAATCTACCCTTGCCTCCCAGCAATTTGCCTCCTTACAGCAAACAGCCCGTTTCAGCTTCAGCACAGCCTGATTAGCACAAGCAGATGATTGTCAGTTGGATTGGCCTCCCGACGATCAGCTGTTTCAGGCTGCAGGGATTGCCGTCGCCTATTACCACCTCCACGTACCCCAATTTCAGCCTCCGCATGCTCCATTTTCGGCCTCTGCATGGCCCATTTTTCACCCCATTCCTCATGCCATTACTCCACTTTTGGAGATTTCAGTTTGTTTGCCAGTCTTTATCCCAGAAGATGCAAAGGAGTCAGAATAGAATGTTGTGTGGACTGATCTACAGGAAGAGTGTGTCTTTATTTTAATTCTGTGTGGTCCAAGCTTAACTCATGGTTGATAACCACAAAAATTGCAAGGGATCTAAGAAAATCAGTGCTATATCCCATCCTCCATTTCCTAGAACGAATTGTCTATCAAACCATCAAGGCCATTTTAACTTTGAAACCAGTTCTAATTTTTTTAAAGGAATAGATATAAATAGTCGACATTATCCACTGTTTATTTTATTTTATTTGTGTGTGTGTGTGTGTGTGTAATAATTTGGATGTGAGTTTGTATCTTGAATAAAAGCATCCTATTTGTTTCTTTCATGGCAACTATATTGTGCTATCCTGTAAAGAGGCACCAATTAGCTATAAAATCCATATGTTCAAAGAAGTCCTAACACTCAAAATGGACAAGAATCAAGGGAACATGTGTTAGGCCTCAGATAGCCAGACAAGTTGGCCATGTTCTCAAACTGTAAAAAATTCAAAAGTATCCATTAGCAATCTGACCAACTTGGTTCTTATCCAATTCTATTAAAACTCTTGCATCAAAGTTTAAACAATTACACCTCAAAGCCTATATCAAGAGCATTTCATTATCTGGGGGAAAAAACCTTCTCTACTGGATAACTTTTCTAGATACAACATCATTAATGTTTCATTATCACTCCCACAACTAGATCTGACTTCTTCAAGATGAATAAAAATCCAATGATAAAATTGAAAATCAGGCAACTTAAAGCTTTCCTTATCATAAGATAAACATAATGTGGATAATTTATCTTTCTCATAATTTTTTAATAATTTATCAATCTAATTAAAATATCTAAAGGATATTCACAAAGGAATACCAATGTTACATATATTAACCTGAAGGTAATGTTCCTTTTTACATTTAGCGCTCCCCATAGGTTCATTGGAATTTTAAATGATCTAGTTATATCAATATTAATCTAGTATAAACAATTTAAAATATTTGAATCTACAGATTAAGAATATTTCTTTGGAATTATCATGCCCAGATAATTTTGAAAAAATGGGAACACTAGTCAGGATCCCAAATTTTTAAGGATTTCCACATTTACTGTACAGTAAATGGAGTCGATTGAGATATGTAAGACTTGTTCCAGTTATTGAATAGCCTAATAATTTCTCAAACTGTTGTTCTATCAAATTGTTGAATTTTGGAACCAAGCATTAATTATCTATAACACCTGATATGCCATAACATATCATTAGGATATAATAACAATTTCTCAGCTGAAGTTGCTTTCATGCATAGAATCTTCTTTGACTGCCTGATAAGATTCCAATGATTCCAATATCATGAAATACTGTGCAGTAAATATTGCTCCCCAAAGGCTGATCTGCCCTAGCATTGCATCTTTTTCATCCTATTTACATTCCAGAATGGATTTGGGGGAGGGGGCCCTCTTTTGTAAAGAAGAAGAAGCCCACCAAATTTCTGCATTTTTCCTGCATTTTCCTAATAAGGTTTTTCACCTAAGTCAAGGACTCACAAAGAGATGACATGTGTGGGCTCTGTGGAAAGACTCTAATTCTTATCATTGTATCCTTTAAGACCAATGTATCTTACAGTAATTTAGAAGAAATAGAATAGAATACTTTATTGGCTAAGTGTGATTGGACACACAAGGAATTTGCCTTGGTGTGAATACTCTCAGTATACATAAAAGAAAAGATACATTCGTCAGGAGTCGAGAATCATAAGGTACGACACTTAATGATAGTCATAGGGTACAATAAGCAATCAATCATACTAGGAAACAGTCAATATAAATCGCAAGGATACAAGCGACAAAGTTACAGTCCTACAATCACAAGTGGGAGGTGATGGGCGATAAGGAGTGATGAGAAGATTAACAGTAATAGTAGTGCAGACTTTATAAATAGTTGGACAGTGTTGAGGGAATTATTTGTTTAGCAGAGTGGTGGCATTTGGGAAAAAACTGTTCTTGTGTCTAGTTGTTCTGGTGTGCAGTGCTCTAAAGCGTCATTTTGAGGGAAGGAGTTGAAACAGTTTATGTCCAGGATGTGAGGGGTCTGTAAATATTTTCACAGCTCTCTTTTTGACTCGTGTAGTATACAGGTCCTCGACTGAAGGCAGGTTGATAGTAATTGTTTTTTCTGCAGTCCTAATTACTCTCTGAAGTCTGTGTCTGTCCTGTTGGGTTGCTGAACCAAACTAGAAAGTTATAGAGGTGCAGATGACAGACTCAATCATTCCTCTGTAGAACTGGATCAGCAGCTCTTGGGCAGTTTGAGCTTCCTGAGATGGCGCAGGTGTCTGGACATTTTGATTTGTGTAATATTTTTGACTTCCATGTCAAAAACATAATGTAGTTGACTTCCATGCACCAAGAAATGCACCAAGAAATTATGTCAAAAACATAATGTAGTTGACTTCCATGCACCAAGAACATAATGTAGTTTTGGATTTTTGCAACCTAGATGCGTCATACTATTGTCTCTCCTCTTTTCCGTCACAGACAGGATGGAAGTGGAGAGCAAGAAAAGGAAAGGACACTAGCCATCAGCAACAATATGGCAGGCTGTCAGGGCCTCTGAAGCAGTTCTTTAGTACTTGCTTGTTACTGTCACTGACGCAAAAGTAGACGTAAAAGCAGCAGCGGAGGAGAAGAGGAAACAGACAGCATGGTACCATCTCTTACCTCACTCAATCCCAATACGGAAATCAGTCCCAGCAACTTTATTGCTAAGTGACTGCATCGTGGGAGTACACCAAATTACGACGGCGGTTGAAGCAATTTGAGTTACCATCATTAAGTGCATGGACATTAGGCGCAATGTCACATGATCACTATTTGCAACCTGCTACCAGCTTCCCCATTGCTTTTGCTGGTTGGAAGATGGCAGTGGAGGTCAGTACCAAAGGTCAGTACCTAAATCACAATCACATAACCGTGGGGGTTACTGTGACAGCCACAGCTACCAAGACCAGTCATAAGATTCTTCATTCAGTGTCATTGTAACATCTAACCATTGCTAAAGTAGTTGTTAAACAAGCAATCCCTGTAGTATGACACACACTCTCTCTCTCTCTCACACACACACATTGGATTTAACATCTGGGGCATCATGCTTACGACACAAACATCTGGATGAACACTAGACATGGCAGCAAGGACATTCAGAAAACTCTTTGCTGCCTTTCGGTGGTTGTTAAGACTGTTGAGGCCCAGAAATAACAGGCCAACTCTGCTCCATCAGATTTGATGGTAATAACTAGGCAGCAACAAGGAGCATGGTTGTGCCTCTCTACCTGTAATTCTCAAGTTTGTTGATTTCCATCTTTACCATATTTATACAACTGACTGAGTCATATTTAAGGGTGCTGCTATTTTGAGAGTGCACATGCCTTTGTCTTGTAGTATAATTTATTGTTTATAAAAAAGAGTCAATCCCTGTCTGGAGGCTCAAAATCTAAAGCCCAAATTTAAGCACATCAAGCATCAGTAATAACTTTTACTTTGAAGAATGCCTTTGTGTGGAATTGCAAATTATACATTAATGATTATGTTATTCTAGAAAATAACCAACAATAACAAAAAGTTACATAATTATGGATCTCCCTTTGTGTTACAGTTGTTTTACTATCTTGGAACCTTTCCTTCCTTCCTTCCTTCCTTCCTTCCTTCCTTCCTTCCTTCCTTCCTTCCTTCCTTCCTTCCTTCCTTCCTTCCTTCCTCTTTTTCATTATTTCTAGGAAACTGAGGTAGAGGCAGATAGCATTTGGTTATTTACATGAAGATAACATGAATAACAACAGCCACTCTGACATTGATGATGCTACATTGAACTTCTGGCTTCAGTTTCAAAGTTATAGCATGCGATGGAAAAGCTGTGGCTGTAAATATAGGCAATATTCTTGACTGCTTATGGACTCTTCATTTGTTGTGCTTTTCTTCTTCCAAATGGTTCTAGCAGCATGGATAATTCCCTCACCTCTGTTTTTGTCTCAGAACACCCAAGCAAGCTAAATTTTGCTGGGAGATACTGACCCAGTCAAGTCACTTTTCTCATGACTGAAAGCAGCTCTGTCTGGAATCAGTACAATTCTTAAACCACTAGACCATAGTACCTTTTCAGATAACCCTGCCATATATGTGGTCAAACTATTGTTTCTCATAGTTCTATCTCCCTTGGCTGGTGATCACTTCCTATAATCTTTTCTAGGTTTATGGTGTACATGCATGTGCCCAGGGGTGGGATTCTACCAGATTGCACCTATTCGCTAGAACTGGTTGTTAACATTTTAAGCAGTTCGGAGAACCAGTTGTTAGAAGAAATTACTGGCCTAATCCTGTAAGGAAGGCAGGAAGGAAACATTCTGGTGTTACTTACAGAAACTGCCTCTCCATTAACCCTTATTACATTGTACAACCCTGATTACATGGTACCAGGACTAGACTTCCTGTCTCAGGAACGTCTCTGGAGTTTTTTTCCCCTCCTTTGCTGGTACTTTGCTTGTGTGGAGTGACCATTGAAAGTTACAATGGCACTGAAAAAAGTGACTTATGACCATTTTTCACACTTACAACTGTTGCAGCATCCCCACAGTCATGAGAGGAGATGCGTGTCTCCATGTGAGTGATATTGAGTTGACCACGCCCACCAACTATGCCATGCCCACAGAACCAGTTGTTAAAAAATTTGAATCCCACCCCTGCATCTGCCTGCATATGCGGCACTGCTGCTACTTTTAGTAATAACCCATATTTAGGATCTGATATGGGTTTTTATGAGAACAGCTAAAAACGTCTATGTGTGTGCAGACTCAGAAACACAGCGTTGGGCAAGCCTGCGTTCTTGAATCAAAAATCTACACAAAAGAAATATGCATAGGTCAAGAAAAAAAGTATCTTAAAAGAAACTTTGATCTCTGAAAGTTGCGTACAAAATAGGTAGGTCCATTTGTTTTTGTTTTTTAAGATATACTTTATGATGAAACCCCATGCAGAAATCTAGATAACAGAGAACTTCATAGAAATTTGTATTTGAAAACAAAATAAAGGTCTCTTGGGAAATTTGTGATAATAACCAGGTATATTGGGGAAGCTTTGTAGAAAAGCTGAGCTTTTCTCCCTTGTGAGAAAAGGAGACCATAAAGGAATATTTTTATATTGTTTTTGGTGTCAGGATTCCCTGTCCCCTTTAGATCAAACATCTACCTTATTAATGCAGTTGATAAAACACGATAGATTTATACTGATTTTTTAAAGGTAGTGACACACTGAAAACTGAACAGGAAATCTTTTGAATGCAGAGCATGCAAGAGGTGCTTAAAACCAGGAAGAAAAGTAGGAGGTGGGTGGAATAATAGAGTACAGATAGTCCTCGACTTAAAACAATTCATTTATCGACTATTCAAAGTTACAATGGCACTGAAAAAAAGTGACTTATGACTGTTTAGCATCCCCATGATCATGCGATCAAAATTCAGATGCTTGGTAACTGGTTCAGACTTATGACCATTGCTGTGTGATCACTTTTCAATCAACCTTCTGACAGTGAAGTTAATGTGGAAGCCAGATTCACTTAACAACCAGATTGCTAACATATCAACTGCAACTGTGGCAAGAAAGGTCATAAAATGGGAGCAAAACTCTCTTAACAAATGTCTCACTTAACAACAGAAACGTTGGGCTCAATTGTGCTCATAAGTCAAGGACTACATGTTTATACTTTGCTTTCTTAGACACTGAAAATGGGCTGTTTTAGCATGGAAGTTGTCCTCTTCTTTTTTCCACAAACAACGAACACCAAGGAATATGTGCTATGATGTCACACTGTCAGCCTTTTCTATGCCTCCTTTTCCACCTTGCCTCCTATTTGTGGAAGTTTCTATGATGCCCCTCCTTTAATTTGTAGCATGCTAAAAAATAATAAATAGGTGCTCTTTATCGAAACAACCTGTCTTGATTCTTTTCCTTTCAAAATGTAAAAGATCAAACTAGGCAAGAAATGAAGCCCAATGACGTTGTGACCATCTGAGCTGCCTATCATCGGTGAGGAGGTCACGGGTAATAAAAAAAAAAAAGCACCTGACACAATACACGTGTGGAAAGAGGACATCGCAAGGTTTAAGATACCTAGAGAGCCAGTCGCTGGTGGTTCTGTGAACAAAACTGAGCCAATGTAGCAGGTGAGTAGTGTTGAAGCGCCACCTACCGACGAGCAATGTAACAGCCTCCTCCTCCCCTCTGAAAAACTGACCTGGAACAAATTATATATCACCAGTGAAATGTGGCTAAACTGAAACGTGCATAGTAAATGAATGGTTGGATGGAGAGGCAGAGGTTCCTGCCTGGAACAGCCTCGTGCACATTTGCAGATGATCCCACATTGGCTGGAGTCCTTGTGAATAAGAGAAGGGAAATCTGGAGGATGAAGCGGCAAAGATAGTATCATTTACAAAGAAAGACATCACTGCATTTTAGGGTGGAAGTTGTGGGGGGCGGGGGTGGGAGGCAAGGGTGAAAGAATAAACCAGCCCTTAATTCTAATTGCTTCCATTTGCCCTCTGTCTTGATTTAGAATAAAATAGCTTTAAGTGAATGTGTCCCAACCACAGGAAGGAACAATGTTAAACATCTTAATTATACAAGGAATAAAACAAAGCAAAAGTCAAACAATGAAAAAAAACAAAACAAAATGGAAAGGAAGAAAAGCTAATTGATGAAACATTAACACAGGAATTTAATGTAACCAATCTGGTTTGCAGAACAAGAGAAAGAAGGAAACCAGCTCTCAATTCTTAAAGACACACAGCCCAAACTTGTACTAAACACAGTTCATATGGAAGTGAGCTCCTGGTAAACCACATTTTCACAGCAACTAAGAAGCCATTCATGAGTACCCCTACACCTTACCTTCTTCTGCACATTTATGCCCTGATAAGTAAACTCACCTGATTCAGAAAGAAGTAAGCATGCACAAATGTGGCCAACTTTTACTTGAGTATAACAGATCAAACAAGGAATATTCATGTTCAACCTCAAGCACCAAAGACTTTGATTTGCAAGCTTATTCCTCTTGCTCTGTTTATGGTATAATTTGGCTGCATTATCTGTTATGACCCATCTCAAAAGAAGCACAGTTCCCAAGTTTAAGAAGTGGTACGAATCCTAGATAAACTGAAATGGAAGCTCCAACGAAATATTTAATGTTGTATTAGTGGTGTATTTTTTCCTTAAGCCAGATCAAGTATATCTGAAAACTTCAAAAATAATTGCAGACGGACTGGCCATATTAGGATAAGGAGAAGAATTATTTCACAAGAGTAGTTCAATTATTTCACAAAACGTTATCTACTTTTTCAAGCAGACAAAAAACATTGTCCACATTTTAAAGTACTGTTTTCAGAGACACACACACACAGTATTGCCTCTATAGTAGA
Organism: Notechis scutatus; assembly: GCF_049901735.1. NCBI lineage: Eukaryota > Metazoa > Chordata > Lepidosauria > Squamata > Elapidae > Notechis > Notechis scutatus. The sequence goes on along the minus strand of NC_142011.1, from coordinate 141,943,143 downwards.
GCTATTCCAATGTTGGCGTTTTTTATATATCTGTATTACATCTTCCCTTAGACCAGGCAAGAGGCTTCCCTTTAAGCCAGCGTTGACTTATGCTAGTGCCTGGACAATTGGCTTCATGTCTAAGACAGGATTAAAACTCAGAGTTTCTAGCTTGGTGCCTTAACCACCGCACCAAACTGGCTCTCTGTGCCACAATGATGTAGAACAGGGGCGTCAAACTGGCGACCTGCAGGCCGGATGCATCACATGCAGGCCACGCCCACCCCAGCTCCGTGAAGGGAAAAAAGTCACGATACATCCCGTGATGGCAACATGAGGCAGTGAGTTTGACACCCGCGATGTAAAGCAACCATAATGTTCTGATGTCAGATAATAGCGTGTGGTGTAGTGGTTAAGGTGTTGGACTGGCATCGTGGAGACTCAGGTTCAAGTCTATCCACACCTGTGGTGGTATGCTACCGGTTCGGCCCGGTTCAGTGAAACGGTAGTAAAAAAAAAAAAGCCGACGATCAGCTGAGAGGAGGGGAAAAAATCCTCCAACATTCAGCTGAGAGGAAAACGAAGAGAAAAGTGCAGGATTGGCCCTCCCACCCACCCCACCCCCCTGCGCTTTTCTGTTCTTTATCCTCTCAGCTGATTGGTGCGGCAAGTGTCAGCTGGTGTGGGGAAATACATGCCAGCATTAAGCAAAGCACGCCCACCAAGCCACACCCACCGAACCGGTGGTAAAACAATTTGAATACACCATTGATCCACAGCCATGGAAAATCACAGGTGTTTGGACCAATCATTCCCTCTCCTGGCCCAGCCTTTCTTATATGGGATGCTGCATCCACTCCCTTAAGTTCCTCAAGGAAAGGTGATGCATAACTCCAACCAAATGATAAATGATAGTGCAAAATAGTTGTGACAGGTCCACCAAGTCCCCTGGTAGGGAGGTCTCCCCTTCCTCTCCTCTGTCTCTCCCTCGTTCCTCTCCACAATCAGACTGTTAATGAACATCCCGATAGCAAAAACAGGAAATAGGAAGACAGCCTGATGTGGTGAAAAAGATTGATGCTTCTGATTCAATACAGGTAGTCCTTGACTTTCATCAGTTCGTTTAGTGACCATTCAAAGTTACAACGGCACTGAAAAAAAAGTGACATGGCCATTTTTCACACTTACGACAATGCAGCATCTTCATGGTCATGTGATTTACATTTCGATGCTTGACAACTGCCTCATATTTAGGACGGTTGCAGTGTGCTGGAGTCATGTGATCTCTTTTTGTGATCTTCTGATGAGCAAAGTCAATGGGGAATGAGACGCCCTTAACCGTTTTACTCAGTGGTGATATTTGACTGATTCGGACCAGTTCTGGCGAGCCGGTAGCAGTGATGAGCAGTGGAGACCGAACTGGTTGTCTCCACCGCTCTGCTGTTGGGCCCACCCGCCCGCCTGGGATCCCATGCTCACTTTTATCTGACTTTGAAGCGCAGCTGCTTTGTGCGTCACAGAATAGTGCCACGCAGCAGCTGCTGAAGCGACTGGGATCATGCAGGCTTGCAGGAGGCGAGTTAGAATGCCTCTGTGCCTACACAAACGCCTCTGTGCCTGTACAAAGTGTGCGTTTGGTGCACGCATGTACCCAAAGTGTGTGCATGCGTGCAAAGCGCACCCACCAAGCTATGCCCACCAAACCGGTGGCAAAAATATTTGAATCACACCACTGGTGTTATTAATTTAAGAACTGCAGTGGTTGACTTAAGAAATGTGATGAGCAAAGTCACAAAATGGGGCGAAACTCACTTAACAAATGTCTCACTTAGCAACATAAATTTTGGGCTCCATTGTGATTGTAAGTTGAGGTCCTGTATACCATTATAAGGCAGTGGTGACATGCACACACACACACACACACACACACACTACACATATGCACAGAGTGTTTTCATATATAACTCAAATATAAGCTTTTAAGGATATTTATCCTGACAAACTTCAAATGATATTTCCAAGTTCAAACTTGCCTTAAGAAGGTACAACTTCAAGGAAGTCAGTACTCTAGCCTATTTCCTGAAGGCATCAACTCTGACACTAGGCTCTCCTGCATCGTTATCTACAGTCTGCTTCTCTATTCAGGAAAGTGAATCTGTGAAGATGGTGATTGATAGATCCCCATTCCTCCACCTGCTTTAAACCTATTCTGTTCTCAAATCCAAGAGAGGAGACATTAATTTTATTTTAAATTTCAGACCAAGATCACTGATTGTCACTTTGCTCTTTCTTGCTACAAAAGCCTAGGTTTTTAGATGCCTATATCTAGCCTTGGAAATATCATAAAGGAATTGTAAATATAAAAATACAGTCATAGAAATGTGTCAACAAAAGCAAAATGTGCCCTGGCCTAAACAATACATGTGGATCAGGGGGTTCTCTCCTCTCCTTATCCCATCTCCTTGGAGGAGGACCTATCAAATTATGTTGATACAGGGGAAATATATGCTTTTCCTGACTATTTTTTAGGATGGATTCATGATAGAATTACAAATGTAAATATTTGTAAACACCGTAAGAGCCCAGTAGTCTTTCATTCAAAGGAAGCTAACTGTAGTAGTAGAAACTTCTCACAATTATGTGAACAAAATTAAAGCCAGGCCATATATTTTACATATTATTTGAAGTCATTTTTTGAAATAAATAATTTCCTCAGTATGGAGTTGTGCTAGTCTGGAAGTATTTATTTAATACATATATTTGTATTCCATATATTTCTTGTAACATTGCAGACAAATTTCTTTCTCAGGCATTCTATTATCTAGACAATTCATTTGTTCATTCATTCATTCATATGATTCATAGCTTTTCTTTGCCCCCACAATCCCTAACAATAAAGAGTAAATTCAGACTAATATTTTTAAATGATTAAATGACAGAAAGTAATTTTAAAAATGTATTCAAATCATCTTTGTCTTAGAATAAGACAATAATATAAATGCCACCCATTAATAAACAATAATAGTGGTTTCAGACTACCTTGCCTGAAAACAGAAAAAGGAAGGGAAATAATCAAAATATTACAATGCAACTAATCTGAGACCCTTTGCTGGTAAAATGCAGCCTTGCTTCTGTTGCCAATTAAATTTAGATGGAAGATCTTCAGCTAGACAGATCCCTAAATCAGCTGATTCAACTGAAACGGAAATACCAATAACATCGATAAAAGTGCAGTATATACAATGTCAATTAATAAATTAATTCCAGCTCAGATCTTTCAGTGTGAGTACTGTTGGAACAATTTAGACCAGTTCAACTGCCACATTTGGTTCCGGTTGAATTTCAAGGAAAACACCACATAATGTGCTGGGCAATATTTTAATTTTGATATAAGAAAGGCAACTAAGAAGTCTTCTAACAGGGAATTAAAAGATGCCATTAAGCAAATCGTAAATTTTGATTCTGGGTAAAATGTATGCATTTCCCTGACTCTCAATCAGTGCTCTTATTAGTTTTGCTTTCTTTACAATTTCCTAATAAAAATATTTTAATTTGTATACTTTACAGTGAGATCAAAAATATAATGAGAACCTGCCCCAAGCTGTTCTAATTTATGTTGTAGTTTTTTTTCTGGAGTTCATTTATGAAAATCTGGAAATATTTTAAATGCAACGTAGCTTTGTCAGAGTGAATAAAAGTACAACTTAAATGAAAATTGGCAGTTAACATCACCCCAGTTTAATGGAATGATTTGCAGCAGGTGTCTCTAACCTGGTGCCCACCAGATGTGACAATGTCATTGTTCCTCAGATAATACATGCTGAGACTAATAAAATGTGTAGTCCAAAGCAACCTGCCAGGTTTGGAAGGTAGGGTTATTAGTAAAGGCTCCAAAGTAATCTCTTTTTCTTCTGAAGTTCAGTTTTTTTTCTTTTGTTTTTTGTAAAACCTGGATCTAAAACAGAGGTGGTATTCAGCAGGTTCTGACCAGTTCTGGTGAACTGGTAGTGGAAATTTTGAGTAGTTCGGAGAACCGGCAAATATCATCTCTGACTGGCCCTGCCCCATCTATTCGCTGCCTCCCAAGTCCAAGCTGATAGGCTGGATCTTCTTTTGTTGCCCCGCACAGGAGAACGAAGCTGGAAAGCAGGTTAGTGTTCTACAGAAGTTCTTTTTGTTGGTCTGCATTTTGAGCGGGAGTTTTGTTTGTTCCGATTGGCTGAGCAGCCTGACAGCGAACTATAAAAGGGAGCTGTCAGACCGCATCAGCTGTTACCCGTCAGCTGGCCAATTCGGCAGCATATCGGCAGACTCGGGTAACCTGTTTCTTTGTTACAATAAACATGGTTTCGTTCATCAACGCCTGCCTCAACTCATTCTTAAAAATAATTTAATATTGGCGACGAGGATGGGATGGGTCCACTTGGTGTCTAGATATCCCAAACATATATCTGATCTTATAGTCAAATGCCTTTTATAGAATTAAACAAATTAAATTAAATTTGTTTGCCATTAAACAAATCATAAATTTTGATTCCGAGTAAAATGTATGCATTTCCCTGACTCTCAATCAAGTGTCTTATTAGTTTTACTCATCATGTCCACCATGTCTATCAATTGATTCTATAAAAGGAATTTGACTATAAGATCAGATATATGTTTGGGATATCTAGACACCAAGTGGACCTATATGCTTCTAGTCTATCATAAACATTTTCCCCAAATTTTACACAGGGACATTTAAAAAATAGTAATTTAACTCTGATATATCACTGATTCATAAAAATACATGTCCCAAAATCATCCATTTGTTTTTCATGCAAGAGCGAGAACATATAGATTGAGATTTGAACCATTATCACTATGAACAACTTCCAGTTCATAGCAGAGGAAACAAGTCCATCAACTGTATATCAACATGGACACTCAGAACTGTTACTCACATTTACTGTATATTAATGAAATGTTATGTAAATTGTCCTGTGCTTCATCTATACTACACTGTCTATAAATACTCACACCTTACTGTTAGATAACTGTGACATTAGAAAAATCAACATTTCTTTTGTAGTATCCATTATTGATTTTTTTGGACATCCTCACAAAAATACCCTCTATTGAAATGAATGCTTACTTTTAATATGTGAAATGGGGTGGAGGAGACACCATGACTCAGGAATTGCTTTTCATATAAAAAACCCCAGGTTTAATTTATGGTACTTCCAGTTTGTACCATGGAACTGCTACAATCAGGTAGTAGGTTTAATTTATTATTTTATTTTATTTATAGGCCTTGTAACCACAGACCCCAAGAGGTATGCAAAATAATAACCATCATAATCAAAATAATAATAAACCAAAATCATACTAGAGAAGAACTGTCTCTCAATAGGCATATCACAAAACAATCTTCTTGGCTTGAAAAACACAGCAGAACAGAATTCTTTTAATTGCCTTACAGAGTATGGGAGGGAGAGAAAGGACTACCCAAACCTCTGAAAGCAAATAATTCTATGTCAGACTCTGCAAGGCTGGCATAATCAAGAAGTAAGAACAACTTGGATTTCTGGAATAATATTTACCCCAGTACAGTAATGTAACACAATCTTGAAACCTGCCAAAGTAATACTCCTACACAATTTATTTCTAATTTATTTCACAATTTATTCTAATAATGCAGTTACTCTGAATCTCTCTCTTTTGCTTTCCTCCTCCTGCAAACTGAACTCTCTTCTGTAAGACTCCTATTTCTTCTCTTAACTAACTTGCTGTGTCTTTGGTATTCCCAAAGTCTGTTGGGCATTCCTTCAGGAGGCATCATCCAATATATTCTTAAAGTTAAGATAACAGAACTAAATGACATTATAAATGACTTGAAAATCAATAGGAAGAATACTTGATAATTGTTTGATTGCCCAAGAGAAAAAGAAGTTGTATAATATTAAAAAGTAAGCATGCCATTAAACTATGGTTGAATTATTTTACAATTGATTGATTAATTAACTGATTGATCAATTAATTGATTGTTACTGCCATTTTAGAAGAGGTAAAACATTTCTTCTTGGGAAAACCTTGAAGGATGACATTAGGAAACTCTAAATTGGGAAAACTTTTGATTCCTTTAAAAAAGAGAATAACAGAATAACATAATTGGAAGGGACCTTGGAGGTCTTTTAGTCCAATCCTCAGCTCAAGCAGGAAACCCCATTTCAAACAGGAATGTACCATTTCAGATAAATGGTTGACCAATCTCTTCTTTAAAATCTTCTGTGCTTAACGTGAAAGAAAGAAAGCTTGCTGTAGAATGTCTTAATAAAGCAAAGCCAACCATTTGTCATGAAAACAATACAAGTAACAGATTATAAAGTTCCCACTGACAAATGTGCTTCATGCAGATAATAGTTTGACACACTTGAAAGTGCTGCTGTACTGACATAAATTTCAAAGGGAAATGAACACATCTCTTTAACGTTTGATCCAAGGAGATTATTTTTTAAAAGTAAAAAAAAAAAAACTAATATGGTTGGCTTTTTTAAATTCTTCCGGGAGCTCAATAATTTGTGAGATAATTGTGAGGTTGAGAAACTTACAACAAGGATCCTTTGTAGATTCCATATAGAAAACCTCACAGCCCGAAGAAAAAATTGTTCTCAGCTCCAGGTCTCTCCTTTGCTCCTCCTTTTCATCTGCACAGCTTTCTTACTTTGACTTTATTTATTTTTATTTTATGTATTTGATTTGTCAATAGCTTACAAGTAATAATAAGGATAAGGATAAACATAAACATAGTTATGAATACATATAAGAAAAATAAAAGAAACAATAGGACAGGGACGGTAGGCACGTTGGTGCGCTTATGCACCAACTTAGGACTTTCTCAAAATGATACTCACCTTCTGTGCTCAGATGTGAATCAATTCTTATATCACCATATCATTTTTATCTACAAATTAGCTTTTCCCCTCTCCCAGCACTATGTGTTGGAAGGTGTAAATAATGACACAAAAGCAATAGCAGTATTTCCATAGATTGACCTTCTCTTTGGTTCCCCCATTTCTTGTAGTTCTACTTCAACTTAATGGCTGGAAGACCAGCCATTAATGAAAGCATGCCAAAGCATAAATTATATACTGATGGGAAATTTGGAAGTTTTGTACCCTAGGTTTTAAAACCATCAGCTTCAGCAAGAGTTAAAGCTTACACAGTAATGTTTTAAAATACTTCATGTGAGGTAGTTTATCTGTCTTTACCATAACTACATTAACAGCATAATCTAATTTGGGATTGCTATTGCAGTAATAAAAAACATAACTGTTTTTTATTAAGGGCTGAAATAAACTAAGTTGCTCTACCTATAATTATTTAGATTTTCAGCCAGTATTGTGACAGCACAGTGATTGCTCAATTTAGCTGAGCCTCAGATCTCAAATCATTTGGAAAAGATTTCATAGGCAGGATTCCCACTAAAGCGATTAGATTAAATTTAACCTTTTCAAAGATTTGTGGGTGCTGTGACTTTTGGGGCTATGAAAAAATAAGACATTCTTGCTGCAACAACTGCTATTTTGATTTTTTGTTTGTTTCCCTTTGGATTTTTTAATTGTCTCTTTTGAGTGGTAGGGACATGGTTGATTTGTCTGAGTGCCAGGTCTCCAAGAGCTCTCTGGCATTTTTGGACTTGGCTTGATCCAGGATGTGCAGTTTTCCAGTTGAGTCTGTGTTGTGAAATTAAGGAATTTTCATTATGTCTTCTGACTGCTGGTTGGGTGCTCATGGATGCTCTTTGCTAGTCTTCTGCCTGTTGGATTTTTTTTAAAACCTTCCATTCAATCTGGTCCATTTTACTTCCTGGACAAGTCCTTGAAAGGTTTTTCAGAAGTGAGTCGCCATTGCCTCCTTCCTAGAGGTGAGAAAAAGTGTCTGAACAAGCTTTGTGCCTAAAATGGAACTAGAATTCATGGTTCCCCAGTTTCTAGTCTGATGCCTTAACCACTATAGTAAACTGAGTATTCATTACATATGTTACATATAAATAGAATACAGGACGCAAAATAAGAGATTTAAGTACATCAGATTACAACTGAATGTTAGCAGAACTTCCAAACAGCAGGGACATATTAACAGTGGAACCAATTAGTTAGAACAATGGTATGGTCCTCTTTGCTAGATGAGTTCAGTTATCTCACAGAAATGCTTTAGTCTGGATTCTGCACTGAGTAGAGGGCTGGGCTTGATGATCTTACATGACTCCTTCCAACTTCACATCTGAGTGATTTTATTCTATGATTTTGAGATGGGACGAGACTTTTTTCTTGATCTCAACTTGCATGAAAGGGATTAAGGTTTGAATACTACCCCTATGAAAAATACTCTTGCATTGGCATTTGTAACAGATTCTTTCTAGTCTTATCTTCTCTTTGTCATGCTTCCCAAGAGCATTTAAACATTCCAGTGTCATCACTGAAGTTTGACCTAATAGAGATGAGAATAATATTAAAAAGCAGTAACCAGGCTCACTACACGTTAAATATATTAGCTAAAGACTGTTGTCACACGCTTTCCTGCGATCTTCCTTTATTCCAGGTGGTTTTGTGAGTTAAAAAGCTGGCAATTCCCTTAAAGACAGGAGATGAAGCACTATGAAAAATGACTAATGTGGAGTGAAATAGCCACGTATATTATATTCCAGACAGTCGAGTCAAATGTTTCTATTAAACTGTGGATAATTTAATCAGCTGGCCTTAGCCATTTTCCTTAATGTTACATCTCCTATCTTTATGAAGATATGTTAAGTATTCCTAATATACAGTATATTTATGCAAGTGTGTACAGTTATTTGGATGGTGCTGGTTGGTGTTCATGTGTTAAGAATTACTACTATGTATCTATATAAGTGTTTACAATTATTTTCATGGTGCTTACTTGAGCAACTCTTGGCAACTCACTCTGGAAGAAAGCAGGAGACATATTTCTCCAGTCAGAATCATAAGATGGAAATGACTCTTAATTCAGCACGACAATATATAACCTACACAAATTCAGTCACTCCAACATTTCCAAGAAAGCAGTAATGCCATCAGGCAGACTTAAGAGGAAATTCCAGGATCCAGTTTAGAAAAATGAGGAGGTGTTCCAAATGTGGCAGTTACCACATATTCAAGTAATATATATTGCCATCTGAGAAGGACAGCATCACATGATCACTAAGTCCAGAGTTTAGCCTTATTTAACTGTGCTACTGACTAAAAGATCAGGAAATTAAGCCAGAAGAGTTCCCTGCCTGCCTGAGATTATGGGCCAATGGCTGTTTTCGCATGGGACAATGCTGAATAGACAGGATGCCCGTATTTTTTTCAATCTCATGCATTTCACAAACCCTGACAAAAAAAAGATCAAGAGTGATGAGCGTTGATGGGTCCCTCTCATCCAACGTTCAGCTAACATCTGTCTCTAGCCAAAGGCATTTGATATAAAGAGAAATGATAATGGACAATATTCAAGCTGACAACATAATCTTTGATATTGGCACCACTCTACTTTGCATTTCTTTGAAGATTCACAATATAACTGCTAAAAAGAATCCGAGGAGGGAATTGGCTCAGCTGCCTATTTTAGCTGCAACTTCCAAACAAGCTTTCAAAATGCAGCTGCTTCTCTTTTAAGAGGTAGCAGGATCATAAGATTTTTGTTTCTTCTAACTGCATGCAAAAATGTCAAATATGTTTCATATTCTGCTGTTTGACAGAGTGGGAAGAGTTTCTGACAGTTAAAATTAGCTTTGCATTGATCAACCGTATTTGCAGGATCCAGAATTCATGCCACCCAGCTGTGTTCTCGTAGCTTTATTGAGTTTCTGCAGTTCTTCTACAATTGAACCAACTGACTTCTGGTTCATCTGCCAGTACAGTTGAAAACAACTAAGGGAGCAGATTGTCAGCATTAATGTTGGAGCTGCAGATGGGTAGTTTCTCAATGGTCCTCTCCATGGTCCTCTTTGTTAGGCCAGATATCAAAGCACCTTACTATCATTTCACTGTGCTTTCTAAATGGAATGGCTAGTTGTTGTTGGATGTAGAGGAATTGAGACATGACCTTAGTATGAAAAAAATAAGGAGCAACTCGGGAACTATGCTTATGTTTTGCTTATCTTTAATATAAGAGAGGACAGAGAAACTTGAACAGGACTTCAGGATTCAGTAATTATCCAAATAACAGAGTTGGAAAGGGACCTTGGAGGTCTTCTAGTCCAACCCCTGCTCAAGCAGGAAATCCTATACCATTTCAGACAAATGGTTGTCCAATCTCTTCTTAAAAACTTCCAATGTTGGGGCATTCACAATTTCTGGAGGCAAGTTGTTCCACTGATTAATTGCTCTATCAGGAAATTTCAAGGTTGCTTCTCTTTTTGATTAGTTTCCATCCATTGCTTCTTGTCCTGCTCTCAGGTGCTTTGGAGAATAGCTTGACTCCTTAGTGACAACCCCTGAGATATTGGAACACTGCTATCATGTCTCCCCTAGTACTTCTTTTCATTAGATTAGCAATACCCAGTTCCTGCAACCGTTCTTTATGTTTTAGCCTCCAGTCCCCTAATCGTCTTTGTTGCTGTTCTCTGTACTCTTTCTAGAGTCTCAACATCTAATTATATCCTACCATAATAAAGCAATGTTCTTGGAATCGCTGTGCATCTATGTTTTGACTTTATCTATCTTAAAAGGCCTTTTTTTTTCACTTTAAAAATATATGCAGCAAGGACACAATGAGGAGGTAGCAAGAGAAGATGATTTGTACACTCCCTGATTAGTGAACTGGAGGGAACACTAGTCAGATCCTGGAGAATTCTATTACGCTCCTTGAGGGCTTGCCGAGTGAAGACAATGGCTCTAATGGGAGAGATGGTATTGGGGCATATGATTTAATATTTATTTATTTATTTATTTATTTTATTTATTTGATTTGCCAATTGTTTACAAGATAATAAGTATAAATGTATACATAGTTGTGAATACATGAAATGGTTACATATAAGAAAAATAAAAGAATAGGAGAAACAATAGGACAGGGACGGTAGGCACGTTGGTGCGCTTATGCACGCCCCCTACAGACCTCTTAGGAAAGGGGTGAGGTCAATAGTAGACAGTCTAAGGTTAAAGTTTTTGGGGTTTGGGGAAGAAACTACAGAGTCGGGTAGAGTATTCCAGACATTGACCACTCTATTGCTGAAGTCGTATTTCCTGCAATCAAGTTTGGTGCGGTTTACTTTGAGTTTGTATCTATTGTGTGCTCTTGTGTTGTTATGGTTGAAGCTGAAGTATTCATTGACAGGTAGGACATTGCAATGTATGATTTTGTATACCATGCTTAAGTCAGACCGAGACGGCGTAATTCAAGGTTTTCTAGTTCTAGAATTTCAAGTCTGGTGGCATAAGGTATTCTACAGCGAGTAGAGGAGTGGAGAACTCTTCTTGTGAAATATTTCTGGACTTTCTCAATTGTGCTAATATCAGATACGTAGTGTGGATTCCAGACTGATGAACTGTATTCGAGTATTGGTCTAGCAAATGTTTTGTATGCTCTGGTTAGTAGTGTGATATTACCAGAGAAAAAGCTACGTAGGATTAGGTTAACAACTCTTAATGCCTTTTTGGCTATGTAGTTGCAGTGTGCTCTAGCACTTAGATCATTAGAGGTGAGTATTCCAAGGTCCTTTACAGAGCTTGGGTCATCAACAAGATCTTGACTATTCAGCTTGTATTTTATTTTCTGATTTTTTTTGCCAATATGTAAGACAGAGCATTTATTTGTTGAGATTTGAAGTTGCCATTTGTTTGACCATTCGGATACATAGTCAAGATCTTTTTGAAGGGTAGCAGTATTGTCTGTGGTATTGAACAGCTTTACGTCATCAGCGAAGAGAACGCAATTGCTCTTAATATGATCACAGAGGTCGTTTATGTAGAGTATGAAGAGAGTTGGTCCTAGAACACTGCCTTGGGGAACACCACTATTGACAGGTACTGGATTTGATAGGACGCTCCCGATTTTGACCATTTGTTGTCTGTTTGACAGGAATGCTTCTATCCAGTTATTCAGTTGTCCAGAGATACCATAGGATTTTATTTTTAGGAGTAGTTTGTCGTGTACCACTGAATCAAAGGCTTTACAGAAGTCTATGTAGATTGCGTCTATTGTTTTGCCCTGGTCGAGTTGTGTCGTCCATATGTTTTTGCAGTGTAAGAGTTGCAGATTACAGGATAGTTTTTTCCTGAAACCAAATTGTTTATTGGAGAGTAGGTTATTTGTCTCTAAGTGAAGGATGATGGATTGGTTAATAATTGATTCCATGACTTTACAGGTGACACAGCATAAGGAGATTGGCCTGTAATTTTCAACTAGGCTTGGGTCTCCCTTTTTGAAGATGGGGATGACTGTGGCTTGTGACCATAGGTTAGGCAAGGAGCTGGTTCTGAAAGATTTTTCAAAGATTATGCTTAGAGGTTTGGCTATGGCAGAGGATAGCTTTCTTAAGAAGTAGGCACATATTCCGTCCGGTCCAATAGATAGAGATGGTTTTAGGTTGCGTATTGCTTTTTCAACATTGTCTTCTGTGAAATCGATATGTATTAGATCATTGTTGTTATCTGTGGTACGGCTAGGAAATATTGGGCATGATCCATTGCTGTTTACAAATACTGAGCCGAAGAATGTGTTAAAGATGTTGGCTTTAATGGTGTCGTCGTTGCAGTCTTTACCATCAGGTCCTATCAAGGGAGGGATGGACCTTGAGTCTTTTAGTTTGTTGTTTACAAAATTGTAAAAAGCGCGGGTGGAATTGGTGCTTAGAAGGTTTTCCTCTTTTTTAATGTGATAATTGGTGCATTCGGTCTTTATCTGGTGGCATAGATTTTTGTATCGGTTTTTGAAATTGGCAACGTGACCAGATTTGTTTTTCCGCCAGAGTGATCTCTTTTTGGATTGAAGTTTCCTTATTGATATGGGTAATCTGCTTTTTTGTTTTGTTTTGGGAGTTGTTGTTGGTACATATAGTTTGATGACTCTTTTGACTTCAAGTAAAAATATGTTATAATGGTCTTCAACAGTATTGCATCCAGTGAATAGAGATTGCCAATCAAGGGATGAGAGATCGTTGTCTATAAGATCATAGTTGCCTTTTTGAAGTTACAATAGGGGATTACATCATTGTGGTGATTTTTGTGTGGATGTATGTTGAGACAAAAGTCGATCATATTGTGGTCACTACTGGAAAAGGGTTCTTTAGATTGTATTCCGTAGATTAGGTTCAAACTGTTGCAGAAGATGAGATCGAGGCAGTTGTTTAGTCTAGTGTTGTTGGTTACTAGTTGTTCCAGTCCCAGATTTGTAATAGCATTGTAGAAGGTTGTGTGTATGATTTCAGTTGTACAATCATTTAGGGTCCAGTTAATATGAGGTAGATTGAAATCGCCAAGAAGGATAAAAGGGTATGGGCAGGATGCAGCCCATGTTAGTAATGTATTTAGCTTGTTTACATGTTCGATGTCATAATCAGGTGCTCTGTAACATAGTAAGAATCGAATTGTGATATTTGAGGATAGTTCACAGATGATGGTTTCAGGAAGGGCAAACTCCTGGGTAACTTGGATATTTTTTAGATGTAAGGATTTTTTATAGAATATAGCAACTCCACCTCCTCGACGATTTTCACGATCTGATCTGTAAACATGATAGTCTCTTACTTATATAGCAGAATCTTCCACCTTCCATAAAGATATCATAAGAGAGATGAAAAATTTCAGTCTTATTCATTTTTGCCAAGTAAGTCTTCATTGTTAATATTTCTGATTGAAATATTAACCTGTGGTAACCATGCTAATGGTATAACCCATGTATTAAGCCAATCCCAATTAATGAAAGTACAGAAAAGGCCTCAATTTATAATTTATAATAAGTGGCTTGATGCATTTCCAGACGTACTAGATTCTATAATTCACCCCAAGAAAAAAAGTTCTGGAAATCTGGATGCAATTGAACATTAGCATGGATCACATATGCATTTGAATTGGAGAATTATGAGGAGCTAAGTACTTTCTAAAGTATGCAACCACCAGATCATTCAAGGTAAGCATAAATTCATTGAATTCTAGTCCAGATTTATTCCAAAACCATGCTCGGATTGTTGAACTGCTGTGACTTGCAAAGAAACATTTACCAAATTATGCATGTTCTATGTCAAATAAGACAGCTTATCATTTGGAACAAAGTTATGGATTTCCTTCTGGCTTTTTTGCCTACATTACCATGCATAACCCAACACAAGTTATAATTTGTGAAAAGTCCCAGAATAGTAAATGCAGTTTGTGTCTGGGTACTTACTGGCTTTTGCACTTTGAAATGTAATTGAACAGGAACAAGTACAAGTGCAATTGAATATGTAGGCTAGAGGCACTAAGTTCCAGTCTCAAAGAGGTCACGCCAAAATGAATTTTTAAAAAGGATCCATAAAATGGCAACTAAGATAGATGTGATGCAATAGCAATATTTAAATGAAATTGTTATGGATATAAGTCACTTGTCAAGCATTCTAACCATTTCCAATATAAAATATATTTTCATATATAAAACATTGTTATTATTCACAGCTAATGCCACGTTAATGTATGATAACCTAGATGTTTAATGTATATTAATGTATGTATTAAAATTCATTAATGTAGCTAACAAATATCTTTTAAGGAAAAGACTGGGAAAGACACTATAATTTTTACAATTCAATAAGTTGTATTCAAAAGCACGAGGAAAAAAACAATGTCTTTTTCCAAGTTCTACACTGACTCTCAGTCCTCCACTTCTTCACTTCCCTCCCCCCTAAAATCTGAGTGCCATTTGTTTTCCCCTTAAATGACATTTCAAATATTTTATCATAAACATAAATCATATCTCCTTGGGAGAAGGCAAATGACAAACTGAATTTGAGGTCTGCCTTATATCTACCCTTTGTCCTGTTCTAAAGAGATGAACCGTTGTTTTATAGATTGTATTTGAAGGGTAAACAAAGAGAGGCTAGTGGAGTTGCATCGGTTGGAACAGACAACCTCCCTAAATGTTGATGAATGTGATTCCCAACAGTGTCCCTTCTCTCTAGACTGATGTTTTTCAATTTAGCAACTTTTAGATATATGGACTTCAACTCCCAGAATTCCCCAGCATGCAGACTGTGGAATTCTGGGAGTTGAAGTTCATATATCTTAAACTTTCTAAGATTGTGAAACAATGCTCTAGACCAGGGGTTCCCAACCTGGGGTGCTCGCACCCCCTGGGTGTAGTGTATTTAAATAGAGACTTCTAGGGCGATGTTCCTATTGGTTAACAGAAGCAAAGATACGATTGGTTAATAACGTTAGTACCTGATTGGCCGCCAATAGCGGCGGGAAGTTTAACTAAATGTCATTGGTTGCGAGCCATGGAGTAGCTGCTATAAAAAGGGCTGCTGCTGTTCGACTGCAGTTGAAGTTACTGTTATTATTAAAGAGCTGAATTCAACTCCGGTCTGCGAGTCTCTTTACTGGCGACAGAACACTGGGGGTGCGAGACGATATTCCAGGGGGTGCGAGAAAAGTCCAGGTAAATAATAGGATATTGGCTATATGTTGGCATTTTTATTTATTATTTATTTCAGGGGGTGCGAGTTTCCAGTGAAATTTCTTTAGGGGTGCGGGGCGAAAAAAAGTTTGGGAACCACTGCTCTAGACTTTAGTTACAAAGCTCAGTTTACCCATTTCATGCAAAAACACTCAAGTATGCATGACATCAAAATACATACAATCTCTCCTACCATTTTTGCATCCCAATATTGTATTTGTGTATATAATTCACAATTTGCATTGCCACTGCCTTCTCATTCTCATGCAATTTCACTTCTGACCTATCCTTGCCTTCCACTTTATTATGAAGGAATTTCTGAAATAAAATATTGGCACAATTAGTCACTATGGTAGTTAAAATATCAGTCGTCAGCATGAAATATCTAAAAACAAGTGAGCAGCAACAAGCTAGGAAGAATACTAGCAGAATATAAACATAATAAGCTTACAGTACTAAATATATCATGATCGTATTTTTAAAATCTGAAGACTGTGGAAAAGATATTTTTAGCAATTAATCCATGTATTTTCTCTCATCCATCATTATTTATAATTGTAATCTAGTAAAATAAATGCAAAATAAGTCTGCAATGTTTCTGAGTGTATGAAATGAGCAGGCAGTATGCCAACCCAACAAGGTAGATCAGACTAAGAAACTAATACTATATAGTTTGAAACTATTTTTATTATAAAAGCTTGTTCCTGACAACTATAGCTTCTTATGAACATCCAAAGTCAATTACTTTATTGTTTGCCACACACGCTACAAGAATCTCACCAGATTGCTTGCCGTTCCCCGGGAATGACCAGATAAGGTTTTATGGATCTTGGGGGAAGTCACATTTTGCTGCTAGCAGCTGCACAATGACTCCAAGCTAGGTGCTTGCTTGACCTCTCCTTCCAGCCTAGCTAGCAGTTTCCTAACACAGCTATAATAACAGAATTTTGCAAGTCTGATGCAAATCACTTTATCTTCATGTGAACTAGGGAGGAGCTTGTACCTGAGTTGTTTTCTCACATTACTTTCTTGGACTGAGCTCAAGGTCCTCTGATCTGATCTTTGCCTTGATGGCAGATCTTCTTCTTTTTTTTTTAAACAAATTTTATTAATTTTAAAGACAAACAAATCATCATTAACCATTACATACTTGAACCTTTTTCCATTATAAATTTTACAAGTCAAATAAAACCTTATTTTATACAATATAATTCTATTTTAAACCATTTCCATATGAGCATACAAATACCTCTTATCCAGTTTCTCTTTACTTCTCTTTACTCTTATTCAATTTCACTATTATTATTTCATCTATTTCTTTCTGACTTGGTTACCATTATTCTCATTCTATATTTCTGCAAGGTTTTATTAATTCTCCCAGAAACATAAACACACAACACACAAACATATAAAAAATCTTTTAGGAAAGTAACTTGGCCCCAGGTACCTCTCTCTACATGGACTTCAATTATATTCATGCTCATCTTACATGTCATTACCTATTTTATTTACCATTCTATGTCTTCTATATTAGCTTCTCCACACATTTCACTCTTCTTAATTCTATCTTATTTAATCCATCTTAATTTGAGTCATTATATTTGTATCTTTTGTCCATTTTATCCCTTTGTCTCATTCCTTATAATAAAAAAAAAAGAATTTCTCCTGAAATCACTAATCAGAGTATGATGCCTTTCTATCTTCCCCCTAAATTAATTAGATTAACATTTAAAATAACACCTAATACCCAATCTGATTCTGCTTGGTACATTCTATCTACTAATTTTTTTTAATAAAAGAAAAATAATAAATCCAAAATGATTAAATACATAGTTAAATAATAGATCTAAATATTGAATCTTATAACATTCCCATTGCCTTTTCCAAAGACAAATGCTACAATAATAATTTTATAATAACATCAATACCATAGTCATATTAAACTCTTTAATTAAAACTCAATATTCTAAACATTCCCTTTAATATTTTGTTAAATTTTAAAATCAATCATTAATAAACATTTCAACATTTTAATCTCTTATTAACTCTTAAACCATTCTAATTTTCTATTTCTAATACAAATGCTACAATACCATCTTATGTACCTTGCAAAATCTTTTTTAAAGAAATTATACTTTACCCTTTGTCCCTAAAAAAGATTCCTCTTTTCCCATCTGATTTCAAAACTTTGTGGCTTTTCTCCACCTTTTCCCTTTCTTTCTTCTCCCACCAGACCTTTCTACCCCCCCTTCTCCTAGCCTCTGCCTTACTGGCTTCCCTTCTCTGTTGTGTTCCTTTTTTCTTTTGTTTACTATCATTATATTGATTTTGCACTTTATTTTTCTCTTTCTTGAGTGTTTTTTTAAATCTTAAGTCCTTCATTTTCCTTCCTTTCTTTCTTCCTTCTTTCTTAGTTAAATTTTGAAATTCATTAAAGATGGCTTCTTCTTCTGCTGCTGCTGCTGCCTCCATCTGTTGTAGTGTTTGTTGATAGGTAGCAAGCGCCATTTCTAAAAAAAGGAAGGCTTCTTTCACACCATCTTTGCCATCTTTTTTTGTTTGCTCATCTTCTTTTCTCAGTTCCTCAACAGAAAAAGCCATTATAAATCTTTTCTTTTCTTTTTTTCCCCCCTCTTTCTTCTTGCAACAACCAAGATATTTCAAAAAATAGAACAATTCCAAAGTCATCAATCAATCCAAGCCAAGACAAAGTTCTCACTTTCTCTTCCTGGGGTAGTATCAATCAAAAAAAAAGAAAGTCCAAATCTGTATCTTAAAGCCTTATTGCAATACATTTCAGTTTTCAAATCCTTAAGGCATCTCCTCCAACAAAATCTTAACATATAAATATATTTTTTGTCCTCTCCCTTCCCACTTATCACATAAAGCCAGTTTTTACCTGAAAAAAACAGGTTTCTCAGTATCCACTTGTTGATTCCGTAGGGAAGGAGAGTAAACTTTCCTTTCAGCACCTCAAAATTGCCGCTTATTTCTCTTCTGGAAAGTATCATTCAAAAAGCCATAATTTCCAGGAATTATATTAAATATGTCTTAGAGTCCTGGGTCAACCAAGAAAAACTTTCACTTTCAAAGGCTTTCTCCTCTTCCTCCTGCGCATTCTTACCCAGCTGCCGGCTTCTTTGTGGCGGCCATTACGGACCGCCGCTGCACCGTCTTGGGAAAAGGGGTTCTGCTGGCCGGGAGGGGTCTGCAACACCCCAAACCCCTCTCCGGATCCCCCTATCTTCAGCCGCCCCTGTGGGCGGCCTTAGCTCCAAACCCGTCCGGATCGGAGCACCAAAAACGGCTAGCGCAGCAGGGATCGCGCAGTATCGTGAATCCCTGCCGCTCGCGAAGCCGACAAACCGGAAGTTTCGATGGCTGATCTTCTTCATGTCTCTCAAGATCACTCCCTGTGCCCTCTACACATTATAAATTTGAGAAAAAGTTGAGCAAAGAAAAGTTGATCTTTATGATATTTGGCATATAATTTTTTGTGGACATTTTTAGGGTAAGGTGGGCGGGTAGCATATTTTCATCTGTTGAAGCATTTACCTCAGGGAATTCATTGGCCAGAGGGCATATTATATTCTATAATATTCTATATTATAGAATATGTACAGCATAGATCTCATAGGAGGCAGGATTACAAGAGCTCAGATAAGTAGTTATTGACAATAACTACTGGCAGAATTATATCCACTGAGTCACAAACAGTTGAAAGCAACCAAATAGACCAAACGAAAGTCCTACTGAATCCCTACTACCATTGCAATATATAACTGTCCATAATCCTATCTGCAACTCCCGGTTTGTCTTTATGATTTTTTTTTTCTGGATAGTGAACATCTTTCAAAACAAAGCATTACACCACAGCCACATAACATATTTTTATTCTCTAAGATTGCTTATGAGGTCCAGAGCTCTTTTTGTAAATAGAAATGATGCATTTTGCTTTAGAGCTTACTTGGTTCACTTTTTAAAAAAAAAAATGTATTTATTTGGACACAATTTTATACTGCCCTAAATTTGGGTGATACACAAAATACTCTACAAAAGCAATCTCATAACAGAATAATATAGAACAGTAATAACAATAAAAATAAATGGCTACCTTTCATCTTCACTAGGCCTTAAAATTGTTGAAAGCCTGTGTAAAAAGATATTTTTTCAGCAATTCCTAAAGTAAAGCACCAAACACTTTTCCAAGTACAATGTATTCCATGGTGTAGGGGCCACAAATAAGAAGACTTCCCTTCAGGGGTGGGATTCTACCAGTTCAGACTGGTTCTATAGAACCAGTTGTTATGATTCTACACAGTTCGGAGAACTGGAAAATCATGCCACTGGCTGGCCCTGCCCCTCCCCACCCACCCCCACCCATTCACTCCTCATCTCGCATGCACACCATCCAACTTGCCTGCATTGTGCCTTGGCCTAATTTTTGGTAAATTGTTATTTTTCCTTTTTTTCCAGACAATCAGCTGTTCCGACTATCAGCTTGCTGTGCAATTTAAATTAGCTAGAAAGCACGAAATCGTTGGATTCTTGCTTTCTAGCTAATCTAAATCGCTGTTGTACCGCTTTGCCTTCGTCCAGGAGATTTCCCTGAGGCCCAGTCAGGGGTGGTATTCAGGTGTGGGGGAGAAGTGGCCTGAGAGGAGAGTTTAATCTTCCTTAGGACTGAAGCTTCTATTTTTCAGTGCAGACTCAGGCAGCAGATTGCAGAAAGGTAGATCTGTGAGTGAATCTGTGATTCTGCAAGCAACTCAATATGCCTGCCTGCTTTGCCTGATTTTGGGTAAAAAATATATATAAAAAATTCAATATTTACATAAATATTTACAATATTTACGTACAAGCCACACCCAGCCAGTCATGTGACCACCAAGCCATGCCCAGTCAGCAAGCCACCATAATGAGTAGGCCTAATTTCTATCTGCTACACTGTTCTCCTTCCTCCAGCTACAGCATTTATTAACTTCAGCAAGAAAGAAACAGAAAATAAGATATGTGCATGAATCTTGCCTGAGTCTCTTGTTCACCTTGAGCAATGAGACCCACCAAAAAAGTTGACCATTCCTCCTTGAAATGTTCAGCCCAGTCTTGGTTCATTTTTGCATCCCATAGATTCCGTTGCAAACATTATTTTCCACACCTATATATATTCTCAGCTCCAAGCACTGCCCTTTTTCTTCCAGCCAACACTCTTAATTCCTTTCCTCTCCCATGACTATGCAGGATAGACTAGACTGAATTTGCCAGATTGCTTTAGGTGCATGGCAGAACCACAGAAAGAGTGGGCTTTAAAATGCCAACTGAAAACTCTTAAAATTACCAGTCATCACAAAAGTGTGCAGGGAGAACAATATTTCAACTGATGATCTTGCCAATGTATAATGCAAGAAATAAATTAAAGGATTATCAAAAGCTATTATAAACAGGAACCTGGCAGGCATAGTTATAATGTTGGATGATTACAAGAAAACCTATTTTCATATTCGCTAATGCAATCATATCTGTTGGCAATTTTTTCATGCATGGTCCAATGCTGTCCAAGCTGTCCAATGCTGGCCAAACCAGCTTGCTTATGTAATTTAACTCAAATATGCTTTTCCTATTTTTCTAATAGTATTTTCTCATCATATAATTTGAACTTAGCAACCAAGTACATTTTCTTGAGTTCACACACACACAGAAATCTGAAATCAAATTATGAAAGCAGAACATTTTAACTTATTCTAGCCAGAAATACAAAAAAGTAATAGGATCAGAAGAGGGAAAAATCTACTTACTTACAAGTAGTCTTTAATTTACTGCTGTAATGGAGTTTGTAATTTCTGTCCTTGGAAATCATGATGGTCACAATTTGAGGCACCCATGTTACCAGATCTGATTTTACTACCTTTTGCGCAGCAGTCATTAAGTGAACATTGCAGTTATTAAGTGAGTCAATGTATTCCTATGGGCCTTTTGTTGTTGTTGGAAACTGGCCCAAAATGCCAGGAGCTAGCAAACAGCATAGTAAACCAAAAATAAATCAGAGTAAGTTTGAAGAGTCATTGAGTGACTGGTCGTTAAGCAAGGACTATCTGTAATAATGTTTTCACAGTGAGAACTTGATATTCTATTTCTAGTTATGCTGTCACATTCAGTAGCATAATGAAGACTACTAGGAGATTCCTATAGACCCATGATGGCGAACCTATGACACGCATGCCACAGGTGGCACGCGGAGCCATTTGTGCTGGCACGCGAGCCACAGGCAAACTTATCTCACTGCGCATGTGCATGCCTCACAGCTGATTTTCGGCTGGTTTGAGGCCTTTTTCAGCCTCCCAGAGGCTTAAAAAAAGTCCCTGCAGGCCAAATAGGCCTATTTTGTCACTTCCTGTAATACCGGAAGTGACGAAACGGGCCTATTCGGCCTGCAGAGGCTTTTTCAAGCCTCTGGGAGGCTGAAAAAGGCCTCAAACCAGCCGAAAATCAGCTGTGAGGCCTGGTTTGAGGCCTTTTTCGGCCCCCCAGATGCAGGATTGTGTGCGCATGCACAGGGGCATGGGGGAGCATGCATTGCCTTCTGGGTGCTGGCACGCAAGTGGGTGCACAATTTTTTGGCACAGGAGACCAAAAAGGTTGGCCACCACTGCTATAGACTAATAATTGAAGACAACACTGATGGACAGATGAGGCAGCTCTTGAGTCTGCTATCTCTGTACCAACTAAGGAAAGAAATCATATAACACATTACCTTACCATAGCCCAATCATTGTTCTGGATTACTAATGATTTCCCCCCAAATTACTCTATCTTTTACTATTATATTCAAGCTTCCAGTTGATAAGAACAGTCCTGTAGGATCAGGCCAAACCCATCTTTGTCCAACTCTCCCTCCCTCCTCACAAAAGCCAACTGGGGTACTTGCAAGAAATGTAATAGTGGTATCATTGTGGTTACCTATTGGTTCACTTATTCACTCACTTACTTATTTGTGGAATTTATACATGGCTGCTCACTAATCTACTTCCAACATAGGTCCTGTTCTTTATAGTATTTTCTGAAATGCCTGACACCTTTTCAAAACAGATGCTGCCCAACTTTTTCAACTTTTCAATTTTTTCCAGGGATCAGCTTAAAAAACAGCTCTGGCACCTTTGTTATATCATACACTAGCAGCCTGGTTCCTGTTCAATTCAAATGGAGCCCAATTCTCCTGTGTAAATTCAGATTACCAAAAAAATGGCCCAGTGCCTAAGTAATTTAAGTCCCTCTGCCTGTCACCATTGCCTCATTCATCCACAGGAACCCTTGAACAGTGCTTGTATAGTTGGCCCTGGGTATAGAACTGGCAGCATTTCTGAGAATACTGCTTTGGCAGTCCCAGACATCTATTTAATATCTAGCAAATAACATGGGACAGGACTCTTTTCTAAAAAAAATTAATGTGTGAAAACAATGTACATTCATAAATGCTAACTGGTTTCAATAAGGCAGAAATTTCTTACCAAATATAAAGCGCGTACAAACAGATTTTCAACAAGGTTTGCTTGCATGCTGCCCATTCCCAGAACCTCTGGGCAGTTACAAGTTAAAATTCAAGTACATATAAAAGTGACTGTTGTGAATGAATAAAAATTACTAAACCTAAATGCAAAGCAGGTTTTGGAAGCCTGCACATTGGTTAATAGGGTAGCAGCCAACCCTATAAAAGGGGCTACTGCTGCCCATAGCTCTTGCTCTGTTCTATTCTATTTATTGTTATTAAAGAGTTGAAGTCACTGGTCAGATGTCTGGTCTCCATTATTCTCCAAACTTAACACTGGCGACGAGGATGGGATGCGGAGACCGAAGAGCTGACTGATTTACAGAGCAACCAACAGAGCACGTGGTCGAACACGCACCATCAACGGCAACATGACCAGCGGTGCCGTACCACCCGATCCATTCGACCCAGAAACCGAAGACTGGGAGTCATACATGGATCGGTTCCAGATGTTTCTGGAGACCAACAATTTGAAAGACGCAACAACCAGCAAAAAAGAGCTATATTTCTAACCCATTGCGGGCCTACCGTGTTTAAAATGGCAAAATCACTTGCCAAGCCAGCCGAAGTAAAAGCGATGGACTGGGACGTCCTCGAGCCTTTGCTACCGGCCCACTACACGCCCACCGTGCCAACCTTAGTCAGAAGACACGAATATTACCAGAGGGACCAACGGAAAGGCGAAAGCCTTGCCAACTACATCGCAGACCTCCGCAACCTTGGAGGCCTCTGCGGATTCTCTGACTTAGAAGAAGCCCTCCGAGACCGCCTGGTTCTGGGCCTAGAAGACGGCACGATCCAGAGCAAAATTATGGCTAAGGGGGACATCAGCCTCACCGATGCCCTTAAAGAAGCCACTGCAGCGGAGGCGACCAAAAAGTCGGCAGCCCGAATGCGCTGCACCAACGCACCGCTACATCAACTCGCCAAAGATACCTCGCCTCGCTCAGAGAGACACCCGGTATCGACTCACCACGAAGACCTAGAATCCCCATCAGAAAGCGATGAGGAAGAGGTCAACCGACTCCGAACGGAACGAGACCAGTTCACACAACCCTCATCTCGACCGTGTGCAGGATGTGGGGCGAATCACCCACGATCCAGCTGCAAATTCCTTGACGCACTCTGCCGCATTTGCGGGAAAAGAGGTCACATCGCAAAGGTTTGCAGAAGCAAACAAAACTCCAAACCCCGACAGGCCGAATGCCAGTCTTCAGAATTCTTCGGCACACCCCGAAACAAACTGAATCACCAATGGGGAAGCCACTCCTACAGAAACAAACCGTCCACCACTTCCACCAGGCGTGAAGAAACCAGGCGGGAAGAGACCCACCAAACAATTACCATAGGCCACGCTACATCCATTGATGCCGGGAAAATCCGAGTAGAGGTCGCTATCGAAAACAAACCTTGTGTAATGGAGGTGGACTCAGGATCATCCCTCTCGATGGTGTCCTGGAAGACGTTTCAACAGCTCATCCCGACGATTCGCCGCCAAGACCTAAACCCTCAAAGGGTTATCCTCAAAGATTACCAGGGTAACCGAATTCCCGTTGTCGGGTCCCGCCGATTCCAGGTCTCTTTCAAAGACCGCACCGTCGCACTGCCACTGACTGTCATGGACCGTGACAGGCCTAGTCTTTTAGGCCTTCAATGGTTCAGACCGCTTGGAATCACTGTAGCTGGAGTCCACCGTGCCGAGAGCAACGATTGGGAGGAAGCCCTCGTGCAAGAATTCCAAGATGTTTTCGCGAACGGACTAGGCAAGTACAAGGGGACCCCGATCTCATTTAACTTGAACCCCGAGGTAGCACCCATCCGCCTTAAGCCACGTCGGGTGCCGTTCGCCTGAAACCTAAAATCGATGAACAACTCGATAAGCTAATAGAACAGGGCGTGCTGGAACCCACCGACCACGCCCGATGGGAAACCCCAATAGTGACGCCTATCAAGCCTGATGGGTCACTGAGAATTTGCGGAGACTACCGGGCCACCCTAAACCACGCACTTCAGCAAAGTGCGTATCCAGTGCCAGTAGTGCAACACCTGCTCCATTCCCTGGGCGGCGGGAAAGTTTTCACTAAACTAGACCTAGCACAGGAATATCAACAATTGCCTGTAGATCCGGCCACCGCGGAGGCGCAAACTATCGTCACGCATAGGGGCGCTTTTAAATGCAACCGGCTCCAGTTCGGGGTGAGCGTCGCTCCAGGAATTTTTCAGAGCTTAATGGAAAGGCTGTTACAAGGGATAAGAGGGGTCGTACCGTATTTCGATGATGTGCTCATCGTCGCCCCGAACAAGGACATTCTAGAAAAACGACTCCGCATAGTTTTACAAAGGTTCCAAAACGCAGGCCTCAAAGTTAAAAAAAATAAATGCCAGCTATGTACCGAAAGGGTGGAGTTTTTGGGATACCTCCTGGACAGTCAAGGAATCCATCCCACTGAGGACAAACTAAAGGCAATTAAGAAGGCCCCCACTCCAAGGAACAAGGCAGATCTACAGGCGTTCCTTGGACTTATCAATTTTTATAACGTTTTTTTACCCAATAAAGCAACCGTAGCTGAACCATTACATAGACTCTTAGACAAAAAAGCAACGTGGGTTTGGGGACAACGTGAACAAAACGCTTTCCACCAAGTAAAGAAATTGCTAACTTCTGATTCTGTACTTATGCAGTACAACGAGACTCTGCCGTTAACTATTACTTTGTGACGCCTCACATTTTGGGGTTGGAGCAATCCTGGCCCACGATTACGAACGGAGCAGAAGCTCCCGTCACATTTTTTTCACGAACTTTAGCTAAAGCTGAAAGAAATTATAGTCAGCTGGATAAAGAAGCTTTAGCTATTGTGGCGGCAGTTAAAAGGTTTCATGAATATGTGTATGGGCGTGCGTTTACAATAATTACTGATCATAAACCACTACTGGGGATTATTGCGGGTAATAAACCAACCCCGTATATATTGTCCCCCAGAATGACCCGCTGGTCTGAATTCTTGGCGGCGATACAACTACACCTTGCAACACCGCCCGGGAAATCAATTCTCCACGCTGATGCATTGAGCAGAACACTGCTTCCAGAATCGGTTGAAGATCCAGCCCCAACCATCA
Organism: Notechis scutatus; assembly: GCF_049901735.1. Taxonomy (NCBI): domain Eukaryota; kingdom Metazoa; phylum Chordata; class Lepidosauria; order Squamata; family Elapidae; genus Notechis; species Notechis scutatus. The sequence continues at coordinate 141,916,865 of NC_142011.1, read as the reverse complement.
CAACGTTGCAAATTGAGACTCTACACGCGCTGCCATTGACGGCGAGAGACATTGCCCTCGAGACAAAACGAGATCCGATCCTGCAACACATCCTACGCTGGGTTGAGCGGGGTTGGCCAACAGAACAGCTATCACCTGAATGGGCGCCTTTTAAAGCACGCCAAACCGAACTGTTTTCTCAAAAGGGCTGCATCTTGTGGGGCGATAGAGTCGTAATCCCGGGCAAACTGCAACGAACTGTTTTAGCGGTATTGCACGACGGACATCCGGGCATCGTGCGGATGAAAGCACTCGGAGCTATGCCTGGTGGCCGGGAATCGACAAAAGGATCGAGGCCTGGGTCGCTACTTGTCAACGCTAAGACGCCAGCAATGCCCCACCTAAAGCAAGCCCAACCGAATGGGAAACTCCTAGAGGACCATGGTCCCGTATCCATATTGACTTTGCGGGGCCTACAAAAGGGCACACTTTCCTTATTACAGTCGATGCCTATTCAAATTGGCTCGAGATCCATCGAATGAGCACAACTACAATGGACTCAGTTATCAACAAATTAAACAGGTTATTTGCCACACATGGTTTTCCGGACGTCCTCGTCTCGGATAACGGCCCACAGTTCACAGCATTACCATTTGAACAATATCTTGCTGACCGGGGCATCCGCCATGCGCTAACCTCGCCCGCGCACCCTGCGGCGAACGGGCGTGCAGAGCGCATGGTACAGTTTGTAAAAAGACCCTCCACAAAATGGAATTCGGAAACATCGATGAGAAAATCAATCGAATTTTATTATTGCAGCACATCACGCCCCACAGCGTTACCAACAAAACACCCGCCGAACTTCTTATGGGGCGGAAACTACGATCGCACCTCGACCGGCTCCACCCGCATACGCACCGAAAAGCCTTTCGGCTCCAGCAGCAAATGCCGGGAATTTAAGGTAGGCGATTTAATCTTTGCCAAAAACTTCTCCGGCGACCCTTTATGGATACCCGCAACCGTTACCCACCTCACTGGGCCTAAATCTTACCGCCTGCTAACAGACGATGGTAGGGTGTGGAAACGCCACATAGACCAACTCCGTTTGAGATTACTACCCAGCGCCCATGGCTCCCCGGGTTCACCAACTGAGGGGGGAGGAAATATCGAGGAAATTGACTTCGATATGATGGATAGCAGGCCAACGGAAACCCTACGGCCCAGCGAAGTACCGGGGATTGAAACGGGGAGGGAGTTGACTTTTCCATGGGACTTGAACACGGGGGAAACCGAACTGCGAAACCCCGAAGAAACACTGATTGGCGGAGACAACAACAACGGAAGCAGCACGGAATCACCGTGCAGCGAAACGGAACTTAATAAAGATCATCCAAACGCTCCACCGGAACCGGACTTGAGAACAAACCCGGTGGAGCCACGGAAATCATCCAGACAGACCAAACGGCCTGTCTACCTTGAAGATTTTGTTACAGCTCCCCTCAAACGGAACCCAAGGGGGAGGGGTGTTGTGAATGAATAAAAATTACTAAACCTAAATGCAAAGCAGGTTTTGGAAGCCTGCACATTTGATTGGTCCTTAAACAACGAACAAGGATTGGGTCATAACAAGCCTCTGATTGGCCAAGCTTAGGACACTTCTTATTGGTTATTAGTTTGAACTTGATGCACTTAGTATTGGTTAATAGGGTAGCAGCCAACCCTATAAAAGGGGCTACTGCTGCCCATAGCTCTTGCTCTGTTCTATTCTATTTATTGTTATTAAAGAGTTGAAGTCACTGGTCAGATGTCTGGTCTCCATTATTCTTCAAACTTAACAGTGACAAAATCAAAAAAGGATAAAACCCCCAAATCCATTTATCATGCATCTATGAATCCTATAACATATCCTGCTCCTGTGCAAGCTGGAACAGACATATCTTCAGCATTTTGAATTGGCCCCAAAGAGTAAACAATGATAAATCCTCTTGCTTTATATTAGAAATGTATAGATTTATGAAATTGAAGTGAACAACATTTGTGAAATTTTGTAATAAATTATTCACTGATTACCTAGGATGAAGACAGAGTTCTCCCAGATAATCAGTCTGGCTCTAGAATAGTTCAGGCAGTTCCGGTTTCACTACTGCAAACCTATATCCTCTAAAGTGGGAATAAACCTCCCTGAAAAAAGAAATAAGATTTATTTTAAAATAAAGTTTTTTTTTTAAAAAAAGATTTGTTTCCAAAAGGGACTATCATCCAACTTCTATTTTAAAATAAATAAGACCATTTTTATAACATCCATGTGTGAAAACATCATTTCTTTCTCCATATGTAAAAATCATCAGTTACTATGTCCATAATGATAATAGCACATTTCATAATTAGGTAGAATTACTAAAATTGTTACAATTTTGCCTGATTATTAGGAATTGTTTCCTGACAAAGAAAATCTGACACATTATAACATAATCTATGATTTTAATGGTAAAACCAGGAAATATATAACCCTAGGGAGATTACGAAGATGCTATTACAATTAGGTAGTTATTTCATTCTAGTAGTCTATTACCAATGAATTCTTGATATCTTACAAATTGTCCCCATTATTTGATGAGTGAATCGTTAACTGAACAGGTTAATTCCAGCTGACAGATTGAAACAGTCATTTAAACATCTCTGCTTCTAAGAAGTTTGGGTTCTAAGAAGACAAATCCACTGCTATTACAATCCTTCAGGATCCCTGACATTTCTCAATCTGAGTAATTTGCTGCTAAAAAAGACTCCTTGAGAAAATTCCAGGCAACAATTCACCTGCTTCCCTCATGGAATATTATGGAGCCAGATAATATTACCTGCCATCTTATTCCCCAGACATTTTGCCTTCACTTCTAGCATTTTTGTTCTTTCATAGGAAAAATGGTTTGGGAAGAAAAGATGAAGGACAGTCACATTGATAGATAGCATAAAGAGGAACCTTGTGGTCTATGTTTTTGGAGAACATAATACTGATTGATTGATTGATTGACTGATTGATGTGATTTGATTTATGGGCCACTCATCTTGAAGCTATTTTGTTCTAACAGTTGCCCTCTAAGAGGCAATTCACATAGTTTGCTGTAGCTTATTTATTTATTTTTATTTATTTATTTTTATTTGTCAATTGCTTACAAGATAATAGGTATAAGTAAAAACATAGTTATGAATACATGGATACATATAAGAAAAATAAAAAAATAAAAATAAAAGAAACAATAGGACAGGGACGGTAGGCACGTTGGTGCGCTTATGCACGCCCCCTACAGACCTCTTAGGAAAGGGGTGAGGTCAATAGTAGACAGTCTAAGGTTAAAGTTTTGGGGGTTTGGGGAAAAAACCACAGAGTCAGGTAGAGTATTCCAGACATTGACCACTCTGTTGCTGAAGTCGTATTTCCCGCAATCAAGTTTGGTGTAATTAACCTTGAATTTATATCTATTGTTTGCTCTAGTGTTGTTATGGTTGAAGCTGAAGTATTCATTGACATGTAGGACATTGCAATGTATGATTTTATATACTATATTTAGATCGGACCAAAGGCAGCGTAGTTCTAGGTTTTCTAGGTCTAGAATTTCGAGTCTGGTGGCATAAGGTATTCTGCAACGAGTAGAGGAGTGGAGAACTCTTCTTGTGAAATATTTCTGGACTTTCTCAATTGTGTTATTTCTGTGTTATAACTGTGTTATTTCTGCCTGGAAGATGTGTACTGAGTAGAGGCACACTGATACTGCACATATACTGCTGTGCACTTTCTAAAGGTATGCTCTAAGTTTCACTCACTCACTCATCTATCTATCTATCTATCTATCTATCTATCTATCTATCTATCTATCTATCTATCTATCTATTTCAATCATCTATCTATCTATCTCAATCATCTATCTATCTATCCCTTATCATCTATCTAAAATTTGTATGTAAACTATTTAAAAATATATGCAGAAAATATATCTACAGTATAAGTGTCTTTGTATCTTTTTATTAATCCCAAAATATCCTTCCTCTAATGAGTGTATCACATAAATTGAGACGTCAACCTTATTTTAATGGCTGTTCTTTGAAAGAGCATGAAAAGTAGCAACTTCCATGGGAGAATTTTAGAAGTCAAAGAACTTTCAATTTATTTTTAAGGGAGGGAGGGGGGAGGGAGGGGGGAGGGAGGGAGGGAGGGAGGATGCTTAAACTCAGCAGTCCCGAGCTCTGTTTTTGCTGACAGAGGATTGCAGGACGCCATCACAGATGAAAATGGAACTTGGGAGCCCATTTTCACTGGCAGAGTGCTCCGGCCACAACAGGTGCTCCCAACACAAGTGATGTCAACCACACCCAACCTGGCAGCGCCCACCCCGGCCCCCCAAGGTCAAACACAACCCTGATGTGGCCCTCAATGAAACTGAGTTTGACACCCCTGCTCTACATTTATTAGGATCCTTCCTTCCTTCTTTCCTTCCTGAATTATGGTGGCTATTTAGAATGCTATCTCTCTTTCCTTTTATGCGGGAAATTAAGGTATGATCTCCTCATGCTTTGGAGGCACAAAATTAAATACATTTCACAAGTAATTCAGTTCTATGAATTTTTCATGGCTACAGATTAGTTCTTTCAAGCTCCTTTTTTTCAATATGAGAACCAGAGTTTCTTTAGTCTACTGCCCCTCAATCATCCTTTGTTTCTTTTCACTGAGCGCACTTTTTTCATTATTCTGTCCAAATTGTTTGGACCGCTGCACAGAGTAGATGATGACAAAAGGGACCCAAGTGAGAAATAAAACTTCTAGTCTTCCCTACCTCTTTACAGGGAGTCCTTGACTTATGACCACAATTGAGCTCTACATTTCTGTTGTTAAGCAAGACAATTAAGTGAGTTTTGCCCTATTTTATGACCTTTCTTGCCACAATTGTTAAATGGATCACTGCAATTGTTAAGTTTGTAACATGATTGTTAAGCAAATCTGGCTTTCCCAAAGGACTTTGCTTGTCAGGTGGTCACAAAAGGGGGATTCCCATGGTCACAGGACAGTGCAACTGTCATAACTATGAGTCAGCTTCTGAAGCTTCTGGATTTTGATCTTGTGATCACAGGGATGCTGCAATGGTCATAAGTGTGAGAAATGGTCATAAGTCACTTTTTCAGTGCCATTGTAAATTCAAATGATCACTAAATGAACTGTTGTAAATTGAGGACTACCTGTATAATATACATTTAGTATTTCTTTCCGGATAATTAACTGTTAAACGAATGAAAACTTGAAATGGTACAAACTACCCCTTTAAACAAAGTTATGCCTTACAACTGGAAGCCACAGAAAAGTAGCCATAAGGAAGGAAGGAAGGAAGGAAGGAAGGAAGGAAGGAAGGAAGGAAGGAAGGAAGGAAGGAAGGAAGGAAGGAAGGAAGGAAGGAAAGATCCTGCTAATGATGAAAATTATATGACTAAGATTTATCTTTTTGACAAGTCATGTGGGTGTGAACTCTTAATTAGCATATAACAGGTTGAGACTCTCATTTCCCCCATAGGGCGTGGGAATGACTTGAAGTAGACAATCCCAGTTCTGTAATTTGCTTGGAAAGCCAAGAATGGTGTTGTTGTTTTTTTAAATGAATATGTAATGGTGGTGATAGCAATCTCCCTGCTAGTCAAGGCCGTTTTTTTTTTTTTAAGCAAGTCATTTCATCTCCCAAAATCTCAATGACTGTGCTTTGATGGCAAGCCAGATGGCAATTGTTTCTTGCACCCATTGCCAAGGAGCCTGATTGGAGCAGCAATTTACCTTCCGTGGTGAAGCAGCACAATGTTGGCATGTACCACAGCTGTGAATTTGGCTGCTTCTAGTAGGTATGTATGTGCACAGTCAGTTTTTTTCCCCAATTTGGATTCAGCAGGTAAGAAGAGGCTGTGTTGGTACCCAGCAATTATGAAATTGGCATGGCTGAATTGTTTACTCACAGTAATATTCCTGCTGGACTTTATTAAAACACCATCTGTCGTGAACACTGCAGACAAAGAATCAAACCCAGAAATATCTCCTGACTGAGAGTAGAATTATATGAAGGAAATGCAAGTATGCACAATCCTGGTGCAAGATCAGATTAACTATTTTCAAAAATAAATAAATAAATCCTTCCCTGTCACTGAAATTCAGCTCGAAAAGGAGGAGGAAAGAAAAAAGTACCCTTAACATAATATATTTTCCTATTTTGTGATTAAAGCTGGAGAAAGGATTGTTTGTGTGTGACTCTGTCCAGGCATCAAGCTGTTTTGTATTGTGAAGTCATGCTGGAATGGAGGTAAAAGAGCAGCTGTGTGTATGGGTGGATCTCAGCATTGCTACAACATTAAACTGGAAATGATTTAAGGCACTATCACATGACTGAATGACATAGCAGAGTTCAGAATATTTAACACATAGGGTGGCTGAACATAATAACTCTTTAGCTTTAAGCACTATTCTTGGGTGAGAAGAATTGGTATGAAATACAACTAACAATATGTAATCGTTTGATAAATATTCATAGTTATCAGAAATCAAAATGCCAAAGCTAGTTAAAAGAGGCAATAGTTTTTATAAGCAATTTCTGTTTTTTCACTCTTTAAATTTATGTTTATTTTTTCCCTAGCATTTGAAGCAATGGGTTTTCTATCTGCTGCCTGTTGTAGTTATCCATCCATCAAAAAATCACTCACCTATCTAAAACAAAGCTATTGTTTATTTCTTTATGTGCCATTGCAATATCATTTTTAAAAAGGAAGTTACAATTCTGAATAAGGTATATTCTTGTGTTTGGCAGAATTAAATATACAAATGTAAGAAACAGTGACACTGGGGCTTAAAAATAGCTTTTCAGTTTGCCATAAAGTTAAATTAAGTTGGAAATCATATTTGGGATGAACATGTAAGCCTGCAAACTATACCCAGTTCACACTGTTTAGAATAAAAAGGATACAGCACAGGCCTAGAATAACTCTTGAGAAGACAGGAAATATCTTCTTAAATGCACTAAAATGCCTAAGCTGCTTTTAAAAATGTGTGCTGAGGTCTTTTTATGCTGAACAAAATGTAGGCCAGATTGAAGAACCCATGGAGAAAATGAATGCCCAAAGAGTCACTATTCATATTTGCACATCCCATTCATTCCCGGAATCTGGAAGAACATTGCATTTTGTATTCATCAGAATGCGTGCCTGAAGCAGATACAAAAGGAATCAATCTTGATTATGCTTCATAGTCATTGAAGAAATCCAGGCAATCTTTCTCTTTTTTGTAAGAGAGTTGGTTCATACATTCATGTTGATCACTTGACAAATTTAGTTGAAAGTATAAAGTGTTAATAGACTGTGGCAAACATTACAACTATGACTTTATCATCATCTCTACATATGGAAAACTATTCAATTTGCCTTTAATTTTGTTCTCATGGTTTTATCTTAAACTTCGCCTGTCCTACTTTTGAAGATTTGTCTGGAAATTGTGTGGATTTCCATGCTAATTTTTACTAATGTAGATATTTTTGTATGCAATTTTGCGTAGCACAAACATTTAAAAAGTATTTTTCTTATTGAAACTCATTGTACATGCTATTTTTATGAATAGGCATATTTTGCACTTATTTACATGCTACATATGCATTTTTGCAGGTGAGTTTGAATAAAAAAATTGTGTTGCAAAATGTGAAGCATCAGTACCAAAATCTAACTTTTATTTCTGCATCTATGAAACTACAGCAGTTACGTTGTTGATTTTATAAACAGATTGTCCTTATCAGTACATTAATTGAATGACTACTAAAATAATTTGAGATTCTCATTTGTCCTGTCAATATTAAACTCCTCTCTTTTTTTTCCTGGCAGCCTTCCAATGGGACACAATAGAAGCTCTTTTTATAATAAACTTTTGTTCCTCAGGTCAGTTCATTCTTTCAATTTTCTTAAAGGAAAAAAATGTAGCTAAAGATGTCTACTGTTCTTCAGTAAAACCATTTTTCCCAAAACGCATTAAGAATTTAAGTAAGGAAACTAATTAATGGATCTAGCTATTTTCTTTTTCCTTTCTACATATAAGCCACATTGAAACACCCTGTTGAAATATTGCCAAAACATTTTCCTAGCCATCAGGATCCCCACTGGCCTTTGTTGCAACAATAAGGATGATTCTGGCACATGTGTCATTTCATAGACTACCTGTGTGCTGGCACATGTTCATAGAATGGCCCATCATACTGTGCGAAGCAAACAGGCTCAAGCTGTAAAACATCTGTGCCAGCACTTCTGTTTCCTTATAAATCATTTCTCAGGTCTTTAGGGGCAACAAAGAAGAAAATGTTGGCATATAAATGTAAATCATTTCTATTTTCTTCTGGAATAGAATAATAACCGGGTTTATTTGCCAGCTTTGCATTATTCCAAGAAACAGGTTAATGGGAGCGTTTGGTCTTATGGCTCCTGAAAGGGAAGAGGGATGCTTTCTGAAGCTATGCAAAAAAAAAAAAAAATGATTAGAATAATTAGCAGGCCATCCAACTGCTGAAATTGTTTTTTGTGCAGTCATGGCATGTGGGTGTTGATGTGAGATCTAGCTTACTGCAAAAATTAATGTTGCTAGTTCATCTCCTGGAATGCTTGAAATAAGAATTAAAACTACAGCTTGTCACCTTGTCTTCCAAACAAGTTCATCATTATTCAATAGGAATTTTTCCCAGGCTCATATAGAAAGATTATAATCAGTCAATAAAAAAAAAATCAAGACAGATTTACCTGTCAAGTCCTATTTTAACCTGTAAACAGCTGGTGAAGTCAAATCTACACGTTATACTTAAGCTGTTATAAAATGTCACAAAATTTAGATTACTGTAATCATCTATACAGAAGGAACTGAACACCATTATCACATAAATAGACAACAGAACTGGACCCTGACACTGAGCCCAGTACTCAATGGCTTTAAATATCTAAAAATATGACATCAGATTGCTTCCCTCTCATGTCAAACCCATAAGCTTGCTGTACCAAGTTGGACCTATTAAGAAACCAGCATCCTGGCACCAAAGTGCCAAACCTATTTAATAGAAAGAGACAGAGGGAGAATAATTGAAGATTCAAACCAAAGTTTTAGATTTTATGCATTTCAACTCATCTGAATAAGTTATTTTTTCTCAAGACTGCTTCCATTTATCCTTACTCCCAGATTCTCTCTCTCTTCAGAAATATGTAACTTCTAGAAAGATAAAACAGGCTTTATGTTAAAACATTTCAATACATTCGCTCTCCAATTTAACTGGTTTTAAATCCCATTGCAGCATGGGAGTTATTCATGCGTCTCTTCTATTAAATATAATAGGATTTCAAAAAGTTTTACTTTAAATTAGTTTAGGGGACTGAAGGCTAAATATACAAAGAACAGTTTCAGGCATTAGGTATGTCTAGTTTAATGAAAAGAAGGACTAGGGTTGACATGGTAACATCTAAGGGTCTGCCACAAAGAAAATACAGTCAAGCAGGAGTGGGATTCTACCAGATTGCACGTATTCGCTAGAACCGATTGTTAACATTCTAAGCAGTTTGGAGAACCAGTTGTTAGAAGAAATTACTGGCCTAATCCTGTAAGGAAGGCAGGAAGGAAATATTCTGGTGTTGCTTACAGAAACTGCCTTTCCGTTAAAACTTTAACCTTAGACTGTCTACTATTGACCTCACCCCTTTCCTAAGAGGTCTGTAGGGGGCGTGCATAAGCGCACCAACGTGCCTACCGTCCCTGTCCTATTGTTTCTCTTATTCTTTTATTTTTCTTATATGTATGGTGGACTGACATTCGAAAATGAGACACAGGGAAATGTCTTGAGAAAATGCCAGCCCTGAGTGAACTCAGGTAGCAGTATTTATTGAGAAAAAACACAAGCAAAAATACAGTATGCATATTCAGAAAACAATGACCTCAACAGGAGATTACTTCACCAGCATGAGAACACACAATCTTGGAAAGTCCCAGATGTTACCTTGCTAGGATGAGATCATACAGCCACGGAAAGTCTCATGGGAAAGTTTGGAAAGTCCCATGAGAAAGCACAACTGTGTACCTTGAACTTTCACCCATTTTCCTATTCCTTCTAAACTTGCAGAATCAAACAGGATGAGACACTCATGAGCAAAGGTACTCCTACCCCCACCAAGAATGCCCACATCTCCCTAGACTTACTGCTAGTTATACAAAGGCCTTACAGAAAATGATAAAATGATTAATAAAATATATTACCACAATATGTACCCATTTCATATATTCACAACTATGTATACACTTGTACTTATTATCTTGTAAACAATTAACAAATCAAATAAATAAATAAAATAAAATAACCCTTATTACATTCTTGATAGGACTCTGGAGTTTTTTCCCCCTCCTTTGCTGGTACTTTGTTTGTGTGGAGTGACCATTCAAAGTTGCAATGGCACTGAAAAAAGTGACTTATGACCATTTTTCACACTTACAACTGTTGCAGCATCCCCACAGTCATGAGAGGCCAGGTGAGGAGATGCGTGTCTCAATGTGAGTGATATTGAGTTGGCCACACCCAGCCAATAACATGACCACCAAGCCATGTCCACCCAGTCACATGACCACCAAGCCACACTCACCACCTAAGCCATACCCACAGAACAGGTTGTTAAAAAATTTAAATCCCACCCTGCAGTCAACCTATTCTCCAAAGCATTTGAAGGCAAAACAAGAACAATGGATGGAAACTAATCAAGGACAGAACCAACCTAGAACTAAGGAGAAATTCCCTGACAGACAGTTAGAAAAATTAATAAATGAAACAACTTGCCTCAGAAGTTGTGGCTGCTCCAGCATGGGAGGTATTTAAGAAGAAATCGGACAACAATTTGTGTGACATGGTATAGGGCTTCCTATTTGAGCAGGGAGTTGGATAGAAGATATCCAAAGTTCCTTCCAACTCTGTTATTCTGTTAAATCATGCCATTTTTTATGATATAGTTCTTCTTTGCACTGTAAATCCTTTTTTTGTGATTTTATTATAGATGTATATGGCATTGTCTGACCTAGATTTTTTTGCTCAGGTACAATACCAGTTGCATGAATAATAAGAATAAGCCATCGATGTCTAAACAATGTATTAAATCCCAGGTCTGATTTTAAGCATTCCTAATAATTGTGGCATCATTTAAAATAGATACATTAAATAAGTAGATGTCTTTTCTATCATGTAGTTCCAGGAGTATAAAATTGGTGGTCTTGTGTGAAGATGATGGGACTAAAAACCAAGAACAATTTTGAGGCAACATGGTTGAGGAAGGTAAAGGAAAGATTCAAACTAGTACAAAATATGAAGACAGAGATATCAGATAAACATTCTAGTAGCTTTGAATTTTAATGTTGGGTAGATTGATATCTTTTTCATATATTTTATGCAGCTAAAGCATATGTATCAAAATTTAATTGACGCTTTTAAAAGACAAACCCATCAGACAAGGTAATAGCAATATATCTAACAATATATCTGTAATACCATTAAAATAATAAACTGTTACATTTTGATATGGCTGTACTCGTACCTAGTCTCTACTGGCTGAAAGGCATACATTTATGTAACACCTCTATAATTCTCAACTTTTGAAATAATTCTTTGCAAACTGGGTTTGATTATGCAAGCCTGAACTATAAAGGACCAAATTAAATATATTCCTCATGGTTGGAATATATTTTGTGGTAGATTCCAAAGTTAGGGCCTGTTCTGGATAAGTAACAGAATGGGAAGGGATCTAATAGTTCAAATTGCTCTGTGATGGGAACTTACAATGGCAGTTTCATCTAACTGTATCTTATGTCAATATCATTTTATCCTATTGTTGTTTTTCCGTGAAATCAGTGTTCCATAAATGAATATGTGGACAGCACCAAAATACTGAATCAATGCCTGACCATTTCAAATGCTGGACCATATTTGTAGGTTGAAAATCATGTATGGGACAAGAGACAATTCGCCCATAGTCATCTTTAAGTAGGCCTCAGGGAAAAGAGACCTGCATCTAATTAATGTCAGAGATCTTGCACATGTCCAGTCTGGGAACAGGGTACTCTCTCTGATCCCATCTTATAAACATCTGTCATGCAATTGCTACCAGGTAGAACTAGGCCTCACATTAGTAATTTCTTTCTTCACGTTTACAGCTGTTTTTTTATTTTTCTGATGGCACAGGTTCAACTTATAACAACTCGTTTGGGATCCTAGGTAGCTATACACAAATCAACTATTTTTGCCTGTCAAATTCATTGATTCTATTAACTACATAGAAATTTGGGCACACTGCACATATGTTGAAAATGCAGACTGATTTGCTATTGTGGAATATGTCACAACGATAGCGGGCAAGGTCCAGTTTAAAATATGTCCAGTTTAAGCAAAATAGTACTCTTACTTAAACTGGGTTGATGGGAATGAGATCATCCAGGGCCAACTGAACACTAGTATTGCCATACATTCCTTGTTGAACATGGTATCTTAATGCAATCAATATTTCTTGACTTTATGAGAAAAAATATGAGTCAATCAAAGAATCAGAAAATAGGATTCATCATCATGTTATAAACCGTTTGCATCACTAACAAATATAGTACTTTATTTTCAATCACTTTCTGGTCTAATAACACCATTGTCACTTTCTTCACGCAACATGAACCTTGGCACACAATCCCAGGTTCAAAGGCAGTATTTAAAAGAGTATTGCTGTTTTTTAATCTTGCCAGGATGAAATGCTTCCTTTTCTTCCAAGACAAAACCCACCAGCAGAACTTAAAACATATTTAGAAGTTAAAACCTGGTACAATGGACACACCCAGTTAATACCTTTCTTCATAAAGATTACCTCAGGGACTGAAGGAACGTTCATCTTCTTCTAGCATGCAGGCTAGTTAACATGTCCACCATTGTTGCCAATGGTTGTCTTTTTGCCTAATGCAAGAAAAATTAAATTACTTCAATAAATGATGTATTTACAGAAGTGGATTTGCATCCAAGCAGATCAATTTACACATGATTAAATTACAGAGAGAGAGCGAGAGAGAGAGAGCTAGCTAGCTAGCTCCTGGGGCATTTCTCACCTTGATTCAGAATCTTCGCTTGAAGCTGTACATAAGCTTCATCAACCAAACACACACACATACGTGTGTGTGTGTGTGTGTATTCTAACACTAACCCTAACACTAAATAAATATACTTAATGTACACTTCTGAGCAGAAATAAATACACAATACTGCACTAGGCACTGAGGAAGTCACATCTTAGCATATAAACATAATTAATCTCCATTATTCAGGATTGAAAAAATCTGCAAATTATTTTCCTGTCCTTCAAATATAATTGCACTAAACTCCATTCTGGGAAAACCTCACTTTGTGAAATGGAATTTAATTTTTGAAATAAAAATAAATTCATAAAACAAGACATAAAATAAATGCACAATAATTTGTAGGAGCAACATCAAATTGCAGAAAGAAACCTCACAACTTCAATGATCGCTAGAGCTTTTCAGATTGGATGCCTTTTATTAATGGCAGATTCTACCTTAGAGACACATAGCACAGAGTGTGGTTGGTACAATATGTGATCTGGTTAAACTAGTTGCCAAGACTATAGAGAAAGGGGAGGAACTGAGAAAAGTGGCAATAGTCTTCTTGGTTTTCAAAGAGTAAATGTGACAATCCAGAAACCAGTTTTAGGGCCCCATCTGCTGAACCAGAGAGAAAGCAAGATTTTACAGTTCTATAAATATTTTAGTGTATGCTATCATTTATGAACTCTGGCAGCTATCGTAAAATCTCTCTGACTTGTGTTACAACTGCATATAAAGCCAGAAAATTGCAGCTCATAGTAAACCATAAAAACCTAAGTAAAAGGGCCATTCTTTCCAGTATATTCTAAAAATATACAACTTCCTGTCTTACATGGCAAAGGTGGTTACCATCCCAAGATGCCTGTTTCTCTCCCATTTTCTTTATCTGATCCTACCTTTGGTCTTTACAACCCTTTTTGTACCCTTTTATGTTCCATAAATAGCTGCCCTCACAACAGAGCAGTTGAAATAGCTTTTAGGGTGTCACACACCCTTTTAGGGTATAACAGTAAATAAGAGACACTTAAATGACAATATATAGATATTGGGGGGTGAAAAAGGTACAATTCACCTTTAACTAATTAGGACAATACTTGAGCAAAATCTGCCTAACTCAGACTCAGGGAAGACTGTAAGAAACTGTAAGCACCTAACAGTGAAGAATGCAAAATGGAAACATACGATTTATTATAAGTTTTAGTTCATCATTCAAACCAGAAATGGAATAATTCTTTTTTAATACCAGTGCAGGTCCACATTGCCTTGAGGATAGTCTATTAGGGCCACAGACCATAATCGGGTGAAAGCAAACGTAACTAGGATGGAAGAGTTAGAGTAGGGATAGACACCATCCCTTCTTTTTCTTTCTGAAAACTTGTTTCCTCTCTCTTTCAAAAGGCAAACACAATTCTTGACAAAGACGATCAAGATCATTTCTTGATGCAGACTGTAAGCTAAGGGCTGCAAATTTCATATTCTTAAGAGTTTGATCCAAGGTGGACAATACTCAGGTGGTGAAGTGATGCTCTTGATTTTATTTTTGAGTGGGTTATATCAGCTGCAGAATATTATGCAAAGTAGGTAGTACATTTATGTTATTCTATTTTTCCTCCTGTTTGGAGGGGCTGGAGTTTCCTTCCCTCTCTTTCTTTTTCAGTCTGTTAACATTATTTCAGAATTTAGAATACAGTGTTGATGTACTCTCATCTTTGAAATGTCAGTAAACCATGTAGCTGAATTTGGCAGTATGGTCAAAGGATGCTCTGGGAACGATAGAGAAGAAGTTTGAGGATAGCATATCATTTTAGTTGTACAGATTTTCCACATTGGGTTAGATGTTGCCAACTAGCAAAGGAGTTTATATGCATTCCAAAGTATGTTACAATCATAAATATTTTTTAAAAACTCAATCCAGATTTAAATAACAATGTGCAACTCATAAAATATCCCAAAATATGTTTATGATAATGGTAGGACCTTAAATATTAGGTTTAATACCTAATATCAACTTAAATATTGATAAGAGCACTAATAAATGTCATTTGGCACCAATAGTTTACAAGTTGATAAGGCTAATAAGGAGGGGGGGAATGCATGTATAAAACAACTGAATGCTAAGCTATATATTAAATTTTTATTTGCATTTGCAGGCCTATCACATTTTTATATTATTGCCTAAGTATGAAATCCATCCATTTAGTGCAGCAATAGATGGACATGATGTTTCTGAACATAATGAGGAATCTTGATGGCTTTATATATAAAGCTCCTTCTTTGAATTACCTGCAGGCATCTTGTGGACTTGGCATCTAAACACATTAATAGTGGATGCTAAAAATTAAACCACACATCAGAATGTAGAAGTAAATTTATAATTGTACTTATAACTTCTGTAAAGAAGGTCAGAAGTCACTTCTTTGTATCTTTTTTCTTTCTTTTCTGTTTTTCCTTAACACTTTCTTTCTTGCACGTTTAACTTCCTCCTTGATTTTTTTCATCACTTTATATTAGCTTGTATTGGTTTGTATCTTTGTTTTTTAGAACTTTGAATAACATTATTTTTTAAAAAAAATCTAAAAGACCTCCTGTCTTCCATAATCTTGATCTATGATTTTTCACAACAGGGTCTGCCTAGATTCATGCACCTGTATTCATTCAAGGAATTTCTTTCTTTCTTTTTAATCTACACATAATGAGTTGCTTCATGATTCTGGATGAAGGAAGTCTACCTTAATTTCCTGATTGTATCCCTATATCTGCTATACAGTATGCTATAATAAACAGCTAGAATTACCTGTGCAATCATAGAATAAATATAAAAATGAAACTAAAGGTAGATGTTAATTCTTCAAACAATTATATATTTCATCTTTTAACTCTGTGTTGGATGCAGGTAGTGCTCGACTTATAACCGGTCACTTAGTGACTTTTTGAAATTATGACAGACACCCCTCCCCACCCCAAAAGCTAGTTATGACCTGGTTTCAAAGTTACAGCAGTGGCAGTACTTGGATGGTTGTTCACACTTATGATTGACTGCAGAGCTGCTGCAGCCCCCTCCCTCCCCCCAATTCCATTCCCAACTTTTCCTTCTGGGTCCTCACACACACTGGATCTGCTTTGCTACCCTACCAGATCCCACACACTCCTCCCACCTCCGTCACTAATCGGACACCGACATTTGATTACATTGGAAATGACAGCAAGCTGCCCCATCCCTCGACATCCCTGGACCATATGTCTGTAGCTCAAAAGCAAGTGCCATTTTCAAAGTGGCTATAATAAATGGTGGGCCTCCAAAATGCTGCTTGCTTCTGGAATGGAGGAATGTGGCCCAGGGAAAAAGCAGCTTGTTCTTCTTCTCCAGTGCCTTTTGCTTGCTTACACACCCAGTTGAAACTTATGTGAGTGAACCAATGAGGAAGGAAAATGCTGGGTGTATCTGCTTTTGCCTTTTCTTCTAAGAATGGCAGCAGTGGAAGCAGCAAAGATGAGCTTGCCCATCTCCTCCAATGGTTCCAGCTGCATAATTGACTTTTTTTTTTTTTTGCCAGTAAGTAACAATGGGGAAGACCAACACTGGGTGACTTGCTCTCATTCCCAGTGCTATTGGCAGGTTCCAGAAGGGGGTCTACTGAAAAGAAAAGAAAAAGATTGATTGGTGACAGAGGTGGGAAGGAATGTGTGAGGCTTCAAGGGGTGGGAAGCAGGGCATGAGGTATCTTAGGGGATGGGGAGGCCTTGAGAAGCCTGCCTGTCCAAGGCCTCCCAGGATCTCCCCCATCCCTGAGGCAACCCCATGCTCCTCTTAACAACCTGCACATTCGTTTGATTGCATTGGGGAAAGCAGGCATGGCAGGTTGTTCTGCTTATTATTCTCTGGATGGTATAAAGCAGACAGAGCAACTCCACAAAAGATCCATAACAAAGTCTTTTTTAATTGGTACGTCAGGTATCCTCATAACTCACATTTGTGATGAAGTTCTTCTTAATGTCCAATCCTTTGCATATCTGTCTTGTAGTGCAGAAAGATAAAAAGGTCTCAACCCCATGATGACTGAAACATCTGCATGGTATGGTGGTTACAGGCAAGAGTGAGGGAGCCTTCCCCAACCCAACAAGGGTCAATATAGTGACCAATCAGGATTACAGATGTGGTCACGAGACATGGACTACATTTCCCAGGATACCTTTAACTACATTAACCATGATGCATTCCGTTAAGGGGATAGCTCACAATTCCTAAGTAACTATCCCAAATCCCTTTAACTCTAAACTGTCTGGACAACACATGGGTTGTTAAGTGAGGCAGTTCATTTAACATTTGTCCTGTCTTGCGACTGTAATGGGCAGGCTCCATTACAGTTGTAACATGGGGGCTGCCTGTACTTCTGCTGTGTACCCAAATACTTGGGATTGGGCTTTAAAAGATATAGCATACTTATTTCCCTTTCTGTTTCGAAAGGAGAGCTTACAAAACTGACCTTTTTTGTTCTTAGCTTTTGCTATGCAAGAAGATGACTATATCCTCGGTAGAGATGTACACGCTGGCCAACCACGGAAAGTCTTTGTTACCCCCTTTTGTAGGAATCTATCTTCAAGAAAGTTCTTATAAATTCCATGTAACAAATGTTACCACCAGGTTTTTACTTCCTTTACAATTCAAAAACAGGGGTGTTTTTTTTTTTGTTCCAAATGTATTTAATTGGTTTTTCTTATCAATATTGCTTTATTTCTTGTTTGGGTAGATGGTGGGGTTAGTTGGTTTGCTTTACTATAATATGTTTTATTGGTCAGCTGCCCTGGAAGAAAAACTAGAATGTGGAAAATGTCTATTAATTAATCACCTGCATGCATTTTAAAAATATCCTTGATAATTTCACACAGTTCAGAAAGATAGAAACAACGTAGTTTTCATGGTACATTTCAGGAGTTCTGAAAAAGAACTTGCACCATGTATAGTGCACATTAACAATGAATAAATTCCATTACATTTCACCAGGCGTTTGTATCATACATTCCAACATAATACACTGTGCATTCAGAAAGTATTCAGACCCCCTTCACACTTTTGTTGATTTCGTGATGCTGCAGCATCATTCTGCAGTTGTTGAAATTTGTTTTTTTTCTCATTAAACTACATTCAGGACCCCATAATGGCAAAGTGAAAATAGAATTTTAGAAATGTCTGTAAATGTATTAAAAAGAAAAAAACATCTCTGGAGGCACCTGAAAATGTCTATCCATCGACAGTTGCAATCCAACCTGATTGAGATTGAGAGGATTTGCAAGGAAGAGTGGCAGAAAATCCCCCAGTCCAAGTTTGCAAATCTTGTCGCATCATATCCAAAAAAGACTCGAGGCTGTAATTGTTGCCAAAGGTGCTTCAACAAAGTACTGAATGAAGGGTCTGAATAATTATGCCAATGTGATATTTCAGGTGTTTTTTTTTTTCTTTAATAAATTTACAGACATTTCTAAAATTTTGTTTTAGGGCAAGGGAAAAGGAAGGGGAAGGGAAAAGGAAAGGGAGAAGGGGAAGGGGAAGAGAAATGGAAAGGAAAAAGGAAAAAAGTTTAAATCTAACTGTTCCTTCTACCATATTCATACATGGATTCCTACAATTCCTTTTGCTTTTTAAGCTTCTGTTATCTCTCTTTTGAGGATGTAATTAACTCCTCCTAATGGTTTTGTACAGAATAGCATAAATCTATTTGGTGAAAACTGAGTTTAGTTGAGCTTGTGGCATACTGCCCAAACTGAACTAAAGCTAGTGGTTGTAAGGGGATGATAGCTAGCTAGCTAGCTAGCTAGCTAGCTAGCTAGATAGATAGATAGATAGATAGATAGATAGATAGATAGATAGATAGATAGATAGATAGATAGATAGATAGATAGATAGATAGATAGATGAAAGAGAGAAGATGAGGACAGTGTAAATACAATAATAAATATTAGCAATTACCAGATATGGAATACTAGATCACTGTAAACATTCAGATAGCTACTAGATGGTAACAAATAATTGAGATTTTTTTTGTATCACTTTCCTGACATCTAGAGTTCCACTGGAATTTTTGCAGACTACATCTGATAGCTTAACATTATATTCCATATTTTTCAACTTGATATTAATAGAAATGCTACCCTTTAATAAGTTATGCAAAGAACAGATAATCAGATATATTTCCCTATCTTTTTGCTGAATGTCTGCCAGTTGTACAGCTTTTTAATGCAATGGTTCTGTAACATGGGGAATAAAAATTGGCAATATTCTGAAAGTTTTAAAAAAATGGATGGGACTTTAGAAAGACTTTTATAAAACAGCCAAACAAATACTGAATATCACAGCACTATAATAGTGACAGTTTACATACAGAATGTGGGCAAACATGTCTACCTATACATTGGAAAAGCACATTGTGCGGTCTTCCAAAACAGGCTTTGAAAAGAGTGGCTTTTCTTTCATAACTTTCATCACATGCAGTCAAGCCTTTCAAATGATCAAAAAGATGTTAACACTTTCTTCAAACGCTGCTATTAAAATATTTTGTCATTGCTTCAATACATCTAGTGTTGCAATGCCTAAGCTCTCCAGACAATGGACAGAATGTTAGGGGATTAGTTTAACATTCTGACAATCTTGCAATTTTATTTAAACAAGTTCTTCCCTCCCAATTCCCTAAAGAGCCCAATTGTGCTTTTCTGTTGATTGTAGTGGACATATTGCAGATCTCTCATTACTTTCCCAACGGACCACCCAGCAAATGTTTTTAATGCTACTACCACTGCTGGCTATATTCATCACTGCCCCCTACTTTCTTTTCTTTTTAAATTTTAAGGGTGCCTGCAAATTAACAGACACTGGCCTACCATCTGTGGCTCTGTGATACAGTGTGACCTAAACAATAATTCCCAATTTCTTTGGGGTAAACAAAATGTCATACACAATAGCAAAGAAGCATAAAAAAGAAAACAGGATAGAGAAATCTCTAATGACAGTTGGTTATAAAGCCAATATTAATTACAAATTGTAATGGGGAAAAAAGATTTGAAGTAATGGATTATTTAGGGTCATCAAAGAACATGCTACAATCCAACCACACGCCTGTCCACTACGAGGCATTGCTATGTGGTGCCATTTTGTAAGAAGCCACATGGCAGAAGTGTTGACAAGTTTAACTAGTTGGTAGAAATTCCAGGGGAAAGAAATGGTCGAGTACTTCCCACTTCTCCGTTACCCCAAATGAACAGCTTTGTGAAACTGATCAAATTTGCATTCTGGCTGAGAACAGCCAAATAGATGCCTGCAGGATATCTTCAGTATAAAAGACCAGCAACTGTACTGGGATTCATAATGTTTATGATACCATCTGGAAGCAACATTTAGCTCTCAGAACTAGTAGTCATTTATGGTCTAATATTCTTATCTCATCTAATAACTTTAGGAGCACTAGGTTAGGCTCAAGTGGTTAGGGTGCTGGGTTGAAGGTTAGCAAGCCTGCGTTTGAGACCCAACTGAAGTGTGATGACCAGGGGCATGGCACAAAGGCAACATAGTCAAATAAGCAAGAAGAGTCCCTTTATTATCTCCAACTTTGCCCCCAATGTCCAGGTTACCTTCGGCTGGAGAAAAACTCTCCCAAGAACAGACTTTAAGTGGAGGAAATTCAGTCCGAAAACAAAATAAATACAAACTATAACTAAAAATCCAAATAAACCACGCTGCAATAATTAACTTGTCAGGGCAGGAAAAGGAATTGCAGATTTGAAAGCACAGCAAAACACACACAGTTGGGAAGATGCCAGGAATACAGATAAGCCTCGACGATACCAGATAAATTCATGATTTGCTCCCAACAGCTTGCTGTGCGCAGCTTCCCTTTTTAAACACTGTGTTCCCAGCTGCAGCTAATGAAGGGAATCAGGGCCCTTTCCTTCCCCGTGAGCCACACAACTCATGTTGCTCCCTTTTCCGTTCCTCCCTGCATGCCCTAGGATGAAAAGGAAGTGAGCCTGGGTCTTCTCCAAATTCCCTCTCCCTTGCTCTACCTCTTCCTTTCTCTGCCCAGCCAGATTGCGCTCTTCCCCAGTTTCTTCCACAGCAACAGAAGCACACTCCCACTCCCTGTCAGCTGCTCAGCCTCCCCCTCTGAATAAGATTCCAACAGGGGGATGACAGATGTCTTGGGGAGGGGTGAGTTTCTGTCCTTCGCTATAGTTCCTTCTGGGGACATGAAAGTAGCCCCCAACCGGACATCCCATGGGCAATGGTGATGTTACTGGTTGATCTTTTCAAACCAGAAGTGCCTCAGTGATGCAAATCAGAAGTGCCTCAGTGATGAGTGTGATACAATCTAATAACTGATTTAAAGCTACTGTATTACAAACAGCATTAGATTTGATTGCAAACAACCGTACATACTGTAATTGTCCCATAGATTACCTAAAAGCTTACTCTCTCTGCAGGAAAATTAAATGTTACTTTCATAATACAAGTAGAGAATTTGGGGAAGAATGAAAGAATAGCAGCTTGCTGAAAGTCATCTTCAGTCATGAAATCTAAAAGAGGAGCTTCTTATCTTAGATGTAACACAGGATGTAACACTAGAAGTTCCATGTTTTCAAAGCTTTATACCGACAGAAACACAAATTTTGAAGTTTGGTGACCATTTTTATTTCCTGCTCATCAGCTTCTCCTCTGCATTTTCCATCCTTTCCTTTCCTTCTTATAATTATCTCTGAGAAAGTATGTGTCAATGTCTATCATTTATATTAACATAAAATGGAACATGAATATATGCAAATAGTATAATGATCCTACAAACTAACCATCTCACATGCTATTCACAGACTACTAATGATTTTGCATAAACTTTCACAAATTTGTGCACTCTCCTATGAAAAAATTGATTTATCTGAATTTTTAAATCAAATTTGTCTAATTTGCATTTCTTGAACCTATGATAAATTGAAACAAATATGTGCACTGAAATCTCAATTTTGCAGAAATTTGTGATGTGGTTTGGCACCCAAAAATTTACATCAAAATGTATTTATTAAAGAAAAGTATATACACAATATGCATGCACTGTGATAAGACAGATATGAATATAATAAATGACATAAAATTTTCTTATAAGAAATGTATCCCAGGAAAATTGCATATAAAATAGCCCTTTTGAACTAAATTTGTAAAGTAATGTGAAAATGGACAAAAATAAATTTAAGATTGAAAAGATGAGTAAATGTAACTAAACCAAAATTAATACATTTAGCTATTCCTACTGTATGTACATTAAACAAATAAAATGCTATTGTGCTTTTTTTTATGTGTACACTGGGATCTAGTGCGTTTATCTTCATTCAATACTCAAGAGTCAGTATGATTTAAAAAAAATCAAAGTGATTAAGCCAAAATTTTCTAAAGGACTTGTTATAATACTGGATATCTGTGGAATTTTCACAGACAATGGCCAACTATAGATAAGGCCCTCTCATCCAGTCTTCTTCAGGGTCTGTTTTTCCTTAATTTAATTCTTGGAGTATAATAATGAACACTGTTTCTGTCAAAATAGTACTATTTTCATATTTTAATTGAGTATGTCATTTGTTTCTCTAAGACTATTGCAATTAAACAAAATGACATAACTTTGGAAGTCGATAAAATACATTATATTCAAATCTGTCCTGGGATTCCCACTTAATTTGTTCATATCTTTTTTTATCAATTTGGAATGTTTTCTTCTCCCCCCCCCCCCTGTAATTACAGGATATGGACCCTTGCAGTTCCCAAGTGCCCCTGGCACTGAGAAATGCCTAGAAGGCTGCAACTCAGTTTTGAAATGGCAGCAGTCTCAGTTTCAACTACAGCTCATTTGGGACTCCTGAGACTTCAAAAGGGGTTTTTATTTTATTTTATTCTATGTGTTCTTTCTGTTATATGACATCAATTAAGCATTTAATGAGTTACAATGGGAGGCGACTTTCCAACGGAATTCCTAACACAGTAGAAACAAATTATTTCTGAGATGCTTATAATTCATAATCCTAGCAGTACTGAAAACAAAGTCATGGCAGAACACACTAACCAGAAATGGACCACAAAGCAATTCTGGTTTGAGTCAAAGGTGGCCTGCCTGACAGCAAAATAAAACCCATTGGGGAGTGGAGGGCCTGGAAAAGAACGCCGGCTGAGGACAACTCTTTGGACAGATGTTGTCTTGAACTAGGAAGCTCAGATCTTTGATCTGACTAGAAGCAAACACATATGTAGGGTCAGTTCATACAATGACCTGGGAATGTCTTTCTACATGGTGGAAGTGCAGACACAGAGATATTATATAGAAATTAGACAAATGTATTTGGTTTGCCATGATTTTCAACTCTTTGCTATTTTGGAGGGGGGGGGGGATAATAAGACTATAAAGAAATGTGTGTGTGTGTGTGTGGAGTCATACATTAATTCTTCATGGGTGTTCTTGTGTTCAAAGTAAGGTATGAGCTAGGGTATGAGCGCTTTCAAAATAAATGTAATTGTGTCCGGATATATAACTGCACATCTTTCACTTAAGCAATCTGGACATTGCATGGTGCACAGACTGTGGGCCCACTCTATGTCAGGCAAATAATTTCTGCTAAGAACTGATCAAGGGTTCAAACCACTTCTTTACACTACAATAATTCTTGGCTTGGGCAAATGTATTGAGAACAGCAATATTAATCCACCTCCTAACCATAAGAATGTGCATATCTGGGAAGAGGGGGAGGGAGAGGAAAATTCAGTGGCATGTCTGAGTCATGGTTCGGACATAATTCATTATTTACAGGCCCGGATTTATTTTATTTATTTATTTATTTATTTATTTGATTTGCCAATTGTTTACAAGATAATAAGTATAAGTGTATACATAATTGTGAATACATGAAATGGGTACATATAAGAAAAATAAAAGAAGAATAAGAGAAACAATAGGACAGGGACGGTAGGCACGTTGGTGCGCTTATGCACGCCCCCTACAGGCCTCTTAGGAAAGGGGTGAGGTCAATAGTAGACAGTCTAAGGTTAAAGTTTTGGGGGTTTGGGGAAGAGACTACAGAGTCGGGTAGAGTATTGCAGACATTGACCACTCTATTGCTGAAGTCGTATTTCCTGCAATCAAGTTTGGTGCGGTTTACTTTGAGTTTGTATCTATTGTGTGCTCTTGTGTTGTTATGGTTGAAGCTGAAGTATTCATTGACAGGTAGGACATTGCAATGTATGATTTTATATACCATGCTTAAGTCAGACCGAAGACGGCGTAATTCAAGGTTTTCTAGTTTTAGAATTTCAAGTCTGGTGGCATAAGGTATTCTGAGATTGCAGCACTAGCTTTTTAAATCCAATGAAAAGTGTGGCAAACTTTGCTACAGTATGTTATTTCCTTCATGCAGACTGAAGACCTGGATCCCAGGATTTACCCACAGTACTTCAATACTACTTTAATATTGGTTGTTCAACAACAACAAAAACCTCTCTTCAATTTGGTAGTAAAGGGGCAGTGAGCTTGCTTACTTGCTGAATGAATGAATGAATGAATGAATGAATGAATGAATGAATTCTTTATTGTCCAAGTGTGATTAGACACACAAGGAATTTATATGTGCATATTCCTTGTGTGCCTAATCACACTTGGACAATAACTGTAGTTAAATGATTAGAACTTTGTTTATTATGACTACACTTAAGATAACATTTATTTCCTTTAATATGTTGAGGATAGATGGTTGACTATACTACTAAATAATTAAAATCAGAACTCACATTGTTTTTCAGAACTCATATGTTATTTCCATCTTTTGCAGATTCTAATCCATTCCACAAATTCCTTGAAACTCTTATTTTTATCCTTACACTGCTTTTCTTCACCTATTCACATCAGAAGACACAAATGAGAACCAAAGGGTACCCTTTCATCTCCTCCTTTCTTTCCTGGGTCCAGTCAGTGGCCAAGCTCAGATGTCTTTCAAGACTTAATCAGAAGATAATCAAAGCATTGCAAATTAGGTTAGCCATTGCTACCCTCCTTGATGTTCATGTTGGCTCTGAGCCACAGAAGAAGGTTAGTATCCTCTAGTAACTGGTTTAACGTCTTTATCTGTACCCTAACACGCACCCTTATTCTGATTATTTTCCTGTGAAAAGAAGAAAGGGGGGGAGCACTCCATGTTAAACTCATCAATTACAAGCCCCATACAAAGTGACCTAATGGCAGGTCAGTACGGATGAGACGAGTGGCTGCTTTTGAAGTGGCATGATTTGGGCCAGCATCCCACTGAGTGCCAGCATGTAATGCTTAGCCACCCTTTTCGAGTGCAAGAACCATGGAAAATCAACAGTGAACAACAGCCTGGTGTCTATGAACAGAATGTGCCATGTGTGCGGCTATTTAGTGCTGTAAAAGAGTATCCTTGCACAAATGGGAATGAACATAAGGAGTCCTTCAGAGGAGAATGGGGCCTTGGCAAATTTATTGACTCCCCTGAAAGAAAGTGATTACAGATCATTATCCATTTGAGGCAGATTGATGGGACGAGGTCAAAGTAATCTCACAGTGCTCACTGAAGGGACCATGGCTGCCTGTCAGTTGGCTCCAGAAAAGAAAGAGGATAAGCAAGTTACAATACAAAAAACAGAGGTGCAGGCTTCTTGATCTTCATTCAGTTTTGACACATTAAATGGAAAATTATACCATTAGGTTAAAAGTCCCTAACTAAAATGACTGTATAGAAATACTGTCTCTGTGCACATACCGGTATTTGTGTACATGTGTGTGTATCAGGCATAAGAACACACACACACACACATATATATATATATACACACATATACATATGCATAATTATATGCTGCATCTGTGTGATGGGAAATCAAGTGATGCACATATCCATCCAAGTGTGAATTATCCAGTACAGTTTAAGTCACTTCACTTTAATATTTCACACACTGTTAACAAAAATATTTATCTTTACTTGATTGTTTAATGCTGGACTTCATATAGTAACAGATATGAATACATGGAGAGGGGGAACAGATTACTGATCTCCCCACTAAAGTATCCATCCCAAGATGCACACAATTGGAAAAGAGAAAGAAAGGAGGACATGCTGTTTAAGTTTTCTGGCATTTGTAACAAAACAAAACAAAAACAGTAAAGAACCGTGGTAAAAAAAAAAAGTATTTAGGCAACTGTGTATATGAAGTTACTTTTTCCAGCATTAGAAAGATTGGGGTTGTTGTTTTTTTCAATCACAGTAATGTGCTAGAATAGGTTAGGAGGCAAAAGCCTTCAGCATGTAACCCAGGGGTATCAAACTCATGGCCCGTGGGCCAGATGCATCATGTGCTAGCCATGCCCACCCCTTAGGGAAGGGGGAAAAAGTCCCCATATGTCACATGATGATGACGTGGTGACATGAGTTTGACATCCTTGATGTAACTGATTAAGGTCTTGTCAGTTTCAGGCAGCAGCAAGAGAGGGTGCTAACCACTAATTAAGGTCTCAGTTGAGCTTCAGCCGAGTGCTAATCACTCAGTTGAGTGATTAGCACTTATTAGGGAAGCACTGTGTGGTGGAGAAGACTGCTTAGGAAAAGATACTCAAAGAGCCAGATAATACCTGATTTTAATGCTATGGCTGCTGACTGAAGGACATGAGGAGAAAGAAAAGAATATGTCCTCCGTTTGCTGGAAGCCTGGTAATCCTATGCAGGCCACAACCTGGCTGATTCAAACTGAATAATGAAAGTTAACAGATCACTGAGCTTATTCTTTTAAAAAGTAAAGTATTTATTATTCTGGTTTTTAAAAAAATGTAATTGGCTATTATATCTCAAAGTCAAAGGCACCGACTTGTAGCTCGGGGGGGAGGGCAAACTCACCACATCATGTTGCCGTCACATGATGTACCGCAACAATTTTTCTCTTCACGGAGCTGGGATGGGCGTGGCCTGTGCTTGATGCATCCAGCCCATGGGCCGCCAGTTTAACAACCCTATGTAGTTGAAGGCTAGGCTTGCTTCCTCAGAAGTAAATTATACTACACCCAATAGAATGGCTAGCAATACATATTATGTCTGCAATCCTACTTTATTTGTGTGCTTAAGGTTAATAGAAAAAAAAACACCACCTCACATGGATGTTTTCTGAAATTTTATTGTCCTCCAGAAACTGAGTAAAGTGTCCCCCACATTATGATAGGCTTAAAGCTTTTACTGGGGGATTTTATTAGTTTGTCAGATGAAATTAAATAAGGAAAAGGCCTCTCTCAAATTAATTGCAAACAGCTTGAAAAATAACAGCTACATTAGCTCCATCTGACATCCACAGCCACCATATGTAAAACATGCATTAGTTGTCCTATCCCTTTGAAAATAATTTTTTTGAACTGTATTAAACTAAAACATATGACCTTCCTTTTTTGTGACCTGAAAGAAAACAGTGAAAAGGTTTTGTTTTAAATACTCATTCATGACAGACTCTTTGGGAAATGATGTTTGTCCATTTCTATGCAGTGAGGAATGCACTGCATGCATCCAGTACCATTAACAGCCTGAAGTGAAAGAAATTGGTTCAATATTTAGAAATTTAGAAATGATGATTCCTGGCCTCTGGCTGGACAAGCCCCTGTGGTTTTCTTGGCATGGTTTTTCAGAAGTGGTTTACCATTGCTTCTTTCCTAAGACTGTGAGAGAGTGACTGGCCTCAGATCACCCTGCCAGCTTTCATATCCGAAGCATAACTGAACTCACGGTCTCTTGTTTCTAGCCTGGTGCCTTAACCATATATACACCCCCCTAGGTCAATCACAAAATGTTTTTTAATAATAGTTTTTCAGTGGAAAAAAAATCAAAAAGGCACAGCAAAAGGTACATTGCCTTGATGAGAACAGGACACCAGAAGAAAGGCGGCAACTGAGAAAATTTGGAAGAGAGTTGTCAATTTCTTTCTCTGAGACATGGTATGAGCGAAGACCTCTTTTAGCCATTTCTCTCAGAAGATGCTGAGATTTGGAAAAGCAAGCAAGCCAAGAAGCCCAGCTAGGAACAAACCAGCACAAAAGACAAAGTCATGATTTTTGACAGAAATGAATTAGAAAACAGAAACTAAAAATATAAAAAGACAGATTGAACTCAGGAGAAGAATTATAGCTCTCTGGAGAAGGACTATAGAGATGTACCTAGGTTAAGACAATATATATTTAGTAGTTAGCAATAAAAAAAATCTATGAGAAATATAGAATATAGAAGATGCTGTAAGATTGAACTTTAAAGGATATAGTGTAAATGAAGAGCTTATAAAGTATATAGTACAAATATAATTTTCATAATAACATATTAATTTCTGAATCAATTTGAGGTATTTACATTTTTTTAAAAAAAATTTCCTTGTTTTCTAAAATACATTACACCATACATTGGAGGGAGATTTAAAAAAAACAAACCAACTGTTCACATTTCCAGAGCTTTGTATCCTTATTGACTCAGTTTGATTATCAATACTTTGAAAAAGAACCTATGACATGTATCACTTAGTTGGCGTCTGGTGCACACCTAGATTTTTGCATTTATGCTGACCCTAAACAAATTAATAATAACAGAATGCAGAGCCGTGTAAAAGACATAGGAGAAGCAACAGAAACAAATGTCAGTGTCACTTGGTGACAAAGACACTGTCACTTGGTGATTTGTGTCACCTGGTAGATGTGTAGATTCTGCTGCAAAATAGCTTTTCATCGCCCTTCCCAACAAACATTCAGCACTCAATCAATTGGCAAAATATTGTAAACACAACTAATCTGACTTCATAAATACTCAGCATTCTATAATCAGTGAGCATGATCAGTCTACAATGGCCTGTTCACATGCAGTAAGACTTCAATTTTATTCTGACCATGTATTTGTTTTATTTCTGAAAATTTTAGGAGTTCTCTTAGCATTGCTACAGGTCTTTTTAGTTCTTTTTGACCACAACCTTATCATGGCTTATCTGCAGAGTCAGTGACACAAAATTAATTTTGTGACTCATGTATGTTGGTGGGCTCTGCTCCTTGAAGCCTATCTTGTTTCTGCTTAGGATCCCTCTTTACTGGATCAAACATAATCCAGAATGTCTGCCTTATCCCAAAAGGAATTCCTCCCTTACAGACCTATTCAATAGATACTTTCATTTCACCCCAGATCAGCCTTTCTTAACCTGATACTCTCCAGATGTGTTTGAACATAATTCCTAGATTTCTCAGCCAGGATTTGTGGGAGTCCTAATCTAACACATCTGGAGAATTCCCTGTTGGGAGACGCTATCCTAGCTCATGTCTTCATAAACAGACCAGAAGGATATTTCTGAGATGGATTACAATTCTTAGAAAACAAAACTTTTATCAGAATCACAAGAAAGATTGAACGCAGTAAGTGGGACACCCTTGAATAAAACTAGGGCTTTGTTTACACATATTCAAAAACCAAGTTACCACTGAAGCTAGGAAAATGTAAACACAGCAAAACTGCATATATGCAAAAGAAGTACAAAAAGCATACACAAGATACACATTTCCTTCTTAGTTAAGCAAAAGTATTGCCTGCAACATGTACTGTACTTAAGAGATTTCAGCAACAGCTTATGAAATTATATTAATAAAATTAAAGTTAACACTAGAATAAATGGGCAGACAAGGAAGTTTTCCAACTAAGTCATTCTCCAGGCTCCAGAACTGAACTTTATTTCTTTTTTAATTGTGTTTTTGTTTTCCAAACTGATTATTTATTTAATTCTTCAAAAATAATTGTATTTACTGCCTTTGATCTGTAGTAAATGGCTAAATAATGCTACCCTGCAGGCAGTTAAAGTGCCAACTGCTTCCCTAGGAATGGTGGTCAGACCCATGATCTTTTCTTAGCAGTCTTACTGATTATCTACCCACGTTCATCCATTTTTGGAAAGGAGCATGTTGTGTACCTGCTGCATACATTTTGTGAAGGAATTTTAAAAAATGTTTCCTGAAAGTACGCACGTAATTCTCTTTGCTAGTCTACTACAGAATCATCAATTTATGACATGGAAATTGCCATGAACAACGGATCAGTCAGTTAAAGATTGTATAGGGATTTCCTTTTTCACAAATTTGTCCATTAAAATGTGCATCTTCATAAATGCTACCTAGAACATATTTAATTTCAAGAACTGGACCCAAGGAAGTGGATGTCCTTCATTTCCTGCTTTTTCAACCTCAGCCGCTTTGCGCAGCACAGCTGAAGTTGAAAAAGCAGGAAAAAAGTGGCTTTTCAAATGCTGCGTACCTGCACGCAGCACTTTTCAGCTATCTGGGAGGCACAGCTTAAGGTTTTTTACACACACACATACGTGCAAAACATAGTCACCAAACCACTAGTAACATTGGTTGAATCCCACCCCTGGGTGAGACTACATTTTTAGATTCCATCACAGAAATATGGATCTGAAGATCCATAAGAAAAATAATAAAAAAGTTTTAGTTGTGGTGCACATATGACTTTACATGTCTATGGAGATTCTCAGTTGTTCAGGTCATGGTTGTCCCAAAGGTGCTTTTTCAGGAGGCAACTGGACTCTTGTTTTTTTCTGAAGACGTTTTGCTTCTATCCAAGAAGCTTCTTCAGCTCTGACTGGATGGTGAGGAATGGACGGATTTATATTCCTTGCAGGCAGCTGGTCATTTGCATTCTTTTAGACAGTTGTTGAGGCCACTTGAATAATCACCTGAATAATCTGAGTAGGATGATAAGTGAAACATCTTCAAAGTAAAACAAAGTCCAGTTGCCTGCTGAAAAATCACCTTTCGGACAACCACAACCTGGATGACTGAGAATCTCCATAAACATTTAGCTATGCCCTTTGGGATGAACACCCTTTGAATAGTGTTGGAGTATGAACAAATTTCCAGAAAAATTGCATACTACAGGAACCATTTGCGCTTCAGTTTGAGATGCAGACAACACAAACTCATCCCCAACAGCCTGCACCTGTCTTCAACAGTGAAGGGACACAGGGTAGAAAACATCCTGCTGCCAAGAAGGCTTCACCCACAATTGCACTACTCAAGTGACCCTGAGGACACATATAAACCTCCAAGTGGCCTCAATGATTGTCTAAAAGAATGCAAATGACCAGCTAGCTGCAAGGAATATAAATCCTTCCCTTTTCCACAATCCAGTCAGAGTGAAAAAGCTTCTTGGATGAGAAGTAAAATATCTTCAAAGAAAAACTAGAAAGTCCAGTTGCCTCCTGAAAAAGCACTTGGGGATAACATAAATATATAATTAGATTAACAGTATAAGATCAGAGGTGATGTTCAGCAGGTTCTGACCAGTTCTGGAGAACTGGTAGCGGAAATTTTGAGTAGTTCGAAGAACCGGCAAATACCACCTCTGACTGGGGATTTTACAGTATCCTTCCCCTGCCACACCCGCCAAGCCATGCCCACAGAATCAGTAATAAAAAAAATTGAATCCCACCACTGTATAAGATGCCACTTCAGTATAATGTGGCATGCCTGGCTTTCTTGGTTCAGGGTAATGATGTGAACTCCTAACCATCAGTGCAGTTTGACAACCTGTTTTCAGTTTAAAGAGACAAAAGTAATGAAAAACAAGGAATGTGCCAATTAATGAATCATAAAACAGTGCTTTGTTGTTGTTGTGGGGGGAAAAAAGATGAAGAGGCACTTCACATTTTGTTTCATTTTTGTTTCTTTTTTCTCTGAGTAAGGGCTTCAGAAATCCAGAATCAATGGTTTGGAACTTTTGTCTGAATGGAGCCTGGAGAAGGGGCTCTTGTGATTTGCATGCAAGTAAACACCTTACTTTTTTTTTTTTTTTTTTTGCCTGTTAACTGAATGGATTTAACTGCTAATTAAAACTAGTCTGTAAGCACAATGGAAAATTAATTAAACCATTTAGCAGAGAGATGCAAATTAGGCTAAACTGCAGCTTGGACATTAGTATAGTCACACTTGTATTCATTAGCAAGTCCTATCATTTTTCAACAGTGTTTGATACAGATCAGCAACCAGCAGCCCCTGGGCCAAATAAATATAGAGGGATGAGCATTGCCTTGACCAATTCAACCCTCAGTTGCAAAGAGAAAGGGAACTGTAGAATGGAAAATGTTGTAAGGGAAACAGGGATTCTACAGCAGGCTTATTTTTGTTTGCTGGGATTCTGAAACCCCTTTTAAAAATGGGCTCTAATTCAAAAGAAGAAAAAAAGCTTATAAAGGATGTATAGTAGAAGGAACCTAAGAGAGGCGTCTTATATTAGGAAAACAGTAAAAAAATAGAAACAGGATTTGCACATCTCCAGCATGTCAACAAGATCCAGATGTGAGTACAACTTAAATATCCCAGAATAAGCACATTGCACTGACTTTGGTGCCGAATAGCAAAGTTCATCTGGAAACTTTAATTGCTTCAGAAAGCAGAAACAGCCTTTTTTGTAGATTGATGTTACATCTAGGCTGAAAGAATTATACTGGTTTGCAATTCATTTCCAGGTGCCCATTTTAACTGGTTTGGTCTTTGCAAATTGAGATTAGAAGAGGCATGATCTATAATTCTTGGTCTAGTGCACCTCTCCAAAGTTGTGTCCTGAAGAAATTTCTTAGCAGCATAGGACTTATGCACATTTGAAATGAGGAATCACAGAGGAAATGCATTATAAAATCTATATCATGACAGCAAATTTGTTTACAAAAAAGAATACATTTATACTCTGATTCCTTCTCCAAAAAGAACTGAAATACTAGTGGTTTCTCCAATCTATTTATTCCTTTTAAACAACACGCGACCTTTCCTCAAAGCATCTTAATAGCCACTCCCAAAATCAATTCCATGAAAGTTTCATCTTAATGGACAAAAGAAGAACATTAATAAAAACATTGGAAATAATTTCAATTGCCTAGTTTGAATTCAGTTAATTTAAAATAAATTAGTTTTAGTCCGGACCTCAGCATGGCAGCCCAAGGCATCCTGCAAACTGATTTCAGCTCTCCTGTACTGTCAGTTGAATATGCTGGTGAAGGGCCACAAAAATTTAGGTATCAATTATATTTTCCCAAAACATAAGAGGAACCAGTTTAAGAACATGAAACAAAAGGAAAAAAAAAACCTCTGAATTTTCTAGCAGGTACCACTTATCTCACTATGGATATTATTTACTTACTTTATATACCATCCAAAATCTAGGCAGATATTTTGAGTTTTTTCAACTTATTTTATACATGATATAATAGGTATTAGAAATAATATTAGAAAGTAGTAGTCTAAACCAGGGGTGTCAAACTCGATTTCATTGAGAGCCGCATTAGGATTGTGTTTGACCTTGGGGGGCAGGGGAGGGGTGTGGCCAGGATAAGGGTGGCCAGCTCGATATCACTCATCAAGGCTCTATTTTTAGCCATGTCAGCCCTCCCGGGCTCCATGTTTGGCTGTAACGGCCTCCTGCAGCCCTCTCTCAGAGAAAACAGAGCTTGGGGAGGCTACAGACATCCTGCCCAAGCTCCCTTTTCTCTGGCAGAGGCACTGCGGGCCAGTTCTTTGCTGTTTCCAGGGTAGGCCCATGGGCCAGATCTAAGCACCCCATGAGCCGGGTCTGGCCCCCGGGCCTTGTGTTTGACACCCCTAGTCTAAACTGTACGATTTTATTTTAAAATAGTAATAATTATTTTTTTCTAAATAGCCTTATAATAAAAATGTTCTTTGAGAATATTAAAAACCAAAGGAAAGTCAGGTTCTTTTTTTAAGAAACTGATTGATTGGTTTTTGCCTTTAGTCTTTCATGTAACCTCATCAAGTTATTCTGTGGAACACAGTTTTATACTCAGCTCTAAGTTATTTGGAGTGTTAAAGGTCAGAAGTAGTGGCTTTTAGATCTTTTCATCCTTATATCTTTCTCAGATTTAGTTTTCTTGACATTTCCAAGTTACATGTATGTATTCTCCCTTGATGACCTGTATCTTTCCATTCGCTATACGTGTCCTTTTTGAGATTTATTTATTGATGTATTGATTATTTGTATCCCACCTTTATCCTCCTACTTTCCCCACAAAAATAACCCTGATTGTTGTGGGAAAAGTAGGAGGAGAAAGGTGAGATGCAAATGATCAATCAAGTTGGGCTGAGAGTGAGTGATTGATAACCTGGTTTTAACAGTGTAATAAATAAATAAATAAATAAATAAATAAATCAGCTACATTGATATATTGAGTCGCCATGGGTGAATTGGCCACAATATAAATTAAATAAATAAATAAATATCTATCACTACATATAATGACAGTAATTTAACCAATTTAACGCAAAACATTATAGCACTGGACAAATTTGCATCTCATGTAATTAACATTGGTACTCCATCTTTCTACTTATAAATCCTTATCAGATTTCATTCAGGTCTTATCCTTCACCATTTTTTTCCCCTCTTGACCATGTTAGTTTGCTGAATTTTGTTTGTAGCAGGTACATATACAAAAAAAAAATACACATATTTACACAGAAGGCAAAATACATTCACACGTGTATGTATTTGTGTAAATAGTGGTTCATAATATACATGTACCTGCCAAGCATGACAAACATTCATAGGCAGAACCAAATAAAGTATCCAGATTCTGAAAACTTGAAATCAACTAAATTAATGAACAAATCAAGTAAAACAATTTTTAAGCGACATACATTAAAACAGTATAAATAAGGTTAATGAGCATTTATTTTATTGATTTATAATGGCTTGCCCTGTATTAAACCAGCCTGAAATGGTTAATCAAATGAATCCATAATCCAAGTCCATAAATACAAATATCCAAACAGTTTTTAAAAAATCAAGCAACTATTTAAAAGTAGTCACAGTTCTAGGGAGAAACCTTCAACAATTCTTTTTAAATTAGCCTTTTCTTTAAATTTATCAGGGAAGAAGCCGTCTAAAACTCAAAAGCAATGGAATACTATAGCTCACTAAGAAGGCTCTACCAGGCCAGTTCCAATAACCCCTTCAAACACAAACCCCTTCCTATTTACAACGTATGGAGAAAGATACTTCTTCAAGTAAGCAGATTGCAATCCATTTAAATTGCTAAAGCGAGCATCTTGAATTGAATACCATATTTCAGCACAAATGTAAAATTAATATTAGATTAATATTCAGTAGTTCTGTTCCACATGTATTGAAATCTGCATCTAACAGAATCGTTTCATCTCAGACTCAAGTGTGGTTTGGGAATCTAGCTATTTATGTTTTTTTCAATCTCCAAATATTGTATTCTAGTTCTTTTTACTGGACAGAAGAGAAAATATGTATTTCATAAGGAATAAAACAGAAATGCATTTCTGCAAAGAACAGTTTTTGAATTTGTGAGGTTATATAGAAGCAGAACAGAATTATGGGTCAAAATGCTGAAACAGGCCATGGGAAACCATTTACTTAATTGGAAATATATGTTCTATTAAAGAAACAGGAAAACACATTCTTTGCTAATGACTTGGATTTCAATTCATAGCCAGCATAACGAATGGCAGGGGAACCATGGTAGTCCAAAGTTGGATGGTTGTTATATTACATCACTTCTCACATTGAGTATTTTTTTCAGTGCAGGGAAAACAAAAATGAAGATACAAAACATCTAGTGGAGTGGTCCAGATTCATAACTGAAGGCACTTTATGTGGTATATTACACAGCATATTGTTCCATATTTGTACAATAAGAAAGAGTATAACTAGCAAACAATCAAATAACTCAAGTCTCAACTCAACTCAGTCTCAACTCAATCTTCCGCTGGATAAAAAGATTATCCTATACCAACATCAGCTGTCA
Organism: Notechis scutatus; assembly: GCF_049901735.1. NCBI lineage: Eukaryota > Metazoa > Chordata > Lepidosauria > Squamata > Elapidae > Notechis > Notechis scutatus. The sequence continues at coordinate 141,880,845 of NC_142011.1, read as the reverse complement.
TATATGTTCCACAACAATATTTGTTCCATCTGTAGACTGCTCCACAATGATATATTCTGATAGAGTTGTGGTGATAAAGGAAAGCATAATCCATGGGATTCTGCAATACACCTCATACAATATTTGCAGCATATCTTACATACTATAAAATGTAGTTGACAAGAGTTATCCATATCCATGAAATCAGAGGTGATTTAATCTTCCAGTATTTGATATAAGTAATATTAGAATACTTTTGAAATTGCTAAATGTGTGTATGTCTTCATGCATAATTAAAGCATGCTAATGCTGGAATATATCAGCCATGGCAGAACTTGGATGCAGTTTCTTTGGCATCCATCGGTTTGGCAATATGCAAAATTGGAAACTCCCCATCTTTAGAAACTTAGGTCTTAGATATTTTTTTTAACTCCTGTTTTTAAAACAACTGGGCAATATGCTTAGCATGTATATAATATAACCTGGTAGTCTATATCTTTTTTATATTTCAAGGATGGATCGACATGCTCTTTATTTTACCATTATTTGATTCTATATCCAAATATTATATATCAGACTATATAATTCTTTGTTCTTCACAGAAACTGTGACTTCCTTAATGGATTCTATTATGGGCACCTATGAATGGAATCTCAATTTCATCCATGTCTTCTACAGATGAGGGACAGGAATGCTTGTTATATATATTTTCATATTAAAAATTATTACTGCTTCCTATTACGGAAATCTGAATATTTTTACTGTCATAAACTTCAACAATCCCACATTGATCCTTGTACAAGAGAAGGCCGAAGGAAACTTTGGCAGGCTTTCAGATTCAATTATTGTGCACTACAACAATAAAGTGGCACTCTTACAATCCTTGCAGTATCTCTTTCCTGGTCTGACAGCTCCACTTTGAAGTCCATCATTGGATGATCTGCACAGGTCTAATATATACATTGCTGGATGCCATAATCAAAATTTGCTCCCTAATATAGATAGATAGATAGATAGATAGATAGATAGATAGATAGATAGATAGATAGATAGATAGATAGATAGATAATTTTCTGAGGTTCTCGCGGGTATTCGTATGTGGATCTTTGGTTATTCGGGTTTTCTCCCACGTAAAATTGGAAGTATCTGGCAGCGTTTGATGAAGTCTCATTCATCATCTTCAGGCTTGTGTCTTCGGCTCTGTGCTTCTCAGAGTAAGCACAGAGAAGCACAGAGCCGAAGACACAAGCCTGAAGATGATGAATGAGACTTCATCGAAACGTTGCCTAGATACTTCCAATTTTACGCAGAGAAAACCCGAATAACCAAAGACTACACACACACACACACACACACACACACACACACACACATATATATATATATATATATGAACCTATAAATGCTATCATACAGATACAATTGCACTAAAAATCTAAAGTAGAAAGATTCTGAAATCAACCCTAATATGGACTGCACATCTCAATACGCACCCTAGTAAGGAACCCCACTGACACCAGTGATTGTTTTCTTATATGAATACATGCTTATAAGATGAGAACCCAGACACTTTAAACATACAATTCATTATTTGACTTTAGCAATCTAAATGTGATAATTGTTCTGTGTTCTATGTTCTTCAGAGTTTCCATTAATGGTTCCCCATGCAAATGCTGTATGAAACTGCAGAATGATGACTGCCATAAAGTAACACTGGAAGAAGAGAGTATATCCTGGAAACAGTCCATCTGGGGAAAAAATTAGCCACTTATCCCACTAATATCTATTTTCCTTGAATTCCATAAATGAATGTTTTCTACAGTTACATTCTGGCATATAATTGTCAATTACTGATCTTTTCCCACCAGTATTTCTGCTTAATCTTGGGTCTTATAAACAATTCATATCAGTACATATGGATGTGCTGGAAGTATTTTAAGTTAAAAACACATTTGCTTTTGGTGGTGAATAATTGCCTCTTTTTTTAAAAAAAAACAATCAAACCTTTTGTGGTTTCTAATGCAAACGATGAAATAAAAGGTGCATAGCTTTGATTATAATACAGAGTTTTCAAAATAAAATTCCAGGAATCTTTTTTTTTAATAACTGAGTAGAATGATATCGATGTAAGGTAAAGATAAAGAAGACTCTGCGGAGTTTACTCTGCTACTCATAGCTGACTAGAGAGGGGTTGTATTCATCTCCATTTCGATATGGATGTAAGCCTGTGTACATATTTAATATAAATAAGCACTGTTTTCCAATCTTACAAATAGAAAATTAAATATCCATTTAATATTTGTCTTAGAAAAAAAATATTCAATGTGAAAATAAATAATCCATGCACATGCCGGATACTGCACATCTCTGAAGCAAAGTTGGAGAATATGTCACAAGTAGCAATGAAGAATTGCTATCACTATTGACCAAATTCTAGTGTAACTTTAGTGCAGGGGTGTCAAACTCAAGGCCCGGGGGCCAAATCCGGCCCACGGGGTGATTAGATCTGGCCCGCAGGGCCACCCTGGAAACGGCAAAAGACTGGCCTGTGGTGCCTCTGCCAGCAAAAAAAGAACTCGGGTGGGCTGCACACAGCCCTCTTGAGCTCTGTTTTCATTGGCAGAGGGTTACTTACAGGAGGCCATTGCAGCTGAAAATGGAGCTCGGGATCCTGTTTTCTCTGGCAAAGGGCTCGGGCCACCACAGGCACCCCTGACATGAGTGATGTCGAGCTGACCACACCCACTCTGGCCACGCCCACTCTGGCCCTCTGTGGTAAAATACAATCCCGATGCGGCCTTCAATGAAATCGAGTTTGACACCCCTGCTTTAGTGGAGACTTGTGGTAAAAATATTCATATGAACAAGGTGGGATGCTGCAATAATTAAGGAAGAAAACACTCAGGGTTTTTTGCCATCACAAGATTATTAATACTGCAAACTACTTTGCAGAAATTTCTAAAATGGAATATATTTTAGAAATATATTTGGAATATATTAGTGCTTTAAACCAGTGGTGGGGCACGAGAAAATTTTGGTGGGCCACAGAGAAATCTCATCCCCAGAGCACCTTCCCAAAGCAATTAATCCAGGCTGCGCAGAAACACAAGGCTGCGCCGCCCACATGGCCCACAGGAACCTTCCCTGCTCATTCACTCCTTACCTGGCAAACTTGCCTGCTAAATTGCTATTTTTCCTTTTTCTGACCATCATCTGTTCTGCTGTGCTGGGAGATTTAGATTAGCTAGGAAGCAGGAAATGGTTGGATTTCTTGCTTTCTAGATAGTCTTTAGATCTTTGGCTCTGCTTTTAAGCACAGCCGAACCTCCCTTAGGACTGAAGGTTCTATTATTCAGTGCAGACTCATGGCAAGCAAATTTTATGTGACAGACTGAGCTAGCCGATGGCAGATAGATAGATCACTGAATGATTCTGTGAGCAACTCAATCTGCCTGCCTGCTTTGCCTGATTTGGGGTAAAAGTTGTTCTTTTTTATAAAAAAAATAAATCAATATTTATATAAATATTTATAATATTTACATACAAGCCATGCCCAGCCAGTCACATGACTACCAAGCCACACCCACAAATTAGGCCATGCCCACAGAACCAGTTAGTGGTCCCTAGGATTTAAAATTATGAGTTCAGTGGTCCCTGAGGTCCAAAAGGTTGGCGACCCCTGCTTCAAACTATTCACACCTGTCTTAAAATAATAGTGGTATTAATACTTTTAAAACTTGAAAAAAACCTTCATTAATTTCTTAAAATACATTTAGTGGCTGAACACCAGGACTTCTGAATCCAAAAACTATCATTTCGTATATATTTTTATTACTCTTGGATGAGAAATTTAGATATTCCCTTTATACAAACTTAAACAACTTATTAGCACCATTTTATTTAGTCAGTTATTCCAAATCTTTGAATGTGTGGCCAAAATTTGTATATTAAGAAAAAGAGTGCACAAACTGTATATTTGCAAAGCCTTATAAAGCTGAAAGTACTGAGAAAAAAGGCATCTATTAGAAGTATAATGTATCAAAAAGGCATCTATTAGAAGTATAATTTTAATGGCTCAGTCATTTTGCCAAATTCATTAAATGTCCCAGAAACACAAACAGACCAGCATTATTCAGTTTTCTCATCCATATTCTATTATGAGTCACATTAGTCTCCAGAAACATCATACAGTGCACAGGACAGAAAAACGTGCTATCTTTTTCCATTACTTTTTTTTGGAGTGATCATGCAGAAGCTCAGTTCACAAATACACATATGCACAGATATGAAATATCACACAAAAGCAGAAAAATGTTTTTCTTTTGTGTATATGGAACAAAAGGAAATATTTTTTACCCAATTCATATTAAACTTTGGAATTTGCATGCAATGTGATGTTAATTACAGTTTCTAAAAAGGAGTTGAACCAATTCATGGAAGTCATAGGGCTTATATACAAGCCTAGAGATACAGTATGTATAACCTTGAAGGCCAACTGCTGGGGGACTATTGAGCTTCCCTATGGTCGGCCACTGTGAGAACAAACTATTGAACTCGATGGGCCATGGCTCAGATCCAGAAGGTTCTGAATGTGACTATCTTTGAATTCTGTTTTCTCCATGTAATTAGCCAATCACTTTATAACCCTTGTGGGTTTTTTTCTCTTTTGATGTGTTTATTGTACTTTCATCTCAGCCCAACCAATATAAATTCCAGCATAATTCATCCAAATTTCTGATTACACATAAACATTGAATTGTCCAGAATATTCAGATTAGTAAGAATGTGTTGAGCTGGCTACTATACAAGAGTGTTCTATGTTTAACACAATATTCTATAATTATGCTTACATTTTCTGAAACTTTTCCTCAGATTATGTTCAGCCATTGGAATATGTTTTATTTTCTCTTTTTTTAAGGGAAGGAGGATTCAGCAATTAGTTGATTATTACAAGGAGTGCCTAGCATTTGTTTGCTGCCATTCATTGAGTACCCTGGAGACAGAGTGTTATGGTTAGCCACACATCTCAGAAAGCTTCTTCAGCAGTACAACAATGGCATTTGAATTGTTACAAAAGTATGCAATCCAACTAAAAACAAAGCTGCTGGCAAAAGTAATAACCCAGCACACTACACCTGATTAAACAATATTGTTTTAGCCCAGCAGCAAACCAAGTTGTTCTTGTAACTAGATTCAGAAGATAATACCAAAGAGTGCAAACCATAGGTGTCACCACTAGGAAAACCCAAAATCTTTGGGAACTGAATGAGAAGGATGAACAATGTAGTCTGTTAAAATATTTAGATGAATACGCTGATCTATGATGAGCCAGTTTTAAAGAAAATCAAGACTACCCTTTTCAGAATTTTACAACTGTCTTTAAGAACACAAAAAGGCATATATCTGGAAAAATAGGCACAAAAAGTTAGAATTACATTTTCTTATACTGAAACTTCTTATTGAAATATATATCTCTGTGTATGTATGTATAAAGAAACAAGCATATGAAAATGGTTATGATGATGGAAAATTAGAATATCGAATGACTGAGAAAAAGAAAATAGTACAAAAATATTTCGAACAACTATATAGGGAGGATGGAATAAACCCTGAGAGGATAGAACAATATTTGAAATGAAAGGCAGAAAAATAATAAGATGCCAGGATGGTCTTCCAGCAGAATTGTATAAATTGTATAAATGTATTTATAAATGTCTTGAAACAGTGATGTTAGATGTGTACAATGAGGTACTAGATTTTGCCAAATTACCCGACCCATGGAAAGAAGCGAATATCTCACTAATTCCTAAAGAAGATTTAGATCACAAACAGATTAAAAATTATAGACTTTTGAACATAGACTATAAAATATTTGCAACAATAATGTCAGAAAGATTAAAAATTATATTAAATGAACTTATTCATATTGACCAGAACAGCTTTCTACCTTCTAGACAGATAAGAAACAATACAGGGATAGTATTAAATGTATGAGAATACTATGAGGCCCACCCGGAAAAGCAGGCAGCATTGATTTTCTTGGGTACTCAGAAGGCCTTCAACAATCTCATCTGGCAGTTCTTGATCCAACAGGTCAAAAATATGGGATTTGGATTTAAATTCAAGAAAATGTTAGGCACAATCTATTCGAATCAAAAAGCTAGGGTAATTATAAATGGGGAGATTACTGAAAACTTTAACATTATGAAAGGTGTTAGGCAGGGATGTCCAATGTTGCCTCTGCTTTTTATCTTGACCATGGAAATGCTTTTAAATCAGATTAGGCAAAGAGAGGAGATAATTGGACTGAAGAGCAAAAAAGAAGAATATAAAGTATAGGCGTTTGCGGACAATTTTGTGTTTTTTGTGGAAGATCCAATGGAGTCAGGGACCTATCTAATTCAAGAATTAGAAGAATATGGGGTGGTAGCAGGACTAAAAATTAATGAAGATAAAACAAAAGTAATAACAAAAAATTTGATAGAAAGTCAAAAATAGAATTGGAAAAGAAATTGGGATTACAAAGTGTTAAAAAACTTAAATACTTAGGAATTTGGTTAATAGGAAGATGCTCTTCCATAAAAGAGGATAATTATATGAAATTACTGTTACAGATAAAGAAAGACCTGGCCAATTGGGGAAAATTACAACTATCACTATTAGGCTGAATAGCGGCCATAAAAATGAACATACTACCAAAATTATTATATTATTTTCAAAAAATACCTATAAAATTGGATAAGAAATTTCTTCAGGAATTAGATAGGATGGTAATGAAATTTATATGGATGGGAAAAAAGCACGAAGAAAATTGAAAACGTTACAAGATAGTAGAACCAGAGGCAGTCTTGGACTCCCAAAATGGGAAATATATTATCAAGCAGCAATTTTACTATGGGTTAAGGAGTGGATAAATTTAAAAAATAAAAGAATTTTGGCAATAGAAGGTCATGACCTCCAAATTGGGTGGCATGCCTTTCTATGGGATAAAAAGAATAAGATCCACTCCTATTTCCATAGACATTTGATAAGGGACTCAATTTTACAAACATGGGAGAAAATTAAAAAAAAAAAAAGCATTATTTGACAAGACGAAACTGGATTACACCCATGGAAGCTATATTATATCAAAATACAAGGGACATTAAAAAATGATTAGATATAAAGAATTGGCAGATGAACAAGGGGGATTAAAAACACTGGATAAACTAAAAGAACAAGGGATAACATTAGACTGGTGGGTATATTTGCAAATTCAAACTAAATTTAAGAAAGATGTAAAGGAGCTAGGGATAGATAAAGATTTACAAAAATTGGAACAAATATTGACAGGCAAGGATATAAATTTATAACATGAACATATAATTACGTACTGAAGGTGGAATTAGAGGAGGAAATTGTTAAAGGACCAATGATTGCCTGGGCAAGAAATGTGGGTCATAATATAAATTTGGATGAGTGGGAAAAGACTTGGACTGAGAACTGGAAGCTGACTTTGTCGACAGCATTCAAAGAAAATCAATACAAAATGTTTTGTAGATGGCACTTAGCGCTGGCACGACTGGCAAAAATGTATCCAACCTTGAAACCGGAATGCTGGAAGTGCAAACAAAAGAAAGGAACATTTTTCCATATGTGGTGGCAGTGTATAGAGGACAAAAAATACTGGAAGAAAATACAGAGATGGCTTTTTGAGATTACAAAATATAAATTGAAATTGGAACCCGAAACTTTTTTATTAGGTATGATTAAAGGGAATTTGAGTAAAGATAAAATATACCTTATTGTACACATCTTAACTGCAGCAAGAATCACGTTAGCACAAAATTGGAAGAGTGATAAAATACCACTAGATGAAGTTCTGATTCAAAAAATAATGGACTGTGCTAAACTAGATAAATTTACTTTGGAATTGAAAGGCAGAGAAGATTGAGAATACTATGCAACATGGGAGAGTCGGGAGGTATGAATGGGTGAAGAATAAGGATAAAAATAATGTATAGTCCCAAAACAGGAAACATGTATATACAATTGACACAATAACTGTTAATGGAAATAAGATTTTTGTATTTTTTGTTTTTTTTTAAAGAATAAAAATTTAAAAAAGAAAAGAAAATGGTTATGAATATTCATATTCTTTTTTTATTGTTCAATTCATAAATAGCACAACCAGGGGTTACAAAATATCAAACAGATTAACAAAATCAAAAGTGTAAGAATCAGCCAATTCTAGTGAGAGAATTCAATAAATAAATTTTTAAAATGTAAAAAAGAAACCTCATAGAACTACAAGCTTTTAAGTTCAGGCGTTCAAGGTAAATTACTTGATAAATCATTCAAAGTTTTAGATTTCCAGTTATTCTATTTCTACAGCACTAGTTATTGAATTCCTACTCACAACATGGTTATCCAAATAATCGTCTAAGCATGTAAGTTCTGAAATTCCTCTATTAGAATATATATTTACAAGTCTCAGGGGTGGGTTTCAAATTTTTTAACAACCGGTTCTGTGGGCGTAGCTGGGTGGGCGTGGCTAGGTAGGCATGGCCATGTGACTTGGTAGGTGTGGCTTCTTTTTTTTTGCAGCACCTCCCCCCATTTTTTTTTCCTCCTGGGCCTGAGGGAAGCCTCCTGAGGGGGCGTTTTTGCTCCCAGAAGGCTTCCCTGAGGCCCAGGAAGGCAAAAAACAAGGCACGAAGGTGGGGCATGCAGCACCCCCCCCCGCACCCCCCACATCCCTTTTTGTCTCCTGGGCCTTAGGGAAGCCTTCTGGGCGAACCCGTAAGACAGCGAGGGGGATCCCGGCACAGCTGATCATGGGAACATCTGATCATAGGGAGGGGAAAAAATATCTTAAGAAGTGACTGGGTGGGGGAGAATGCAGTCAGCGATATCAGGCATGTGCGTGATGTTGCACATGTGCGACAAGGACTGACTGGGCGGGGAGAGGGAGGGGCAGGCAGAGAGGGGAGGCGCTAACCAGGAGCACGATTTGCCGGTTCTCCAAACTGCGCAGAATCATAACAACCGGTTCTATAGAACTGGTCCAAACTGGTAGAATCCCACCCCTGAACACCCTCTTCTATTATTCTTGCACAGCAGTGTTCACATAAAAATAAGTCCTATGATGTTTAACATATTTTATTCCCAGATTTTATTCAAAGAATGATGCTGCCAATCTTCAAACTGAAACAGAAATGCTAGGTATCAGAAAAATGGCTATGTGAAAATAATGTTGGGATAAATGTAGATCATGCCTATAGGAATGTGCACTTATTTAGAGAACAGCAGCATTTTTAAGCAATTAGCCACTATTATGTGATTTGTAAGGACCAAAAATATTAAATTAAATTAAAATTACAATATTATTTTTCAAAATTAAAAATGTCTGATCTGAAAACTGATACAAGAATATAGTTGTGTTTTGGTTTGTTGCACAGCCAGCATGACATTTAGACTGGATCTGACAAATTACAGGAGACCGCATTATCAACCTCAATTTAAAAGATGAGTTATGTAGTACTAGTAAAAAGATAAACCAGATAAATAAAATATTCATAGTGAACTGAAATATGCTTATTGCTCCTATAAAGTTTTTGTTAGTTTTATTCTATAAAAAATAGACACTAATATATCTGCTGTTTTCATTCATATTACCCACACCCCAATGCATAAAGGTGTCGTTGTGAAAAATTAAGATTCTGACATTAGAAATTCTTAGGAGACCAATTATTGCTATTTGAAAATCAACAAAGGTCTTATAAATTGAGAAATTTATTTCAGTATCGCTGGAAGAATGATATCCACCTTTACTTTGTAGCATTCCTGTTTAAAATGCAGTAACTTAGATATTCTATTACTGGTCTTTTCATATTATTAAGTCTTATTCTATTATTAAGTCTTTTCATATGCACAAACTGCAGACTGTGATTATTAGTTGCATCATCCCAAGCTAAAGCTTGAAACTACGTAAGTGATAATGATGATAGTTTTCAGAATACTGGCTGGGGATTATGGGAGTTTTAGGGGTTGTTTTTTTCCAGAGCGTGTCTTCACTGAGGTAAAAGAAATTATAAATTTTTAATTTTTACATTATAAATGAATATATGTTGATTAGTGTACATTTAACGTGACCATAAAGATTCCATTCTATTCTATGCTATGCTATGCTAAGCTACTCTACTCTACTCTGCTCTGCTCTACTCTACTCCGCTCTATTCTAGAGCTTAGTTCCACTAACCTGGTTGTTTGAAGTTGGGCATTTTGAGGGAAGGGGGGCAGTGGATAGTTATCAAATCTACCCAATAGCAGATGATAAAAAGCACAGAGAAGTGGTCATGAAGCAAACTGCAGTGGATAAACAAGTCCTTGTTCATTTAAATTCAAGGAACTTCGTAGACTCCTCTACAGCCGGGAGACATCAAGCAAGCTGTTTAGTACAGCAGTTTTCATGAATTGAAGCAGGGCTTTTTAAATCCCATAGGGGCTGAAAATGTAAATAAGGTAAAGTGAGCCTTTAAATTATCTGTGCACACACTCCTCTACCTACAGCATTTTGGGTTGCTCCGCTGATTCAAAGCAGCTGCCAGTTCTCTGTGCAATGCTCAGCGCCTTGCTAACTGATCTGCATGTCCCCGAAGTACGTTATCTTTAATGTGCCTCTAATTTTGCTACAAGCCTAGTATTTATAGCATCTTTATTTATTTACAGCTAATTAAGCTGTTGAATTTTTTCCTAATTTTTTTAAGGTAAAAGTACATCCAGGACTCTTATGGATGTGAGAGAGAAAAGTCCCGCTTTAGAGCACAAACTCTTATTTTGTAACATGTAAACAAAACTTCTCCCACCCTGCATTATTATGCATAATTAGATTTGAAAATCTGTGACAATCATAATTATTCATTTACACAAATAGCTTACAGTGTGCCTCATTTTTTTAAAAAAAATGGCAGAAATGAAGAGATAGAAAGAGATTAAGATTCAGAAAAGGACTGTGGTAGATATTTATTCTCATTTCTTTGTTTCTTTTTAAGCAGTGTATAAAACTAGGTCACTATCGCTCCAGAGATGAAATCACAATTTAAGGGAGATATACTTGGTAGGTGGATTAAATTGAACACCTTATTTGGCCAAATGTGATTAGACATACAAGGAATTTGTCCGCAATGAAGAAGCTCTCAGTGTACATGCAAAGTAACAGAGTAATGATAATCATCATCATAACCCAGGTAGTCCTTGACTTACAACCACAATTGAGTCCAAAATTTCTGTTCCTAAGTGAAACATTTGTGAAGTGAGTTTGCCCCATTTAATGACTTATCTTCCCACAGTTTTTAAGTGAACCACTGCAGTTAAATGTTAAATTAGTCGAACTGTTGTTAAGTGAATCTGACTTTGCTTGTCAAAATGACCCCAGGACACTGCAACCGTCATAAATATGAGTCAACTGCCAAGCATCTGAATTTTGATCACAAGACCATGGGGATACTACAACAGTTGTAAGGGTGAAAACTAGTCATAAGTCACTTTTTTCAGAGCCATTGTAACTTTGTAAGTCTACCCAATAGCAGACAATGAAAAGCACCAGAGAAGTGGTCATGAAGCAAATTGCAGTGGATAAATGATTGGTTGTAATTCGAGGACGACCTGTAATACCAACAGAGGGGGAGAGTAAAGAAGATAATAAGTAAAAATAATAATACTATACAGCCATGTTGGATGGGTAAATTATACACGGACATTTTGCTAGCAAACCAACCAGCAATCGTATTTCCATTAAAAGTAGAGTGAAACTGAAGGGAATCATTCTTTACTGCTATGTCAGCCATTCAAAAACAAACTTGTTTTAATCTTCTTTTGTTAGATATACACATCTTAAAGAAGACATTATCAGCATAATCCCTTACTTGGGTTCTACGATATGGAACTTGGCTTTCTTCCAGCGCAAAACAAATTTACCATAGACTCCATTCTAAATACACCTTAATCTGGAGATAAAATAAATTTAGGCTCGTGCATGCACCATCAGTTACTTACAGAGATTCCCTTATGTAAATACACTTTACTTTTATAGCTCTTTTTCACTGCCAGTGGAATTGATCAAAGGCATGGGCACCAATTTCTCCTGATGTTGACTGTCAACATAATGTTTTTTAAAAAATTACTGGATTATTCACTAGCTTATTATAAGTATCTTGTTGTCCTAACTCCACCCAATTTTCAGTCACCAACTTTATCGCCAAAACGTAACTCTTCTGTGTGGATGGATGTATTGTAGATGCGATTTAGTATGGAAGTGATTTAACTTGGGCTGAAGTTTTCTTTGAATTAGTTTGTTTTCAATGTATTGTGTGTACTCCTATGATTCACCGAAACATATTTGTAGTTAAATAAGGAAGCTCTTTGTCCAACTAACAGCATGTACCAAGATTATGTTTATGTAACATTGAAATTGCGCTATCAATGCTAGCATTAAAGGTTAGCCTAAAATGGGGCTACATATTTGAAATATATGTTCTTAGAAAGCTTGGAGGGTAATTTCTAAAGGAAGCTAATGAGAAAAGTTGCTGCTTTAGTGTCAATTTAATTGATCTGAAGATTGCAGTTTTAATAAAGAATATGTTAACTCACTGAATGAGTCAATATTTATAGTTTTATTTCCTAAGAATCAAGAAGTTGCAATTTCTATCACGAGAAGAATTTGTAATATTGTTTTGCTTTAAATATTTGTAGAGGACAGAGCTTGGCAGATTTCCAAAGAAATGACAACAGCTTACCTATGAAAATTTGTGATATAATTCACAAAGTGTACAGTTTCTACAGTTTGAAGGTTTTTTTAAAAAATCATACTGTTGATTTGTCATGCTTTATATTTCCAAAGCAGTATGTGGTTTGCATCTTGGGCAGAGTGTAGAAGCAAAATGTCACATTGTTTATTTCTATGCCATTTACTTATCTCAAAAATAGCAGAGTTTTTGCAAGGATCAGATCTGTCTTTAATAACAGTCAGAGCCATGCCTTTGTGGAGCAATGGTGTTTCTACACCAGCCAAGTGAGTTGCACAGAAGGGAAGCTAAAATGTCTTTTGACAATTTTGTCATAACCAGAAAGGAAAAAGAAATTCATCTGAAACAGCAGCTTAATTTCCTAATAAAAATAAAGTAAGCTATATTCATGATTTCAGTCATATGCCAGTTTTTTAAAAAGTCACCACCAGATGAAAAGGAAAGATAGAGACAGAACAAGCAACTGGAGAAAAATGATCATAAGTTTTCACTTAGAGATATGAGGGAAACCAGCTTGGCTATGTCAGCAATTCAGCCCTTACCTCTATACTCTGCCCTTATCTTCATTGTCAAATCTGTGATCAAAGTGTGCAATCCAGAAGTGACCTAAGCAGTCAAACATTTTTGTTCAGTGAAACTTGCAGATCTCTAAGGGCTGATTTCAAAGAATGAGGCCTGGCAATACCTCAAGCTTTTAGTGATTAATAAATCTCTGAGAATGTCAGTGGGAGTTTATGCTTCTCGTTCTTTTAGCTTCCGCTGTTTCGAGGCAAATATCAAGAATGGGCAAATTTTGTAAATACATTATTTAATATGTGATTTTGAAATATACTGTCCACTCTTCTTTGTGCCCTGATTGACAAGTGCCAATATTTTCATAGTTCATATCCTAAAGATGAGGACAGTCAAGGGATAAACCTCTTGCGTCCATGGATCAGAGAAAATATATATTTCATGCATGATGGACATAACTAGGAGAACTCTCAAGTTGACGTGGTACCTAAAAGTCTGTGAGAGGAATACAGATAGTCCTCAACTTACAGTAGTTCATTTAGTGGCTTTTCAAAGTTACAAGGCATTGAAAAAAGTGACTTATGACTGTTTTTCACAGTTATGACCTTGCAGCATCCTCACGGTCAAGTGATCAAAAATTCAGATGCTTCAAAATTAATTCACATTTATGACCGTTGCTACCTCCCAAGGTCATGTGATCAATTTTTGTAACCTTCTGACAAGCAAAGTCAATGGGGAAACCAGATTCACTTAATAACTGGGTTACTGACTTATCTACTGCAATGTTTCACTTAACCACTGTGGCAAGAAAGGTCACAAAATGGGGCGAAACTCACCTAACAAATGTCTCCCTTAACAACAGAAATTTTGGGCTCCATTGTGGTCAAAAGTCGAGGACTACCTATATATGAAATAGAAGAACATAGCCTGTGACTCACCAAACCTCCAGAGTTTGTCCCCAAATTGCTACAAAATTTAGAAATGGGCCGGAATGTCAATTTTTAAATACACAAGTAGTATTTTGTGGATTAATATAATCCTTCAAATATCATGTTTATTTTAATTAAAGATTCAAATTGTAGCAATGTATGCATTTAGTCTGGCCCAGCATTCAAATTCCAATTATTTAGTATGACAATGACTGTATCCTGCTTTATACTATTTCATACTACACATTTATAAATACTGTAGGTTTCACTACATTGTAAATAATTCTGGAATTGTGAATTTAGTAACATACTTGAAAAGGGCAAGGAAGTTCAAAAACTGGTCAGCACTGAGTGAAGATGAGCTCCATGGTTTTGGATTGAAATATCTGACTAGTCTACATCTACTCGTTACCAACAGTTTCACAATCTACCTCAGGAAGTGAAATTGAAAATTGTAGACCTATGTTAATACCAACCTGATAATGAAAGATCCAAGAAAAGAAGCAGTGCCAGCTAATTACAGGCCAATTCCTCCTTACTAATAAATTTCAAGTTGGTAACTGAAGTTCAGCTGTATGAAAAAAAACATCATATGGTATAGAATTGCTGCTAAACACTGTCCATATATACAGGCAAGATATTGCAATGAAGTTTGGACTGGACAAATGTGCCACAATTGCCATCAAATGGGGAAAAATAGTAAAAACTGAAGGAATCAAGATGCCCTATGGAAATGACACCAGGAGCCTGGACGAAGGTGGGAAAAAGCTACGAATACCTGGGCACCCTTCAGATGAAAACATCAAGCCCACTGAAGTCAAGAAGAAGCTAGGATTGTGAATATATTGTGAGAGTGAAGAAGTCCAAACTTTAGAGTAGAGAAACAGTAGAGGAAATGCTACTGAAAGCAATTAACCCCACAAAATAGACGAAGTAATAGACAATGAAGAAGCTAAAATGCTCTCGGACTTTAGAATTCAAACAGATGATCACCTTCCACACACACTCACAGATGTAACAACTTTTGATAAGAAAGACCAAAAAAGGCTGGATAGTGGACGTGGTGGTACCTGGAAAGAGCAGAAGAGAAGAGAAAGAATGGAAGAAAATCACAAAATAGGAAGACCTGCGAATAGAAATAGAATTGAGGCCTTCAGTAAGGATGATGTGGGCCCAGATTTCTTTGAATGTGTAAGTGTTTGGGTGTTTGGGTGTTGTTAGCAGGACTTACCAACAGTTCTTGTTTTCTTTTATATTTTATTACATTGTATTTTCTGTTTTGTTTGTTTTATTGTAGACTGTCCAGAATTAGTTAGGAGTTGATGGAAACTAAATTGAATAAATTAAATTACATTAGATTTTCTTTACAGCAGTCCTGAAGATATTTTTGTAATTCATCCCTACCAGGCAAAGATTGCATCACCTTAAACAAGGCTGCCAGATTGCTATTGACAGCCACAATAAGCATGAGGAAGTAGTTGCCTTTCCCACTTCCCGCTTACTGCCACAGTGTAAATCCCAAATATGCTCAATCAAATTCTTTCTTTACAGACATCTCTTCTGGATGACAATGTAAGGAGCGCAATATTGTTCATATCATGTTTATTTTACTTGTCCAAGTCTTGGGTCATCTTAATGAGCATTTGAAGTTACGAGACTTAAAAAAAACTACTTATGACCCATCCTCAACGTTATGAGCACTGCACAGCCCCTCCCCCAATGATAAAGTGAGCACATTTCAAGCACTCAGGAGGCAGTTTGCATTGAAGCTTGGATGCAGCATCTTGCAATCACATGACTGCCATGTGTTGTTTTTTCCCCCGTTTCCTGGGGAAAATGCCCACTGGATATGCTGGATTCACTTTGCAGCCACATGATTTGCTTAGCAATCATGATGGTTCATTTTACAACCATCATAAAAACTGTCCTAAAATGAAGTCCATTCACATGGTCCATTCACGTGGTGCATACTTACGATCACAACAACTTACAATTGAAATTCCAGGCTCTGTCGTGGTCACAAGTCAAGGACTTTCTGTAAATTGTGTTTGTGAGTTAGATGGTAGGGCAAAACTATATCCTCTCAAAGTTACAGCCAGTTTCTTGTGCCTGCCTAGACAATTTGAAGAACTAGAGGCATCTGCAAGAACCCACAGCTTTTGTCAATATGTTCGTTGTGAGGCAAACTCAACCTTTTTTAATGTCACAATGCACATACAGTACAAAAGAGACACATAAAGTACAAAAGGGGCAGAGCTTGCATTTTAGTAGTATAACACTGCTTTGATTTTTTTTTCTCCAAGGCTTATCTTCAACAGACACCTCTGTAAGGGACAATGTCAAGCCTGTTTTCATAAACCAATAAAATTATGGAAAGGTGGAAGTTTTTTTTTTGTAAAGATTATTTTACACATGTCTACATGATGATTCTACAGCTAAATGTTTACCTTTCTTTAGGATTCTGCAGGTGTAGTTTTAATGAGGTTTTGCATGTATTTGTATTATTTGGAATAGAAGGGCTTAAAACACGAGATATATATTGAAATAAAACATCAATGCATACTTTTCAAGGCCTGCATTGGAAGAATGATCAACTTCTTGACATTCCAGAGAACTAAAGAAGTCCAGCAATTGTTATGAAATATCTTCAGAAGGGCTGCATGAAAAATTTTCAAACTAAAAGGTACATGCGGCTAAAAGAAACAGCTCTTATTCTTACTCTTAAAGTTCACAAAACCTGAGCTTGATTAACTTTCCTGCTGAATTTTTTAAAAGGTATTCCCAAAGTACAAGGAGCACATTTGGCCCACAGATCTGCCATCCATTCAAGGAATTCCTCCCTCTTGGAAACTTGCAAAAAGCTAGCAATAAAGCAACCAAAAGGTTGATTTGAAGTAAATGCTTTTTTAAAAAATAAACCTAATTGATTTCAGGGGTCTTAACTCTTAATAAAAATGTTCAGCATCATAGAGTATATACCCAAATTAGAAGCTCTTAAAGTAAGAAGCCTTTATTATAAGCATATGACAGCTACATTTTAAGTTATATATATATGGTAGAGAGAATTGTGACATTGTCTGGCTGAGTTGCTATGATCCATGGAAGATTCTGAAGACTAAGGGGACAAATTTGTCAGAAGCAAATGGTTTGCAGTTCGATTGCCATGAGATATGATAGCTATTCTTAAAACCTCCTGAAACAGATGACCCAACTGGGCAGGCTAAGGAAAGAAAGGAGACTGGGAAGAAGCTTTCCAAGGTGCACCACAAACCAAATGTCTGAAGGAAAGGACAGGCCGAGCAGTTGAGGAAAGAATCAGACAGGCACAGATTTGAGAAAGAATTTTGAAAAACTGGGGATTAAAGGAGCCATATCGCTTTTAGAGTCTAGATGAGATTTTTATTACGTTATCCTGCCTCATTCGTGGAATTATATAGCGGGAACTGGGTGTTTGAAGGGAGTGACAAAACATGACACAAATAACATAACTTATATATTTGTATCAAATGTTAGCATGCAAATATGTAAGGCCAGGATAGCATCATGCTATCATCACATGTATGCTGGTCTGTTTGTATCCTTACGGTCTTCTGCAGAGGCCATGGAGCAGAAGAAAGTTCTGGTGGCATCACCTTTGTTTTATCAGTGCTTCATTCATCATTTTGTTTAACTTTCAAAAGATGAATGTACTAACAAAGAATAGCTGGAACAGCCACACAGTGCTTTAGGTTTGGTAGTGCAATAAGCCATCATTTGAGGGGGATTGCCTTCAAACCTACAAAGGAGATAGAACTCTATCTGTCAGCCCTTACAACTGTTCTCAGCATTGTGAGGAAGCTGGCAGTCAAAAGGGCCCAATGAGGATGAAATATTTGAAAATTAAAGTTTATGAGGTTTACAACGTCTCATGTTGATTTCAACTTGCCAGTCACTTCTATGCTTTCACAAAAGCTTTGACTGTTCATCTCCTACGGAGTATTATTACAGTTGAGAATTTCTCCTGCTTGATGGATATTTGCAGTTAAGTATAGGTAGTCATTTACTTACAATGAATCATTCAGTTACTGTTCAAAGTTACAGAGGCACTGAAAAAAATGGCCTTATGCCTATTTTTCACACTCACAATCATTGCAGTATCCCTGTGATCAAAATTCAGAAGCTTGGCAACTGGCATGTATTTCTGTATTTACGAGCAGTGGTGGCGCAGTGGTTAGAATGCACTTCTGCAGCCTACTTCTGTTGAATGCCAGCTGACTGCAGTAGTTTGGCAGTTCGATTCTCACCGGCTCAAGGTTGATTCATCCTTCCAAGGTCGCTAAAATGAGGACGCAGATTGTCGGGGGCAATATGCTGACTCTGTAAAATGCTTAGAGAGGGCTGTAAAGCACTGTAAAGCGGTATATAAGTCTAAGTGCTATTGCTAGGATGGTTGCAGTGTCCCAAGTTTATATGATCACTTTTTGCTCAATGGGAAAGGCAGATTCATTTAACAACTGTGTGATCACTTTTTGTTCAATGGTGGTCATAAGCCACTAATATCAAAATTGTCCCTGAAGGATAGGTATGTCAAACCTGAAGGATAGGTATGTCAAACACTCTTCCAACTCTTCCATTGTCCTCTTCGATTTAATTCAGTGAAGACAATATTCTACCATTTGCGATAGTGGCGGATATCTATAGCTCAGTTGTAGGAGCTACAGATTTTACCATTTTCTCAATGCTTTGAGGACCAAAGACAGTGTCCTCCTGCAGCTGCACGTGTGCTTTATTCTACGATCCCATGCAGACTGAAAACACTAACCCTTGACGATTATACCCATCATACACAAGAGTTTGACAGATGTTCCTAAGTGGGATAATGCAAACAGTCTGGCCTTTCAGACCATTCTACATCAATCTGAGATAATGGTTTAAATGCTGTAAATAACCATTTGATACTTTTACCATCGTGTAAACAATTTTTAACCATTTTCATATACTTACGAGGCTTCCAAAAGACCGTGAGGATTTATTTACTTCCTGTAAAACAACAGGAATTCTTAATCCTGTCAACAGATTACAGAACTGTTTTCTCCTTTGGGGGGGAAAGGAGGGGCTGCAAAGCGTTCTTTGTGGGATGCTGCCATCTGTAGGTATTCTAGAGGTACTGCAGCTTCAAGTAAAGCAAAGTTGGTCTAAACACAATGCTACTTCACAATAACATTGTAGTAGCCAAGATTATGTGTGGATAATAAATAGAAATGGGTTGCCATTAAAAAAAAACGTCATGAACTGGTGGTATCAAAAAGGCTAAGCTGAAAGGTGTCTCAATTTTTCTTTCTCTCCTCCTTGTTGGGAGCAGTGGGGAGGACAGTGGGTGGATGGAGAGGGAGTATTACTAGTTTCCACCTATCTTAGGAAAATATGTGTCCCTCTTTAGCCTCGATATTATCTGGGCAATTATTTGGCAGGGTGACCTTGTCCTATTCATTCACTGCATTATCGGGTTTGAGCAGCGACATCTATGGAATAAATTGGGAAGGGAAAATACCGAATAAGAATGAACAGGGGAGTACCGAAACAAAAACTATGGATAAAGTAGCACAAAACAGTGTTTAAAAAGCCGAGCATAAACAAGATATCTAAAAGAGGAGAATCAGCTATATTATTGAAATTGCTCATTCTCCCATTAAGAATCAAAACTGATTAATCTTCACTGCTACACAAACATAATGTTTCATCTGGCCTACTTTCTTTCAAGTCTGATCTAATGAAGATGCCTAAATTCTACAGGGGTTTCCTTTTGCATGCTAGCTGCTCTCCCCTATCCCACCCTCCCTGGAAAAAAAAGTCTATTTTTGGGATGTTCTACCCAGGACAAGCAGTTCCATGAAAGAGCTTGTTGTTGTTATTTGATTTGGTTTCCCTGACTTTGCTTTCTTGATATCTTCAAAACCCAGAAGAAACAAACAACAAAACAAAACAGTGTTCTCATCTGTTGAAAAGATTAAATAAAAAGACTTAGTATGAAAATGAAATTATCTTTGCTCAATATCAAAACATCTGAGACAATTCAAAGCAAGTCTTTCTCTGGAGGCTCCAGAACATCTTCTAATGTTCAGTTAATAAAACAAATTGAGTGAGAGGAGTATTTATGATTTGCTTGCTCTTGTATATATTACAGAGATTTTTATATCACGAAAAGACTCTCAGAACAATTTACATAATATAAACATGACAAATCCTGAGAAGCATACAGGTAGTCTTGACTTACAACCATAGCTGAGCCCAAAATTTCCATTGTTAGGAAAGACAGTTGTTAAGTGAATTTTGCCACCTTTTTATGACCTTGTTTGCTACAGTTAAGTGAATTACTGCAGTTATTAAGTTAGTAACACAGTTGTTAAGTGAACCTGGATTACCCATTCACTTTGCTTGTCAGAAGGTCACAAAAGATAATCATATAACCCTGGGACATTGCAACTGTCAAAGAATACATGCCAGTTGCCAAGCGCCTGAATTTTGATCAAATGGCCCAGGGGATGCTGCAATAGTCATAAGTATGAAACCATCATAAGTCACTTTTTTCAGTGTTGTAACTTTGAACTATCACTAAACAAATGGATATAAATCGAGGACTACTGTAATCTCGGAACAGCAACAAAAATAGTGTAGGGGGGAAGATGAGGATAGCAAAAGAAAGCAAGAAAATTCAAATGCCAATTCTTAACAGTCTAGGACTAGGTCTGTTCAGAATGAACCTGCATGATTAGATGTACTGAAATACAGAAGTAATACATAATTGCTGTAACATAGCTGGATATTGCTAGTTTTTCCTTTATCTTGGTAACTGAAATAGTCAAAAGTTGGAACCAGAAAGTCCTTCTGTAGATAGGTGACATCAATCTGCTTTCCTTGTCTCCTTCTTTCCTAATGGAAAAGCTACTGGGTGACAGAAGAGATGCAAAGTTTATTGAAGTTGGTTACTGAGGGTAGCTGTACTTTCCTGCTCTCCCTCCACTTCTTTTGCCTGATTTACAAGAACTCTATTACCAGCAGCACAACAAAACTGACTTTTCCATGATTTTAAAATAATTTTAAAATACCCACAAGAGGCAACTATAATAAAAAATAAATAAACAACAGCCAAATATTAACTCAGGAAGAATTGTTTTATTAACTCATATGACATCATTAAGGCATTCACATAGCACTGCTTTTACTTTGATTTCTCCAAAAAAATTAACTGTAGTCAAATGTATCTGGTTCTTTAAGTGTAATCACACCTTTCTGAGCCTGAAAATGCATAGTACGAACTCTGCTACACAGAGGCAACATATGGCATTGAATAGGATTTTTTAAAAGTTTATCTTCACACATTTCTGAGACTTTTTCCAGATTTCACATACCGTATTCCCTAAAGCTTGTTTGCTTTAAAAAAAAATGGGGAAAAACTGAACTTACTACTCAGCCATAGAAGCAATAGCTGGAATCTAGACTTTCTCAACAAATCCATTGATTTTAGTGGCTTTATTCTAAGCGTGATTAAAGTTGGATCCAAATTCAACGTAAGGAACTATTATTTATTTCTTGGAACATGTCAGTCACAGTCTTTTTTATTTTAGAGTGAGGGAAAGATTTGCAGCCATTTTTCTGGGAAGCCTTCATAGGGGGAAAAAAAAAACCCTCAGAATCATTTAGTTCAGTGATCCCCAACCTTTTTTACGCCGTGGCCCGGTACCGGCATCAGCTGGGCGCCGCGGCCCAGTACCGGCATCAGCTGGGCGCCGCGGCCCGGTACCGGCATCAGCTGGGCGCCACCATCTTTTTGATGAAAGCGTGCTTCCGGTGAGCTTTCTACCCGGAAAAGCTCACCGGAAGCACTTTTCATCAAAAAGATGGCGGCGCCAGCAAGCCAGCGGCCCGGTAGGATTTGTTCCGCGGACCGGTACCGGTCCACGGACCGGTGGTTGGGGACCCCTGATTTAGTTGATAGTAAGATCTGAATTGCAGTATAACTGCTGGATGTGGCTAAGATTATTTAGCTATGCTAGAAACATTTGGATTGCAGCATTTACCAAATCCAATGTCCTCTGAATTTCACATCATTATACTAATCTAAATCCATAACAGCTAGTAATGAGAATATATATTCTGACAGTGTCAATAGATAGGAGATGCCACCTGGGCATTTTATCATACAGTTTGAAATCTTTTAGTTGTTAAATCTCAGGTAACTTCACTGTTGGGAAAAAATGTGCAGAACTAATGGGATGGGCCAAAATATCTGGAGGAAAATATTCATTTTAGTGGAACTATAGTGTGCTTTGCACAGGAAACAAAGTAAATTTAATATGAGATACACAACCATTTCCCCAAATTATTTATATGCTCTGCATATAAAGGCTTAGAGGAATATGTATAGGCATGTATAAATATATGCCTGCTTATGTGCATGTGTGTAACTATCAGCTTTATTCAGGCTATCAACAAAATAAAGAATAAAGAATAATTTTTAAACTCCCTCACCCCTCACCAAATCTTACTGTGTGCCTTATCATGGCAGGTCAACGCTCCTGGGAGGTAAGTGTGAAGAACCCAAAAAGTGTATTCCAAGCATATATTCCATCAGGAGCACACAGGGCACGATGGTCATCTGAAAGCAACCAGTCACTTATATTGGGCAACAGTGATATAGAATATGTTGAAAGTGGGTTGCATACTGTATGGAAGAAGGCAATGGTAAATCACTCCTATGTTTTACCATGGAAATTAAATGGATAGAAAATATAAAAGAATAGATAATATAATGCTGGATGATCAGCCTCTCAGATTGGTCGGCATTGAACATGGGGCTGAGGAAGAAATAAGGATTTTTTTCAAAGCGCTAATGCCATTTATGACATGGCTTGATTAAAACATTCAGGATGTCCAGTTGCTAATGTTGCTATGCAGGTAAAGAAAATCCAGTTTCAGTTTCTGTCGAATTCTGACAATTTCAGTCAAAAGATTACTCTTTAATACTCAGGACATGAAAAATAGAAAAGGAATGGCATTGCTTTCATAATTAGGAAGGGTACAGCAAGAAGAGTTTTTAGACACAATGCAGTCAAAGACTGAATTAATACTGAATAGACCTTGTAGACAACTGTTTAATATGGTGGATTATCCAAATTTATGCTTCAGCTGTTAGGAATATAGGTCACCTAACAGGTATTTGGGTTAAAAATATATAAACCAGGATAGACATTTTAATACTGCCTCTTTAAGAGAATCCTAAAAGTGTAATTGGGTGTGGTTTCTCAAACAGCCATAAGATGGAGCCAGAAACCTGGGATGTTAGTCTTAGTCTCAGAAGAGAGTGTGTCTCAGTGAGTCTCTCTGTTTTCCTTCTTTTGGAGAGTATTGCCGTTCCTCCTAATTGACTGCTATTCTTGCATTTGATGTAAGTCTGATACTGAACTGTTTTTGATACTGGACTTTGTTATTGGATTATCCCTGGACTGAAAACTGACTGATTTAACCGTGAATGACTTGGACTGTGTTTGAACATTTATTGGAAGTAAAAACCTACATTTACTGTACAGTGTATCTGTGTGCTGTGTGTATATTATTCAACATTACTCTCACTAGTCTCCCTGTATGCACTCATTCTCCTAATGGGGAATTACTTCAACATTGTTGTAGAAGAAGAGTTTTATGAGTTTTATAATCAATTTGAAATCAACAGAACATGCAAGATATGCTTCTTGTGATTGGAGACTGGAATAATTGGAAATGTTAAATAGAAAAACATGGAGTCTATGGCCCAAGAAACCAAAATGAAGCAAGAAAACAACTTACTAACTTCTACAAATCCAATTATTTGTTTATTATTAATACAGTATTCAAACAACAAAAATGACACTTATATACATGGGTATTGCCAGAGGGAGTTCATTTAGAAGTCTTGAACTTCATTGACAGCAAACTTGAAAAAACATGGAATGAACTTAAAGTAATTAGTAAGGATGAATGTGAAAAGACATTGCCAGACACATAAATACAAAAGAAAGCAAACTGGATTTTAGAACGGTAGAAAATGCCAAGAAGAGAAGAGAAGCCAAGAAGGACAAAACTCACAGGAAGAAACTTAACAAAGAATTTCAGAGGGCTGTTAGAAGAGACAAGAAGCAGTATTGTGTGTGTGTGTGTGTGTGTGTGTGTGTGTGTGGTGGTGGTGGTAGTAGTAGTAGTATATGTATATGTAGTGGTATATTATATATATACATATATATAATGTATATGTATATACATGTGTGTGTGTGTATATATATATATATATATATATATATATATATATATATATATATATATATATATATATATATATATATATATATATATATGAATGATACTAGAGAAATTGAGGAGGAAAATACACAGTAAAACCTGGAATGTCTTCCATTTTGGAAGAAAAATCCAACCTCAAATTGCTATGCTAAAGGCAATTTATCCCATTCTGATGGAGAGATGGTAACTGATTCAAAGAAGATGAAGCAAAGATGGTAGGAGTAAATATTAAAATGATGTGTAGTAAAGATATTAATATATAAGATAGAAAATAAAGTTATATAAATACTCCAATGAAGAGGCCAAGCTACATATCAACACCAAAAAAGGAAATTTAACAGTGCAAACTTTCATACATCCTTAACTTCACACGCTAGCAAGATAATTCTCAGAATTATCCAACATAGATTAAGCTTTTTAAAAAGGACAAGGGACATTACTGAGGATGCAAGCTTGATTATTAAGAAAACAGGTCATTGATTATAGCCTCAGTTCTGTTGATCATATTAAGCTGTAATGTGCTTAGTTAATTAATAATATTTTTTAAATCTTAATACCAAACGTATAAATAAAATAAACTTGGCCTGGCATGATTTGTGATTCTCTTTCTTGTTGTGCCATATCCATCATCGGACATTGGCTATCATGTTGGTGATCCTATTTTTATCAACAGCCTCACGAAAAAGTGCTGTTGAGTTTTATCCAAACAGGTCCCTTAGATTTTGAAGCCATAATGTTCTTCTTTTGCCTGGACCTCATTTTCCTTCAACCTTTCAATGATCTGTGATTAAAAGTTTTTTTAAAAGGTATCACTTGAAGATAAAGGTAGGCAGTATGGTGCCTGAAAATAACAATGTCCTTTCAGAGAATTTGTATTTTTTTTCTTATATGTATCCATTTCATGTATTCATAACTATGTTTATACTTGTACCTGTTATCTTATAATTGCTTGACAAAATAAAATCAATGAAATAAAAAACTTCCTGAATGCTCACCGGGATCTTTACTACTCCACAGTCTCTATTCAGATTATAAAAAATATCCAGAGAGGCTAGTTGGATTTTGGTAAATGAGAGACAGTTCATGAATAAAAAAATTTCAATATCATCATTTTATACAGGCACTAACCCTGTGTTGTTATTATTACTTAAATGTTTCATTGAGGTTTGAAATGGTATTCATATACTTAAAAAAAACACTAATTACTAAGTATGATTTATTTTCTCTTCCCTTTCTCGATCTCGGACTCAAGGCTGATCTTCTAGCAATATTAGGAAAATAAAATGGATTCATAAGAAAACAAATATGGCTGTTGTTTTCTTTTACAGCCTGGACTTGTAGCCTTAAATGGAACTAGTCAATAGATAATTCAGAGATTTGTTTCTTCTGACTGCTGCCAATGTGGTGATCTTCAGATCAGCTGAGGCTGCAACTCCTGAACAGTCTACTTCCGCACTGTGGAACTTCATTAATAATTATGGCTCAGTAGCCATTTTCTAAGTTGTGCCCCTTATTCATGGTTTGGTGTCAGCCAAATAAGGATGCACCTGTGCAGATGGTAAACATTCATTATTTCTTTGCAGGGAGATTCCTTGCTCCATTGCAGTGCTTTTCAACAAGTGAGTTGGATGGGTGAGTAGTAAGGTAAAGGGAAGAAACCGAAGCTTATATAAAAACAGAATCTGCCTACAATTGTATTGGCATTATAAACTGCTCACATTGCCAAGCTATTTGAAATAGTTGAAGGAATCATGAAGTAAAATCAGCACATATTCAGCCAGTGTTGAGGACACAGAAAGTAACAGCATTAAGTATTTAAAACATGTTGAAAATGGCTACAATGTAGTCTTCAATAACTGTGGCTTTTGCTGATGCTATAACACATGCTGACAGCAAATATCAATTCTAGGTAAATCCAATTAAGCCTAGAAGCCAAACAGCTGGATTAGCAGTTCTCTGCATAAATTATTTTTTCCTTCCATCTACTTCTCCTTTTTCATAGAGCCTTTCAATATGGATTTCTTTTTTTTTTCTTTTAAAAAAGCCATAACTATTTCCCCTCTTGCTTATTAATTGCAAAAGTCTAAAATGATGCTCCCTTGCAGATACAAAACCTTTATTTTTATGCCATGCCACGTTCAATATGGTTAAGCTACTTAACTGTTCCCTCTTCATAAATTGTCCACAGGTTTCTTGTTTATGGGTAGAAGCCATCTGGATTACATTAATTATCACAACCCTCCTGTCTTTCTGGAGATTATTGATATACAGTATTTGTTCTTTTAAAAATGTATATGCTGATTTTAAGGCAAATCCCATCTAAGAATACTTGCAAATATGGATATAAAATTATTCCTATATTTTAAATCTCTAAAAAATATTAGTTACAAAACTTTTAAAAAGCAGTTTAAAGGTTCAATATAACATCATAAAGAAAATGGAGATTAAAATATAAATATTTTATGGTTATTTTAAAGTAATCAAGATGAGGTTCATATGTACTTCTTTCAGGATAGAATTCCTAAATACGGAATTATCAGTTAAAAAGCCTTCTCTCTGTCTGATGGATTGGGTCTTAACATATATGTTTCTTTTTTAGGATTAAAATGCAGTCTTCCTTTTTCAAGTAGATATTTAATACTTTTGAGGAATTTTTGACTAAGGGACCAAATGTCCTAAGTGAAAAGAACACAACTTTAATTTTAACTTGCTACCTTAGTAAATTATGTTAGAAGTTATTGTTATCCAGCATTTGTAGCGGAGAATGGAAATAAGTCTGAAGAAGTAATGTAGTCCTCAACTTACAACAGTTCATTTAGTGACTGTTCAAAGTTACAACGGAACTGAAAAAAATGACAATTCTGACAGAAATTATCATCTTAATATGTAATTGTTCTATGATATTAATTGCCTACTCATGAAACCCTGCATTTTGCAACACTAGTGTAACTTATCGCTCCTGAAAGAAGCAGACATAACTTAAACGTTTTATGAAGTGAAACACTTACTCTACAACACAGGTGTCAAACTCAACCGTGTCATGTGACATCATGTAATGTATCATGACGTTTTTGCCTTTGTGAAGTCGGCATGCATCCAGCCCCTGGGTCACTACTTTGACACCTCTGTCTTACAGTAAATCCCACTGAAAATATTTTTTTTATTTTTTGTAGTGTGGTATTAATCCTCTATT
Organism: Notechis scutatus; assembly: GCF_049901735.1. NCBI lineage: Eukaryota > Metazoa > Chordata > Lepidosauria > Squamata > Elapidae > Notechis > Notechis scutatus. The sequence continues at coordinate 141,853,135 of NC_142011.1, read as the reverse complement.
TACAAAGCCCTGCATTTTACTGTACTTCTACACTGTAAGGCATATATCAAGCAAACTCCCATTCCTAGGAATGCTCATCATTAAACCAGATGTTGGCAGCTTGCAAAACCAGGTTTACAGAAAACCCACCCACAGAGATCAAATCTTAAATTTTCTAAAGGGTAATCAATCCACAACACATAAGATGGGCTGCATATGAACCCTCATCAACCCAGCAAAATATTGCAGCTGAGCACTACTCAGAAAAGCAGAATGAAACAAACTCCACAGCATGTTTGATAAGAATCCTTATTTATAACTTCACATTTCACAAAATACATACCAGGAAAACTAAACAGGAATTGAATAGCACCGCAAGGACCACCACCATTACTCTCCCATAATAAGAAATATATCAGAAATACCAGCAGTCACTAGGCATCATGATGGCCCACAAACCTACAAAAACTCTGCAAAAGAATCTTAGGTAAACTAAAAGACTATATAGCCTAACAAGTAAGAACTGACATCATATGTATAATCGGTTATATAGGGTGTACGATATACAGGATGCCAAATATACCAGGGTATCAAACTCAACAAAGAAGCAAGAGCAGAAATATTGAATAACCACCCACAACTTTACAATGAGCTAGATTTTGGCATGTGAAAATACAAAAATAATTGACTACACAAAGAGTAACATTCCTAGAAACCTGGCACTCAAATAAAGGAGCATCAACTGATAAGGTGGACTAGATGCACTATGCCATCCCATCATGAATTTGACTACACAACACAGATGAGGCAAACCAATGAAAATAGAACTGTCACCACTCCTAAAACAATCAACTGATACTTCCAAAGACACATCCAATCACCAACCAATCACACGGACTATTGTTGGAAGAAATTTCCTAAGTTTATTTCCCAGCTAGGAAGCAGTCACCAATGCTGAGAAGAAATAGACAAGGAAGCTAGCTGCCAGAAAAGGGATCCTTTAATTCAGGAAGGCAAGAAAACTAGTGACACAGCTCGAGTGTTCCTGGCTTATGGGGCAGCTGTCTCTGGTCCTTTTATGCTTAATTTCGCTTTGAAGCTCCTGTAGCTTGATGGGTTTATTTGTATGCCTCTAGTTAAAGTGGTTGTCCTGTCTTCCAGCCTTAATGAGTTAATCCTGTCCCAGGTCCTTTGTCTTTCCTATCCTGGGGAGTTAATCTTGTCAGGGGGCAGGAAAAAGGGAGTTCTGGTTTTGCCTTGATCAATTATTTTTAGTTTGATTCCCCTTATCTTAATGGCTGTACCTAAGTGCTTCTGTCTCAACTCTGTTACTTTTGTAACAGCTGTTAGCAGGGCTGCTCTGAGTTTTTCTTTCAGCTGGTGATTCTTGGTTTTCTTAAAGGGAGAAGGGCTGGCTTGAGTTTCTTGGCACTGTTTTCTGAGGTTTCTGGTGCTGTGAGGTTTCTGGCACTGTCCTTTTGGGGTGTGCTTCCCACACTATGAATACTATATTACAATTCTCATTTCTAGACCTTTGCACTGAGGAAACTTTGCCAAAACTCAAGAAGAAACATCTTGAGAAACCAGGATCTCTACTCCACTATTGATGTCCCTAAGCCTGGAGAATTAAAAGTATATACCACAAACCTGGATTCTCTTTTCCCAAGAAATTCATAAGGCATCTTACTCTTATATTTCAGAATTTAAGAAATTGTGAATCATTGTTTTTTCAAACTTCTACATGAATAGATTTTTTGCTAAGTAAAACACAACAGAAACAAGTATTTATGTTTCAGGAAGTGGATCATTCAGCCAAAAATAACTTATAGGAGAAAAATTGAGGAGTTTTTACTTAGAATTTAACTAATTTGTACTTTCCAAACCAACGTATAAATGAAACCTCAAGTTTGCTTCAGACTTAGCCTTTTCATAATGTATGAAAAAAATTGGATTGTGAAATACCAGTCATAGTATTTCTGAAAATTATTTTAAATGTATTTCTTAACTGTTTGCTGCAATGGTCTTTTCACAAAGATGGCTACAATAAAATCAGTTTAAAGCCACCTATAGCCACCTATTTCAAAAATCTCTATTTTAAGGAATATGCAATTCACCCACCAGCAACCCTTTTTCTCCCACAATATTAAGTTGATTCATCATTAAATACTAGAGAGCCATTAGAGAAAATAAAAGTATAGAAAGAATACTAACTAAGGGAACAGCATCCACTTTACAAAGCACATCTAACTACAATAATTAGTATCTAACTTTTAATATTGTAACTAGCATGGATCAAAAAATACTTTTCTTTATATGAGACAATATTTAACATTAAAAAATAAAAATTGAAAGAAGGAAAATAGAAAAACAAAAATACACTGAAAACTCAGTTAAAGAACAAAAGTAAATAACTTTAAAAAGAAAAAAGAAATTATTAAAAACAAAAGAAAAACAGCTAAAGCTTGGAGAAGAAGGAGTTAAATGTCTATATAGAAAGTTCCCTACAACTAGAAAATCCATCTCCAACTAAAAAAAAGTATTAGGAAGTGCTGAATGGAATTCTTTTATTGAAATATTTAACCCTCCTTCCATAAATTTTAATTAGGACCACTAGATTCTATTTCCAGTCTAAATTACAAAGAAGAAAATCTGATTCATTCCAGAATGGGACAACTTGGTGCATCCAACTCACCACAGCCAACTTGCAGTGGGACAACTCAACAATTCAATTGAATCAAAATTTATTTCAATTTTTGTCATTCATATTTCATGTTGTCCCTCCTTTTGCATCTTCTTTAATGATTCTATTCCATCATTTTTTTAATATTAATGTAACTCTTAGCCTATGGCGAGTTGGCCATGGCGAGTTTTCCCACAGCAAGCTGACCTCAGTAAACCTCACTTTGGTCACAGTGAGTTGGCCAAGGTGAGTTGTCCTAGACTTACTTCATTCATTTCAATGATTCTAGTGCCACAAATCAGATCCTTGCATCAAATGTCAGGATTGAAGGATTTATCAGTCGTATTTGCATGATGATAGTTGGGCAGATAGAATTAGGAACTCTTTCGAGATAGAAGTAGCTAAATATTTTCTTTTCCACTGACCCTGATTATCTTTACATTGTGACAGGAAGGGAGGGATGGAATTCTCTGAAATATTTAGCATATGTTCCTGGTTCAATAATGCGTAGACACATTGTAAAGTATTATAAAGATATGTATTAGATATTAAGCTCAATTACCAATATATAATTTGTAATTGGTTATTGAATTGAATTATATTATATAAACTGGAATTTTCTATATTATTCACATACATACATTAGATAATGGATAATGGATACCAGCAAATACTATGAATGGTAATGGCTACATTTATTTATAGCACATAAGGAATTTAAAATTAAACTGAAGTCTCTAATTCTCACTTCTAAGCTGTGAAAGCAGTTAATTCACACAAAAATAACACCAGGTCTCAGTTCCCTTCTATCAGAGGTTTAATTATTAATTCTAATTGTGAAGAGTTACAGAATATTTACTAATGTACTATTATGGATTGTCTCACAAATAATTTCAGCTAAACAGTCATTGCTATACATTGTAAAATGTAACAGCCAGTGGCATGTGTGAAGTGTCATCGCTATATAATTTATATGTGAAGTTCTAACATCTATGAATTAACTGCTAAAATTAATTAACAGCTAGTTTATTGCACACTCTTTACAAATAGTTTAATATTCGTATCAATTTACATATTAGCTTAAGCTTGAAATATGACTTATTGACCAGCCAAATTATGTAATTAATTCAGTATACCAGTAATTAAAAAAGCATTGCTTCACAAGCTTTGTTAATTGTTTTTTTTTCTTACTGATTTAAGGTGAATATGATCTTTTCCTAGAAAGGCAGCATCTGTAGCTGTCTCTTCCATTTTCAAACGGCCACTTTTAATAAATTAATATAAGAAGAGTCAAAGGTAATATCCATAGCCTTAAAGCACAAATTAGTGTGATTACAATTAAGATTCCACTTGTTTGGCTTTGATGTCTTAGTCTGGGCTACAAATTTAAGATTTGTAAACTAATCAAGGAGCTTTCCTTCATTAAGTTGGGAATTACATTAGATGGCCTCAAAGTTTTTCCAACTCCATGATACCACTGTATATACCCTGTGCTTAACAGGGGAAACCATTAAAACAGATTATCCCAATACTGAGTTTTTCCAACTATTCCCCATAGCAAATAGAAAGGTCTTATCTGTATCTTTTCCATCTCTGAAAAACAATACAACATGTCCAACATGACAAAAAGGACTACACACATAAGTGAATCACATGAGTGCTAGGTCCAGATTGAGCATAACATATCATGGTACCTAAGTGGAAATCATATAATATTTTGGTTCTCATCCACATGGTCCAACAGAGTTTTCCAAATATAAGTGGATCTAGGCCTTTTCCAAATGCAAGATTGAAGCTGTTTATCTCCATAGTGGAGATTCCTTAGGTCTTTCATTCACTTTAATAGTTTATATAGGCTCAGCTACCACTCCTACGTTTGTGGGGTTTCTTCTGGTCACTTGTGACAGCTCCTGGAATTTACCCCGTCTCTCCAGAATTCAATATACCATGGCAACTGGGCACCATTACATCAGTGGTGGGATTCAAATAATTTAACAACCGGTTCTCTGCCCTAATGATTTCTTCCAACTACCAGTTCACCAAACTGCTCAGAAAGTTAACAATCGGTTCTCCCGAACTGGTACAAACTGGTTGAATCCCACCACTGCATTACATTATCTTCTAATTGATCCAAGGTATGATTCTGTTATTCCCCCAGATATATGTTTGTTCATCACAAAACAAATGTGATACAGAAAAAAAGAAGGGTCAGACATTGTCAGTCAAAAAGTGAGGACATTTGGACAAGTCCGATTAAGAGGGGCTAGTGATAAGAACACCAGCTATCAACAGATGTGTAAAACTTTGTTTTAAAAGTGTATCTATCTAGTCAATCACTGTCTGCTCTAGTTAGAAAATCCATCCAAAGAGCTTTCTCATCCTCTGCTTTTTGAAACATTGGGTAGGTATAGAATTTCTGTCATCCAGATGTTGATGGATCACTGACCATAGGCTATGCTGGATAGCACTAATGGAAGTTCCAGTTCATCAACATCTGTTGAGCCCTAGTTTCCCCCTGAAGCTGAAGATGCCAGAAACTGACTCTTAAACTTTGCATTCAAACCATTTGCTCTGTTTCTAATTCTTTATCTCTCCTTTTCTGTTGGATAATGACAAGAGGGTTGAGTCATAAAACATATAGTTAGCATATGTAGTTCATATCATACTAAATATAACTAGCATATGAATGTGAATATAAGGTATTTTCTCTAGCATATATTGCCCATTTTTATGGAACTCATTTCTATATCTGGCAAATTTATACAAAAAATTAAAAAGAATTTGGCATGTTTAACTCAGCATTTATTTCCTTGAAGCCAACATGTGATGCATAAACATTTCAAGTTCACTAAAATCCATGAGTATCACTGAAAGTAGTGGCTGTTTTAAATTGTGGGTGAAATGTGCACATATCAGCTTTCCCCACCCACCCCTAGCTCTCCATATTTATGCTTAATGTATTACTTTTCATGTTGCTGTGCCAAGAAATCTGGTTAGTAAAAATGCCAGATTATTTTATTTGATTTTATTTGATTTCATTAGGGACCATCAGCCAGGCTGCTTAAGTGCCTGACTACTGTTTGCAGTTAAACATTCATTAGGGAATCCCCAGTGGGTTCATTTGTTTCGCTGAGGTCCAATTACAGTGGCACAAATGCAGTTTTTGCTGCAATTAGCTGATTTTTTTCCTGTTTATGTTCTGTCTCCTTATGAAGAGGACTAGTTTGCAGGGGTCAGATTTTTTAATTAGGCACAATTTAGAGCCAATAAGAAAACTGATCATTTAGTAAATGAATGTGGTGGTCTTAAAAGCTCAGAGGTAAATAACACATCAGGGAAACCAGAAATATGCCCCCCTGTTGTGCACAATTCAAAACACTGTATCGTGGGGGATAGATTACATGGTAATCACTTATTAGAAACTAAAAGTAGACAACAAAGTGGCCTCCAGATGTTTTGAACTAAAATCCTCATAAACCTTTGCTCTTGACCACCTGGGTACCTACATACATGATTCTTAGGTGTTTAAGCCACCAACACTGCCATCTCAAAATCAAAATGTAGATAATAAGCTAGAGAAAACATTTTGTTCACATTTTACATGTACCCTATCATCAATTTATAACATTCAAATTAGGGTCAATTACAATAGCTTCAATTGCAGTGCAATAAAGGATACTACTTTTCAATATTATGAAAGTATGTACCAGTAGACTGAGTGTTAATTGTGAGTCCAATCTTGAATGTACTCAAATCTCAGAAAGCTTCCTTTACATAACAAAAAAAAAAAAAATAGTTCTGAATATCCATGGGAGGCAGTTCTAGATTGAAGTACCGTAATTATCCCCTGCATATTTATTTGAAACTGAAAGCAGTAATAAATGCCAGGGGGAAAAATGACATGACACTTCGTTTATTCTTGTCTTTGTCATATCTTTTTTTGATCCCACCCTTAACTTATATCACCAATGACTGAAATTACAGATAAGAGGATATACCATTATGTTAAATTAGACTACAGAGTTTAAAAAAAACCAGACCATATGCAGCAGGCCAATGCATCTCATAATATTAAGTAGAGAAATAAAAGATCTAGAAAACTCTTATGGACCACAGTAGATTTATCATTTTTTAAAAAAAGCATTTTGCTCAAAATTTCCAGAAATTTTAAATTCTTTTTTGCAAATATCAATTTTGTAACAATATGGCGATCTGCTCTCCAACTGTATATTTTGTTAAGAAAGTATGTGCTATCCCCCCTATTTTTTATTCAATTTGTTTATTGATTTTTCTTTACTTTTACTTGCTGCTTTTAGATGTAGTATATAAGCTAGCTACAGTTAATTTGGGGGCTCACATAGGTAGGGAGATAGGAATGGAAATTAGATAGATAGATAGATAGATAGATAGATAGATAGATAGATAGATAGATAGACAGACAGACAGATGGACAGATAGACAGACAAACAGAATAATTTGTTTTTAATTTCAGCATGATTGGGGAATTGTTGCCAAATTGCAGTCTAATTTTTAACCTATTTAAATTATATTATATGTCTTTATTTATTCATTAATGTTCCCATTAATGTTTTGGCTTATAACAGAGAAAGATGATGGAATAAAGCTATACTTTTCTCTTCGCCAGCCTTATTTTCTGATCTGCATACCATTAGGCAATTAACTTCAACATCAAAGATTGTTAAAAATCCAGTGATCCGCTGATTATTTATTTCTACTTTCTTCAGGACAGAAATCTTTCATTTAAATACAAGTTTATTATGAAACATTATTGTGATTTCATGTCTGAACTCTAGGATTAACCATCATGAGCTGGGAAAGTTTTGGCCGACATCCAGACATTTTATAAGATCTTGAGATCTTGTTTAAAATGGGATAAATCATATGAATTGATTTTTATAAATTAAAATTTTTATTCTGTCACATGTATAAAAATATGCTACCACACTGATAAATAACAATTTAGATGGGCAAATTATGAATTTAAAAAAGGGTAGAAATCTCTTGCTTTCTCAGGCTGAAGACTGTCTGACTTTTGAGTGGCCTGTCAGGTGAAGGAGACATACCCTAAAAATTGTACAGGAATAGGGCAAAGCTAAAATTGACTTAACTTAAATCAAATTAATTAAACACTGCTCATATGATTACTCTCAATGCTTTACTTGTGTCCCCTGGCTGTTACTGCTAAACTGAATTTTGAAGGCAATTTCTGGAGGGATTTTGAGGGTGCAATCCAATCCTTTGAGTTTCTGATTATATAACCATGTTCCCCAGCATGCTAATATTCCATTGCTAATATTGGTTGTCACAATCCATATATATACAGAAATCATTCAGGGTTCGGTGGACTTGGATACTTCTATCCATAGTAGCATCACAGTTTTTATACACTGTCCCTATGTAGCTATCTTTTCTCTTTCATTCTTCCCCTCTCTTTGAAGAGGAATTTCCTCATTCCTACCTGCTAGAAAAGTAATTTCCTTATTCCATCTATTAAAGCTAAAAGAATAATCCATCCGGAAAAACATATTTGCTATTTATGTATGTTATATTTCCTGTAATGTACTGTAATGAAAACACCCAGATGACTCACCATACAAAACTAGCAATACTCGCAAGGAAAAGTATAAAATAATACATCATTAGTTCTATTCAAGAAGCCCGAAATAGAAATTCTAGTTGTGATCTTCAGCGTCAGGGGTCATTTCGAATCTATCCACTGGATTTTTGCCTTCTCCAATCTCCTATTTTGAGAGAAAATACATTTTCAGATTCTGGATCAAGTGGACATGTAAAAAAAAACATAAAGTCAAAACTGGTCTGTTTGTACATCTGCATGTCTTTCCTCTTGTAGCCTAACGGACAGGAAAAAATGTACTGTGATCTTTTTTCTAGTCCAGGAAGTGGATTCTTCCACCATCATGGATAACAGTAAATGTGTTTTGGATAGAAAACCAGACCCATTACCATGGCCAAAAAAACCGGAAAAGTTTGAAATCTGGCAAAGGATATTTAATCAGGCTTCATTTCCAGCTAGTTTACGCACAGTAGTCTATCAATATGAAAAGGCCCACAGACATTCTCTTTAGGGATAGTATTCTTAAACCAGAATATAATGTACATCCCTTTACTGGCATGCCAATTATACAGACATTTTGGGTACGTGAGAAAGGACTAGATGAACTGCATACAGAAAAGAAAATGATATGCTGTGAGAAGACCTCAGTTGATTTTGCTCAATCATCTAACTTAATGAACATTTTGTGTTTCTGTACTGTACATTCTGTACTATACACGATAGAGAGTTGGCGAGATTGGAAGTGCTAAGGTTGAATCGGTAAACCATGTAGTATCTTTAAATAGCGGTTATTTCCCAGAGCTACAGACTTTCACAGAACTGTGTTTTCAATGGTTTTGCCTGAAGGATATGATCTTTGTGAACTCTGATACGATCTGACATGATTGACTCTGAAGTTATCTACCCACTTTGTATTTCCCAAAAGTTTGGATTCAGTTCTTATTTCAAGAGATAAATCAAAAATACATATGACCTATTTTAAGAGAAAAGGTTAAATATTTATGTTTAAACAATTCTTTTTTGTTAATGGCTTTCTAAAACTTCGCAGCTAGTTAAATTAGAATTAGAATTCTTTTTTATTGGCCAAATGTGATTGGACACACAAGGAATTTGTCTTGGTGCAAATGCTCTCAGTATACATAAAAGAAAAGATACATTCATCAATAGTCAATAATCATAAGGTACAACACTTAATAATAGTCATAGGGTACAATAAGCAATCAAATCATACCAGGAAACAGTCAATATAAATCATAAAGATACAAGCAACAAGTTACAGCCATACAGTTACAAATGGGAGGGGATGGATGATAGGAGTGATGAGAAGATTAATAGTAATATAATAGTATATTAGATTAGAATGGTCCCCACCTTCAAACTGTTAACAACAAAAGCATGTTATATAAATTTTAAAACTAAAATAAACAAACGTATGAGTAATGTTTGCGAAATTCACACAGGTTAATAATTTAATGGATTCATCCACTTCTCATTCAAGATAAGCAGTGAGACACAAGCCTTTTGCAAAATTCTTGCTTCTTAAGTATTTCTTGTATCATCTAAGCTACTTGGCTACTGTATATGTCTTCATTATTATTTCTTTGATATATTTTTATGCCATCAAATCAAAATCAATGCTTTTGAAAAGAAAGGAATTTCAGACATTAGAGATGGGCACATTTATTCAACAAGGTTATGTGTCTTAGCCATACTACATTTGAGCTCAAGGAATATAAAATAATCTGTTTTACAAAGATCTTGGTTGAAGTCAATCTTCAGGAATAATGAATTTACAATACCACAGAATACTAGCTATTCAGCTCTGCTGCAGCTGAAGAGTTAACGTAGTTCAGTATTAAGGAAAATGGAAGATGGAAACTGCAAAATCATTCCTATTTGTAATCTTTTGACCATGGTTGAAATAAAATAGTTTTACTTTATATTAGATAAAGAAAGCAATTCACACAAATAAGAAGAGATTGAAGTTTCACATGTATGAAGAATACAGAAAGGTATAGATTCTTGTCTTCTGGGCAGAAAGATGGGATGCACATCGATACTATGATTACCACCACTACTACATTTCTAAACTAATTAACAGAAAAATATACATGCATATGACTATATTGATAATGAAAATCCAAAAAAGAAAAATGACTTAGAAAGTTATAGCATACTGTACATTGCTAAAAAGTCATTTTCCTTGATCTTTATGAAAAAAACTGATTAATTCAAACATTAAAACAAGGTGAGGAGGAGGGCTGAAACGTGGGTTATGATGTTACTGTGCAATCCATGTGACTTACACACATCTGACATTGTAATGTAAGTAAGAAAAGGCAGGATTCACAGTGTACATTTCATCATTGGGGTACTTACCAGATGCTTATTATCAGGGGTGGGATTCAAATTTTTAACAACCGGTTCTGTGGGCGTGGCTTAGGTGGTGGGCGTGGCTTGGTGGGTCATGTGACTGGGTGGACATGGCTTGGTGGTCATGTTATTGGCTGGGTGTGACCAACTCAATATCACTCACATTGAGGCACGCATCTCCTCGGCTGGCCTCTCATGACTGTGGGGATGCTGCAACAGTCGTAAGTGGGAAAAATGGTCATAAGTCACTTTTTTCAGTGCCATTGTAACTTTGAATGGTCACTCCACATAAGCAAAGTACCAGCAAAGGAGGGAAAAATAACTCCAGAGAGGTTCCTGAGACAGGAAGTCTAGTCCTGCCAAGAATGTAATAAGGGTTAATGGAGAGGCAGTCTCTGTAAGCAACACCAGAATGTTTCCTTCCTGCCTTCCTTACAGGATTAGGCCAATAATTTCTTCTAACAACCGGTTCTCTGGACTGCTTAGAATGTTAACAACCAGTTCTAGCAAATAGGTGCAAACTGGTAGAATCCCACCCCTGCTTATTTTGTAATAATTATTTTCTATCTCTCCAATGTGAGGTAAAGCTCCAACCAATTTAAGTGTGAAGCAGCAATTTCTGAGATAAGCCACAATGATGCCAAAATGACAACATGTGTACAATTATGTTCTTTGGCAATATATAATTGTTAATTTGTTGTGAGAGATACTTTCATGTATAAAATGTTAAAGTGAAATTATATGTTTAATAATTTTTTCAAGTCCATTGGGACTCATTCATCTCTTAGTCAACATCCTTAGCATCAGATGAGATAACACAGTAGTCAAAGATTTAGATAAATTAAAGCTGGATGCACTAATCAAAAAGATTCTCGGATTATACAGTGTTTAATAACCGGTTCTATTGAAGAGAAAAACTCTTGTTTTGCATGTCCGAATCACAAGAAAAGTTAAATAATCCATCTTTCCAGTAAACATCACAAATAAAGAATTCATTTTAATGACGAATAAAAATCAAAATTGTATTAGGGAATATCTATGCATACTTGGAAGTAAACTTCTGACAGTTTGGGCGTATCAATGTTAAAGGATAATGTGGAATTGGTTACTGCTGGTTCCATTTTAATTCCCAATAACTTTATCTAATGGCAATAATATGAATAACTAATGCTTAAATTTAATTGCTTAAGTACTTTTTGAAAAATTGCCCCATAGCCAGTGCTCTGAATAGTTAACTTCATATGAGTTTTTAAATACACCCTTTTGAAGATCACCAAATGCTGCCCTTACATAAAAGTTGAGAACCTTTAATCTCTTTCTAACATGCTGGGCCAAATCCTCTCAAGCAAACAGTGAGCCAGGCAAAGTCCCATTGGTTTTCTAGCATTTAAGGAGATTTACACCACACGAAGATCTGCCCTCAATTAGTTTGCACTGCCTTCCAGCACTTTCTGAAATTTTAGCTAATGAGTTGAAGGCTCCTTGATTTTCAATAACAGCAGGAGAATACCCTCCATCCCCATGGCCTCACTTCTTGGCAGGCAAGAATTACTCCATGTAGTATTCTAAGGTTTAACACATAAAGACAGAGAAACTTGCTCTGCATGAGGTGCTACTGCTGTGCCGAGAATCAACTCCCAGCCTTAATTCTGACTGTACAAAAAGGAACACATTAGGAGTGTATCTTCATGCTCCTGCTTTCCTTTTTGGCAAGCTTTGCTACTCAAGCCAGCAGGTGCTTAATGCTATTAAATTTATGAATACCAAAGCTGTTGAATGTCAGGACAGCAAATTACCAGACTCTTTTTTTTTAAGTAGTCCATGCCTAGGCATTTATCTAGAAGATACAGAAGGACATTAAGAACTTTGAAAAGTTGCAGCAGATGAAGGCATATTAATAATGAGTAAATGCATTCAAATGTTGTTTGAATGTTCATGTTTAAAACAAAGCAATCTATTACAAATTGCAATCTATTATATAATTACGAATTACAAATTGTTTATTTCCTAATCTTTTTATTTAACAAAATTAAGTAGAGAAAACATACCCATCGCACACTAGATTAAATCAAAATTTCCTTCTTCAGTGCGCTAATGAAATATAACTGTCAGGATGTAGTTGTCAATAGCGTCTCTCTCTCTCTCTCCCTCTCTCTCCCTCCGTTCCTCCGTCCCTCCCCTCCTCTAGACAATTTTATTTAGAAAAGAATATTGTATTTTGTAAATATTTTCAGGAAGAACTTTGCACAGCTTTAGCTGCTTAGTCAGTTGAGCTTCTTCTTAGCCTCAGATATTCAGTCACACCCTGGTCATCATATAGCTTGACTACTGCAACACACTCTACATAGGACTGCCATTAAAAATCAACTGAAGATTCAACTGGTCCAGAATACACCAGTGCAGGCAGTGAGAAGCATTACTTAAGCAGTATGCTCATATAATACCTCTGCTTTGTGAGCTACACTGGTTCAAAGCCCAGGTTGTTACCTATAAAGCCCTACATGCCCTGGTAACTTGAGATACCATCTCTTTCTCATAATATCTGGCTGGCCAATATAATTTTCTAAATCAGATTAGATCTGGCAGGGTTGGGGAGCCCCAGATCATCTGTTAGGATCTCAGAAGTGTGCCTTCTCTGTTAAAGCTGCCATTATAACTGCACAACTGGATTATAAAATGCCAAAAAAGAAACCCACTGGAACACCAAAGTGGAAAATTCGACTTGACAATAAAATTAAAAAACTACAAGGAGATGTCAGCAATTTGAAATACTTGAAAGAAGGAAAACTAAAGAATAAAAAGCTGAAAAATAGTTTACACAAAAAACACAACTTGGAGGAAAAAACAATAACAGAAATTATGGAAGAACTAAAACAGTGTGCAATAGCAACAGCAAAGCAAATCGAAAGATATGAAGGACAAATAAAACAATATCGTGAAAATGTCCAGTTCAGAAGAAACCAACACCTCTTCTACCAGTCACCTCATGAAAGTCGACTCCATACTAATGTTCAAACATGTAAAGGAAAAACTTTGAACTTTTTGAAACAACTGTGGGAAAACCCAGTGGAATACGATAAAACTGCCTCCTGGATCAAAGATACTCAAAAACAAACAACATGAAACAAAATGGAGAATATTGTAATAACAACTGATATGGTTGCACAACAAGTAAAGAAGACCAAGAACTGGAGCACACCTGGCCTGGACAAACTGCATGGATACAGGACACCTGACCAGCCTCCATCACTGCATGGCCACTCAATTTGATGAAATGCTTCAAAATGCAACATGCAAAGAATGGTTAACAGCTGGCCAAACATATTTGATAATGAAAGATCCAGAAAAGGGCACAGAACCAAACAACTATCATCCAATTACTTGTTTGCCAACAATGTTCAAACTTTTTATAAAAGTACTGGCAAATTTAGTATTCAATCACCTGATGGAAAGTTTGTACCCAGTAGAACAAAAAGGAAATTAGAAAAGATCAAGAGGAACAAAAGATCAGCTGCTCATTGACAAAATGGTGCTAAAAATCAAAATGAAGAAGAACAAATTTAAATATGGTGTGGATAGATTACAAGAATGCATTTGACACATTACCCCACAGCTGGATTAACGCCTGTCTGAAACACTTTGGAATCAGCAAAAATATTTGTACATTTTTAAAAGCAAATATGCAAAAATGGAAAACAGTTCTAACAGCAAATATATGAAGAACATTGGTGAAGTCAACATCAGATGAGGAATCTTCCAAGGGGACTCATTTTCATCACTATTGTTCAACATCACATTAATTCCACTGATAATAATCCTACAAAATACAAAACTGGGCTACCAAATCTCAAGCCAACATGGCAAGATAAACCATCTACTATACATGGATGATTTAAAACTGTATACGAAAAGCCTCACTGAACTTGAATCAATACTCAACACAGTTCAACTGTTCAGTAACAACATCAGAATGAATTTTGGACTTGAAAAATGTGCTATACTATCCATGCAGTGAGGAAAAATGGAAAAAAATAGAAGGAATAGAACTGGGAAATGGAAGCATCATGAAAGCATTAGCAAAGGATGATGGTTACAAATACCTAGGCATATTGGAAGCAGATAATATCTTGAATGGAAAAGTCAAAGAATCAATGCAAAAGGAATACATCAAGAGGGTCCGCAAAATATTAAAATCAGAACTGAATTCTGGAAACATAATTAAAGCCATTAACACATGGGCAGTTCCAGTGATACACTATCTAGCTGGAATTATCAACTGGACTGTGGCTGAACTGGAAAACCTGGACCAGAAAATGTGTAAACTTTTGAATATGTACCCTGCTTTACATAGACAAAGTGACATCGACAGGTTATACCTGCCAAGAAGAATATAGGGGGTAGAGGGCTATTGAAAATCTATCAAACTGTAGAAGAAGAAAAATGAAGTTTGAATGATTATGTGAACCAAAGTACAGAAAAATTGCTGCAGGGTGTGAAAACAGAGAACATTATAAAAACAACAGAAACAAAGGCAGGAAAAACAGCTGGGTGACAGATTAAATGGATGGAAAACCAAAGCTTTGCATGGACAGCACTTGAAAAACATTGAAGAAAAATGTGATAATAACTTGACATGGGCATGGCTTAAGATGAGAACCATGAAGAAAGAAACGGGAGGTTTAATACTTGCTGCTCAAGAACAAGCACCACAAACTAATGCCATGGAAGCGATGATACAAAAATGCACTGACAATCCAAACTGCCGACTTCGCAATGACAAAGTTGAAACTCTTTCACACTTAATACATGAGTACATCAAAATTGCACAAACTGACCACAGAGTTAGACATGATCAAATTGCTAAATTAATCCATCTGTCATTGTATTAAAAATATGCACTACTGGTATCCAAAAAGTCATGGAAACATAAAGTGGTAAAAGTTGTCGAAAATGAGAAGGTGAAGATCTTGTGGGACTTTCAAATACAGACGGATCGCCATTTGGAACACAACACACCAGATATTATGGTTGTCAAGGGCCAAAGTGTACAATTTATTGATATCGCTGTACCAGGAGATGCCAGAGTCAATGAAAAAGAACTGGAAAAAAATCACTAAATATCGCGACTTGGCCATCAAAACTACACGGTTATGGATGAAACATGTAAAAGTGATACCCATTGTCATTAGGGCACTTAGTACCATGTCCAAGAATTTTACAAAACACATCAAGAAATTGCAGCTTCCTGTAATAACACCAGTGGAACTGCAAAAAACTGCACTACTCGGAACATCGTATCTTTTAAGAAGATACTTCGTTAATGTCCAGGATGCTGGCAGCAACCCATATCAACCATTAGCACCAGTCACTGTTTTTTTGTGATGCATTTTTAAATGTTCAGTTGACTGAGTTTCATGTTTAATGAATAAAAGAGATGATGATGATGATGATGATGATGATATAATCACTTTCTTTAAAATATAAGGCCATTACATTCTGATAATAGGATCTTCTAAATCTGTAGTCCAAAATTCTTAAGAATTTCCAATACCCAAGTTAATAATTCGGTTTTCTACAGAAACAAATTGTGGGTTTAGATTCTTTCAAAACAATTATCAATGCAAGTAATTTATGAATTTCAGAGACTGCTAACATATCAGGTCAATTCTGAGGTTTCAAATGAAGTTCTAATTGAATAATTTATTTTATTTTACTGTTTTAGGCAATCCAAGTAACAGTATGTCAAATATCTTAAAAGGTTAGTTAATCTAAAGCATTAACTCTTTTCTATACAGGTTTTTTTTTTTTCAAAAAAGTCTTAGAATTTTTTAACTGGGATAGTCCCAGCATTATGATACACATTACAATGTTGTGATACATGAAAAATCTCAAACCCTCTCTGAAATGCAACAGGGTCGATCAGTCTTCTGGGTGGACCAGCCAAATATACTCTCTCTCCCTGCATAGGTGGTAACCAAAGAGTCCATGGGAATGAATTACGATTATACTGTCATTTCCTCAAATATTAACTCACAGTGCAGATAAGGAGAAGAAACAAAGTTGAGATAAAATATGGTAAAGGAAAATTACCATATTAGTACGGTATCATCCAGGGCACTGAAAAATTTGATGAAGGAAGGACAATTGAACGATAAAAAGCAATCCACATCTGAAAGCATTTATACTGGGTATTTGCTATGAAAACATTTGCTAACTCATGGAAACCTTCAAATTATTGATTCCCTATTTTGCTACTGGGTACCCTTAATTATATTAAACGCAAAATTATTGGACTTTTTGCTTTGCTTTTTTAACAAAAATGGTGTTTTCTTAAACTCTATATTTGATTAACCATATAGCTTAAATTAAAGGATTATAATCTTCCATAGACTATCTTGACTTAAAGATACTTTGGGTTAATGAAGGAAAGTAATTTCCAGATTCTTAATTTTTTTTAAAAAACAGATCCCCTGTTTTATTTATATTTATTCATAAAACTGAAAATTTAAACAATAAGACTGGATCCCAACCTTTTTGCATTGAATCAATTACTTATTTCCAATTTAAAGGCACATTAGTTATACACTGATTTTTAAATATTGTATATTGGTTCTTTTGGAATGTATTCTGGCCTGAAAGGATTAGTCACAATAAGTGTCATTTGATTTGAATTCTCAGTTCAATATGGATTATCAATCTGATCCAACTCCAGTTCAGTTCAGTTTAGGAAATAAGCCATTTCATTTAATGTTTCAGGCATCTAATTTGGCAATTCATTTCAACTTTTTAATCTGATTTGTTATATATAATTTTTATTAAGCATTTTAACAAGAAGATAAAAACTAACACACATTAACATAAAGAAGAAAAAAGAAAAAGAAAGAAAGAAATCAGAGAAAAAATTAAAAGGTACAAGAAAAGAAAAAAGGTAAAGGAAAGTAGAAAGGAAAGAGAAAAAAATATAAAGAAGTGGTTCACTGATGTTTTGCATAAAAATGTAAAAGAAATTGTTTTGATCTATATGGGATAGCTTATGTAACTTTAGATAGAGGGGTTAAATATATTTGTACTTATAATTTTGGAAAATCAATTCTGTTGGGAGATTTGGGGGAAAAGTAAAGCTTTACATGGCCCCCTACCACTGAGCCAGTCCAGAAGATAAGCATACAACTCAAGCATGTACCTGTCCTTGTATCTGTAGAGCAAGCCTATTTTGCATATACCATAGAACATCTACGTACAGCTTATTTGATTGCCAAATTTCCCCCAGAAAATTGACTGCAATTTCAACCTACATTAAGAAGTCATATGCAGATATTGAAGAAATGTGAAGCCAGAATTAACGTTGTGACTGAGCAGAAAGGAAAAAATTTTGTACTCCCTTCATGGATTCAGCAAAATGGTAGAATAACTATTGTTTGTTCTAAATCAGGGGTCTCCAACCTTGGCAACTTTAAGCCTGGAGGACTTCAACTCCCAGAATTCCCCAGCCAGCTTGCTGGCTGGGGAATTCTGGGAGTTGAAGTCCTCCAGGCTTAAAGTTGCCAAGGTTGGAGACCCCTGTTCTAAATGTTTATGGAGATTCTCAGTCATCCAGGTCATGGTTGTCCCAAAGGTTCTTTTTCAAGGGGCAACTGGACTTTCTGGTTTTTCTTTGAAGTTCTTTCACTTCTCATTCAAGAAGCTTCTTTAGCTCTGAACACATATTTCAGAGAGCAGAAGAAGCTTTTCATCTTTTTTTTAAAAAGCCCAGAAAGTCAAGAGACATAAAGATAATGGATAGATTAAGATTAAGAAAGGGGATTCTGCAAGGTAATGTAGTGTAATATAATGGCATTTGAAGTAATAAATTATCTAGGTGATAGAAAAGTATAATGAAAAGATTGGAACTGATGGTTTTTGGTTATTAGACTACTTTTTATTGTTAAATTAGATACAGAGATAAATGGAATAAATGTGGAAAAGAGAAATTATGATAAATATGCTAAATATGTTTAATAAATTTAAGAATATAGTTAAAATGAATTATGAGGATTGCTACAAAAAGATTAACAGCAGTTTTTTTATGATTAATTGAATAGATTGATTCATTTGAAATGATAAATGATTTAATGTAGTTGAAGGGGAAAATACCATGCAGAATCTGGCCTAAAATGTATATGTGTTAAGTAGTTATTAGGAGATTATTATTTCTAATTCTCAAGGTGATAATCAAAAAAGTGAATACATTGTGATAAATTGCTATTATGAATAAAAGGGGAGTTAACTAAATGATGTATAAGATAAAGGGGTGGTACATTCAAGTTAGTAATCCAAAGGGGAAACTTTTTGAATTATTAGAATTAAGATGGGACTTTTGGAATGATGAAATAAGAATATGTGATGAAATTGCAAATGTGACAGATTAAAATATAAAGTATAATGAAGATAAAGATATGAGAACTATTTAAAATAAAAAGAAATAAGTTAAGAAAGGAATAGAAAATATATAAAATAAATTTGAAGAATGTAAGAATATCTGAGAAAATTTATAGAAAATATGAAATGTAATGACATGATATTAAACTAAATGTGAAAAGATGCATATGTAACTATGTAACATATTGTATGGAAATATGAAAACCTGGAACCCTGCTGTTCACTAAAAGAGATGTTTTTGAAATATAAAAAATAAAAAACTTTTTACAAAAAAACCCCCAGAAAGTCCAGCTGCCTCTTGAAAAAGAACCTTTGGGACATATTGTTTGTTTTTTTGGGATATGATTTAATAGATAATTTACATCACTTCTTCACTTGTACGATGTGAATGATCTCTCACTGTTACAGATTCTGGTAATTTTTGTATCATCAGCAGAAGTAAATCCACTTACACTTTCTCCCCACTTCTTACTTTCAATCCAGTCCTTGAAATCTGTTTATGTCATAAATCTTCACTTTGTTATAGTCATGCATATTTTTAACAAAAATCATAAACGAATCAGGACCATTTCTCTTTTTTGCATGGAGATAATATTCATCATCCATCTTATCAAGAAGTAGCAATTTCAGAAGGATCCATATAAAGCAAGCAACATAAGCTTTTCAGCATCTTAATTTATTAAAGAGGTTGAATTTTGCTTTTCCCTAATATTTTCAAACAAACAAGATGTACAATTATGTTATTTCTGAAGCACCTTGAATCAAGTTAGCTACCGAGATAAAACCTAAGATGCAAAATATTCCTATGAATGTCAGAACAGATAAATATTGGATTCAAAGCAGAATTATATAGTCTTTTGATAGCATAAAAAGTGTCTATGGTTAATTAGCCATTTAACTGCTATCACTAGTGAATAAAATGTAGCAGTTCTATCATGTCTTTAAAACCGTTTTTGATGGAACTACATATGTCTTTGCCAGGACAAGACATTAATGTCTTCATAAATTATATTCCAGTGTAAGGTAAATTTACCATTTTGCAGGATGATTAGGTTATGCTAAAAGTTGTCTTTTTTTTCTTAATCCCTGGATTTTACCTATAGTCTGCATGAAAGTAATGCACATTAGTCAATTAATCGGCTGTTAAATGACAACAGTTCCAGGCAATTTAATTATTGTTGGTAAAATGCAAAATGAATTATTGCATGCCAGTAACTAATTTCAGTTCCTTTCCTTGGAAGAAATTAACTTTGAACATTATGGTTTATTTCTGGATGGGTGAAAAATCTCTATTACAATGTCTTCCTTACCAGTATAATGCTGAATCATTTATTGATGGGTTTTAACAGTCTTTTAAAAGACATTGTTATACACTAACAGTGTTAAGATCACATCATGCACACCTGGGTAAAACTAAGTACCAATGCCAATACTTTACTTTATATTTTTTTCCGAAATATATAAGTGGAATAGGAGGATGGGAGAGGCAATGAAAAGCCTATAAAATAGAGAACTGAATAGGCCTTGAACAAATTTTTGTTCTGATTTTCACATTAATTCAATGCATTAATAATGCATGTTGATCAGGAGCAGGGGTGAGAGATTCTACAGTTGTATTTCATGCATTCAAAGAACATCTCAAAAAGATTATTACTGAGTCTTGCAGTGCCGGGTCATAACAAAATACAAAACCACTTGTCTTAGGTGAAGAAATATAGCCATTAGTGCTTCAGTCCAGGATGCAAAATACAGTCAATTAAGAATGGCTCTTAGTTTCTGACTGACTCTAGTGAGCCAGTTTGGCAAACACTGTTTTAACAGGAAGGTATATTAAGTACATAGAAATATGATTTAGAAAAAACTGCTCTCATTCTCATGCAAATAAAGCATCTCTCCCCTACTCATTAAGGCAGCCCAAACCTTGGTTGACTCCCCCACTGATTTCCATTTGTGAGTTATTCTACTCCAGAATCACTTGTTTTCCTGCTCCTGTATTTCTACCGTTAGTTAGTTCCTCATGATACTATGCTCTTCTACTGTACATAGAAGATACAATACAACATTTCAGTAAATAATATTCATTTTGGAAGAAGAATAGTGTTGGTCTTCATTAAACAATGATATTCCATATTTTTATTTTCATGGAAAAAACAACCATGGTACTTCAGTCTGGAATGGGATA
Source organism: Notechis scutatus (assembly GCF_049901735.1). NCBI lineage: Eukaryota > Metazoa > Chordata > Lepidosauria > Squamata > Elapidae > Notechis > Notechis scutatus. The sequence continues at coordinate 141,831,907 of NC_142011.1, read as the reverse complement.
ATGCTGTAGTAGTAGTACCACAGAGAACATTTATCCTTCTCATCTGCCATATTCCCATTAAAAATAACTTCCCCTGCTGCAGAGGAATTAACATTGTCTTGAAAAACCTATAGCCACTGCCATTGTAATGTTCAGACTAGTCTGGGTCATTATAGTAAAAAACAAAAAAATGTTACTTATTATCAGATCTTATATTTATTTCTTGTACAATGGGCAACCCACTCCCAATTTATTAATGAACCATCTCTATGTTTGATAATCAAGGACATCAGGCATTTGGTAATGAAATGTGTCTTGCCAAAGACTCACCATATCATGAGCCCAGGGATTAATCTACTTTCATCCCATGAACTCTCATTTTCTGCAGCCTCTAGCATATCTACCATTTTCCTTTTGAATTAGATATTAGCATAGGAGACTTTGAAAAAGGCTTTGCAAGGCAATGCCTGCTCTCAATTCCTCACTTATGACAAAGATTTACAGTTTAGTTATCTATTGTGAATAATTAGTTTCCCAGAATAGCTTACAGTGAGATGGGGGCACCATTTTATTTTTGATCCATAAGTCAAGAGTTTTATGCCATAGCGCCTCTCGTGATAAATCCTATTCATCCAAGCATTCTTGGTCTTACTGAAAATGTCAGAGTACATGCACATACACGCAAAAAAGCCAGTAAGAACTGTCATTTTCCAACACCAGCATATGACTGCTGATTCCAAAACTGGCAGCAGAAAAGCCATATCTCAGTAACTAATGATTGAAACAATCAGTTATTGGGGCAAGAAACTATTTTTAAAAAAAGGAAACACAGAAATTTCTTATTTTGAAGCTATGGTCATTGTAATTTTTCCTCTAATACAGACACAAATGAATCAATTTTGGGCTGTGGTGTATAATGGTTAGGATGTTAATAAAGAAGGGATGATTCAGCCAAGAAGAACAATGCCTTGCAGAAAAGGGAGCTGCAGTCTTTTTAATTTAAAAAGAGGGATGGAAGAGAAATCCATCAAATATTTTTTTCAAGTAAAATGATTACGATTGGCTGAAAAAGAATTCATTGTGGCCTGGGCAAATAATCTCTTTCTTGAAAAATGCATATAGATACAGGCATAAGGGAAAAATTGCATACAAAAAATATTTGGAACGCTTGTATAGAAATAAGGAAATTACTTGAAGCCATTGCATACAATAAAACATATACTGAGGTACGTTGTGGTCAGGTTACATATATCAGGGGTGTTAAACTGGCAGCCCATGGGCCAGGTGCAAGCCATGCCCACACCAGCTCCGCGAATGGGTAAAACATTGCAAAACATCATGTGACGGCAATGACATATATTAAAGAAACATTTTAAAGCAGGGGTCTCAAACTCAATTTACCTGGGGGCCGCTGGAGGCAGAGGCTGGGTGAGGCTGGGCCGCATAAGGGATTCCACAAAAAACGTTGTTAAAAAAATCTCCTCAAATGTCATCAACAGTTAATGATTTCTCCAATACATGAACTGTCCTGAACACATGAATGGAACATTGAATGAAGATCATGAACAGTTCCTCAGAACGTGGCTTCTCCAGCTTACTCCTTGCTGCCAGAGTCTTGACAACGCTTCCTCTCACATATCTGAGCCACATTTGGCTTGAGAGAGGAGGCATTTGAGACCCTCAGTATGGCTTGAAGATGATCATCAGTAAGTCTGGACCTGTACTTGGACTTGTTAAAGTTCAGGGTGGAGAAGAAGCCACGACGAGGAACGGCGGGCGGGACTTCCTTCAGAGGTCCATTCCCCCTGCGGGCCGCACTAATATTATACTTTCATATCACAGTGGGGGCCACAGGATATCATCCTGCGGGCCACAATTGGCCCGCGGGCCGCGAGTTTGAGACCCCTGTTTTAAAGAAAGATGAAATCCCAAGACTAGGGAAAGGGTAGTGGTGATGACCTTACAAAATACTATAGCTATGATAGGGGTCTGCTCCACCAGTAACAATATGTGAATGCCTATGTTGGATAATAAGAAAATGTTCGTGATAGTACTGTCTGTCTTGCTCCCCAAGGTAACCCTTCCTAAGTTTCTTGATGTCACTGTGGGGCTGGTAGTCACAGTCATTGAGGCAAGAGGATTTCAGTCTCTATATCTTAGATCTATGGTGGGGTCTAGAATGCTGGTAGAAAAAGACAATTGGATATGATCAACCAGAGGTAAAAACTCATATGTCAGTATTTCTCTGCTCCTACTGCACCTGTAAGATCCATTCCCTGATGGTTAGTTCGTGGAAAGGGTGGGTAATCCCTTGGCATACAGCTATGGCATTTTTGCTAAATAATTATTTCATTGATGAAATAGCTCACATTTACTTGGATTTGGAGCAGATTTTAGTGAGCAAATTGAGGCAATGTCTCAAGCTAGACATCTAGAATTGGTTTCAATTTGTGGCAAAATCATCTAGAGTTGGTTTCTATTTGTGGACTTTGAAGAAGATAGGACCCCATACTGCTTTGATGCCAAACAAAATGTTTGTTACTGTCTTAATTCCTGTTGATTATCACTTCTGTTTTGGTTATTCCATATAACTGAAAACATAAATCCACTTTCTCTCCCTCAGAGAAATGAAAAATAAGATAATATACTCATGCTAAATGGTCTTGATGGGGCTTTGGTGCCATTTTTCTATATCACTGTACAGCCATGTGAATGTTCTGTAATGGCTGTCTCAGTCATGATTCAGCAAGAATCATTTACTTCTGTTTGGTTTCTGAAGCAGTCCAATTCTGGGGGTGAGCCAGTTTTCCATTGGTAAGAATCATTTTTCCCCATCTACTTATTTGTCACACAACTTTGTTCCTAACACCAACACATTGTAATTGTTTTTATCTGACCAGAGAAAACTGTGTCTTGGTAGTTCTCTAGCTTAAACCGTGCTAAATTGTTGGGTTTTGTCAAGTGGCAAATGAGTTCTTTGATCATGGACAAAATATTTTCTGCAGTGCCATCTTTGCTATACTTCCACACTGGTAAGCTAAATCAGTGGAGCTCCTCCTCTCAGTGTTTCAAGTTCAGTTGCACTGAGCTCACAAGTCACTTCCAATCATTTCACAGGGTCTTGGGAGTTAAAATAAGGGTGGGATGGAAGTGTCTTAATTGTACTTCAGACTCTCCCAATCTAGTGCAAAAAACATTACGATCAAAATTAGGGTCCAGGTAACAATAATTTTGAAATGATCCTTTTATTTTAAATAAAAAGAACAGTTGCTCAGCAAAGCCTAAGGCAAAATGTGTGTTCTTACAGACTATGTTCACACAATGTGCTTAGTCACACAATGTGCTTAGCTATGAATTAACCAGGAATAAATACTCTATTCTAGGGATGTCAAACTCAATTTCATTAAGGACTGCATCAGCATTATGGTTGCCCTCAAAGGGCCAGTTGCATATGTCTCATATTAACAGATTAAACAGATTAACAGAGTTGGAAGGGACCTTGTGGGTCATCTAGTCCAACCCTCCACCCAAGCAGGAGACCCTACACCATTTCTGACAAATGGCAGCCCAATCTCTTCTTGAAAGTCTCAAGTGTTGAAGCTTCCACAGCTTCTGAAGGCAACTTCTATTCCATTGGTTGATTGTTCTCACTGTCAGAAAAATTATCCTTATTTCCAGGTTAAATCTCTCCTTGTTCAGTTTCCATCCATTATTCCTTGTTTGGCCTACGGGCGCTTTAGAAAATAGCTTGACCCCTTATTAGTTCAAGAGTGCATTATGTCTAAGTCTATTGTACAGCAACTTCCTCAATCAGGTCATCCCCAATTGCCTTGGAGTCAATGGTCATGCTGGAATTGCAACAGGAATTTTGCTGCAGCACATTTGGAGAATGCTAGGGTAGGTCAGGCTGCAGTGGGGAATTTGTTTTGTTGCGGGGGGGGGGGTGGGGGGGAGCACAACACAGTCAGGTGGCAGATTTCCCACTTCCCTGCAAACAAGGTAATTGTCAACATTAACATCTAATGAAGTAATTTATGAGTTAAGCCTGTTGGCACAGAAAACTCCCTACCTTTCCCAGAGGTAAATTTAGGAGTGATGCCACCACTTGCCATGGAGCACAAGTGATTAAGGGCAGACTCTGTTTTGTTTTTAATCAGTTACTTAATCAGTTTGCTCAGCATGGAGTGGTATGACTGAACAGACTGAATGACAACACATTTCAAACCAGAGCAGAGTAATAAAAAAGAAATGTACCAATAAATCATGGGAAAAGCGATAGCACAATTCCTTTTATTTACCCCTTTGTTTCTATCAAAGCAAGTTAACCTCAGTTCCCTTCCATTCATCTTTTTGTTGTTATTGCTGGGAAATTTAGCATTTAGCTCTCAATGTTTCGCATGATGAATTATTAAAAATCTTTAACTGCTGGACAACCTTTGAGAGGTAGAAGTTTTTTCCTCCCTAAAAAATTATCCCTGCTTTTGCTGTGAGGAGAGGCAGCTAATGAAAAATGGCCCGGAATTATAGTGAAACAATTGTCTGTAGTGTAATCAACTGTGCTTTTGCCCTCCAACTACTCCAGGATATAATGATACATGTATCATTAAGCAGCTGCTATGGATGCCTGAGGAAACTAGTAGAAATCTGTACCTATTGTTTTCCTTTCTCTTCCCCCCTCCTTTTCTCATCCCCACCCCCAACCCCTCTCCTCTGGTACAATCTCTTCATACATTCCCACTGCATGTTTGAATTGCTGTTTGCAGACAGAGGTTACTACATATATCATGTACACAAACACACACACACACACACACAAACATACATACACACAGAGAGAGACTTTGTGCCAGTTTGCCCTTGGTAGGAATGTGGCAAGCCTTGCTGAGAACCATTGTGGCAAAAAGAGCAGAGTTTTTAATCTTTCATTTGAGTAGCGTTTTCTTAAGACCAGCCTAGTGCCTAATTATACTATTCATGTAACATCCAGGCTTCTGTTACCATTTCTTTCCCCCCTAGGATTTGGGGCTTTAACATGGAAAAGCAAGGGCCGGGGAGAATGTGTGACTAATGTTTAATTACAAAGATTTGCAATAAAACAATTGTTTGCTTAATGCTGCAGAATTAAATGGGGGTGATGGTCTAATTCTGGTACTTCAGATTTCTTCTGCATGCATAGTTTTTGGTTATCAAGTGATTTTATGCATAGCCCCAAGGCATTGTGTGCAAAGCAAACATCACACTGGCAATACTGGCACACAAAATCACTCTCAGGAGGCAACTATATCTTTGTCTGTGTTCTGTTCATTGGCTATTAACAAGAGTATTAACAGCAACAGCAATGTAGTCACAAGTAGAAATTCAATAATACAGTACCAAACTTTATTCAGGTAGAGGTAACATAGAAATGATGAAGTCATAGAAGAAATACAGCTAACCTTAATAGTAATTTTGAACAGTCTCATTAACTTTACTTTGAAAGTATGAAAAGAGTCAACTGATTGAGAGAGCCAGCTCTTCAAGGGTGTGTGGGAACCACATCATCTATGTCACAGGGGTCTCCAACCATGGCAACTTTAAGACTTGTGGACTTCAACTCCCAGAATTCCTCAGCCAGCAAAGCTGGCTGAGGAATTCTGGGAGTTGAAGTCCACAAGTCTTAAAGTTGCCAAGGTTGGAGACCCCTCTATGACATAGTCTTAGGTAGTAAAGCTGTGCAATCAGGTGAATTAGCAATAGCATTCCACAACCCTTGAAGAATAAATTTACCGTAAAAAATATTAGAGAAAGAATTATGGCAGAAAACCTCTTCTTTGGGAGGAGAAAACATTCGAGAAGCCTCCCAAGTAAATCAGACAGGAAACATTACAAGATGAACTAATTCTACTTTATTGTGGGGCTACATTAACAAGACCTTGCAAATCTGAAGGCGTCAACTTCCCACCTCTACTTTTAACTATTTGATCTGTTAGGCTGTTAGGCTTCCTAAGTTTCTTTCTCTGACTGCTACGGCTCTTTCCCTCTCTTGTCTGATTATTTCCTAAGCAGCAACTCTCCTCTTCTTTCTCTAAGGTCACTCATACATTCTACAATAATGCCTAGTGAAATTGGATATTGTGATTTCTCTAATTTTCTAATTTTTTCCCCCACAGAAAGTGGAAATTGTTAAAAATAGGTCTTCATCAACTGTTTAAACCTGAAAGTGGTTCTTTTACAAGCATGATTTTCACAGTGTTGTCACCAGCAAAGGGTATTGAGGTGAATGAGATTGGGTTTTAAGAAACCCAGCAACTGAATTGTTACCAATTTAGCACCAGTATATTCCCATGTACATTATTGCAATCACTTTCTGATTTTCTTTCTTTGCTATGATTCACTGAAGACGTGGGACTCTTTACTGATAACATTATTTTGCTTATTTTACTGATAACTACCAGTATTATAATACTCTCCTGAATGCGGCAAACTGTTCATCTATAGTACTGATCACAGCAGTATCACTGCAGCATTTGCAGTACTGGCTTAGGAATATCTATTGCCCTATGCTGCATTGACTGTTTGTGCCACCTCCCACCGATGTGAAATTCTCCATTTTTAGAATGATTCAGAAGGAGGGGGTCACACTGCCATCCTTAATCTTTGCCCACTTAGCTTGACTTAATCCTGGCCCTAACAAAATTATATCTTTAATTGAAACATGGGAAACCAGTGAGGCTGTTGACAGCTGAAGAGTTTCTTATAGAGAAACTCTATAGGCATTTTGTCATTAAGTATAGAAGAAACACTCTACTCTACCATGAGTTTCCTCTGAAATTCTTCTTTTGAATATTTTAAAATTCTATTCGTTGAAATTTAATGGGAAGAAAGTAAAGTCATTCCTTTGGAGATATTTCCTTTTTATTATAGATATTACTAAAACTAGGTCTGCAATAAAGAGCAATATTCCACCTGGAACTACTTTTTTCTCTTCATAGTAGAAAGAAACCATTTGGCCTATACATGAACTCCTTGACTTACAACAGTTCAGTGGCCATTCAAAGTTACAATGGCACTGAAAAAAGTGACTTATGACCATTTTTCACACTTATGACAATCACAATGAATTGCATTCACAACCTCTTTGGAAGACACTTTGCAATTCTGTGGCTAGTTTCAAAAAGGTAGTTGCAATTTTAGGATGATCCATATTTATTTATTTTTATTCATTTGGTTTATGTAGCCACCCATTTCACATATATAACTCCGGGTGGCTTACAAGTTAAAAACACAAAAACAATATTAAAAATCCACAAATATATTGCCAAAATTCATTCCCATGGGAGTCATGGGTCCTGAATTTTGGATGCATTCTGTAAATTAGCGAATTCGATGTACATTGATTCAAAAATTGTTGCATTATGATGTACCATTTCGCCTAAGTAAAGGTTACAAAGAAGTTTAGGAATGAGTTAGTTTATTCCTTGCTAAAAGTGAATTTGTAATTGTCTACTAAATCAAAACGGGGGAAAAATCAATCAATAAATAGGAAAATTATATAAAAATATATAGGTAACTGGGAGAAGAAATAGGTAAAATATTTCTATTCCCCAATCCCTCTAAATTATTTTGAATCAAAACTGCTCATCATATTGATTCCTTTCAATGTCAAATGCTAAGAACATACTGAGAATATATGATCTAATCAATTGACTCCCTCCAGCTGGCCAACAGGAACCAGCAAAATCATTCATTCATTCATTCATTCATTCATTCATTCATTCATTCATTCATTCATTCAGCTCTGTACCCAACAACAACAGAAAATTTGCTTCATTCCTTCTGCAGATAAAAAGGAAACAAAATAAATTATTAAAGCCTCCTCATTCATGTTTTCTGTATGTCAGTCTTATCATTTCAACAACAAATCTAAGCATTTATATAGCATGAAAGAACCTGGTTACCGAGCTATCATTCCTATTGTACCAAACATCTCACTGAAATATAACATAATTCATCAATTTTGCAGTAGGTGTTTTCTCAAAGCCTCTAACCATAACTACATGTTGCAATAACAGCTAAATGAGTGGCAAGTTCTAGACAAAATAAATACTTTTTAGGAAATTCATAGTAAGATTACTTCCATATAGCCACAATTCTACTCCACTAAAATAACCACATTTGCTCATCCTGATTCAACAATAAATAAATCACCGAAGTAAGTAAATGTATGGTAGTGACAGTGAAGCACAGGAAACAGATGGAACTGTTAAACCTATTAAATTGAACCAGCATTCCACTTAAAGGACCGCCTAGAATAGCAGACTTTCAGGAGCTAGTAAACAAAGGAATGAATATAAAATTCCAACAGCCAACATATAAAAACAATTTTGTACATTGGACTTTATTTTACTGGGCTGGGATTATCTAGGCACAGAAATAGTATACATCATGATTACAGGCAGCAGAATATGTTTACTTGACATTGGTTGAAAGACTGGAAGTTCCTAAAATTCATTCATCTACATCAGGGGTGTGAAACTCGTGCTGTCACAATGTCATCACGTGACATACCGTGACTTTTTCCCCCCTCGCTAAAATGGATGGGTGTGGCCAACATGTGATGCATCTGGCCCGCAGGCCACAAGTTTGTCATCCCTGATCTACATGTAGTCTACCCTTTTTTACCCTTCAAAATAATTAATTATTAATTAATTTCCACGCTGCTGACCAAATTATATCTATATTATCTGACCTACCATCCTCTTCCCCCACGTGCATTTTTTTTCTTCATCTCCTCCCCAGAGGAGAAAAACTGCTTTGGCACAAAAAAACAAAACAAATCAAAGACATTTTTTTTTCTTGAGAGACTTGAAACTATCCACAAATGATATCAAAGAAGTATATCTGCACCCTTGAATAGATAAAAAAAAATTTAAAAGACATGGAAGATCACAAAATTGTTCATGTTTTCAGTGATCTCTCATGATCTCACAACACTGCCAAAATTTTGTGAGATCTCTCAATGTGCCTAGAGCCATAATGTTTGCCAGCTTGTAATTTATACATACTTGTGAGATTTCTTATACTAACATTGCACAAGATCTTACACAAAATGTTAGTGATCAGGTGTGAGAACTTACATAAATTCATTAGACTAACTTTTGTGATTTCTTCAGTTTTCAGTCATGGGACAGGGAAAATAGAAGTCACTGCATAGGGCTGTAGGGCTGTTCTGTAGGGCTGAAAAAGATTCTCAACCTCTGATACATATTTGTTTTTCTAGAGTTCTTAAAAATATGGGGAACATCTACTGATGGAAGAAGTTTTCCTCATCATCTATATGTGGAGGGTAATGGAAATGGCACCGAAGGATTATTTAGAGATAAGGGATGGATGCTGGACAAGTTAACACTGCCTGTCAGAGGGAAGAAATCAGGAACCAAGGTGGTTCAAATGAATACAAGTTTAATGCATGCTAACACTTTCTGTAAGAATCTGAACTACTAATCATCAAAGCAAATTGGCGGTAGATAAGAGTCAACAGAATCCAAGATGGGCTGGACTTGTATCTCTTGTGGGTACGAAAAGACTCAAAACAGATGATATGCTTGCCCCCTTCCTCAGGTTCAGCGTGATCCTTTCCGACACTGCCATTCCGAAGGCTATGATTTTCTTTCCTTAAAAAAAATTCCTCTCACTAATCTATAGTAAGGATTTGAAATAATCTAGACATCAACGGAGTTTGCTTTAAAACAATATGTGTATGTGGGATAGGGCATTTAAGTGAGGGGGAGATGCTAAATACCATCTGAAGTCATTTTACATTATTTTATTATAATAATAATCCAGAAGGAAATACAGATAGTCCTAGACTTACAATCACAGTTGTTGCTAAGTGAGAAATTTGTTAGGTGAGTTTTGCCCCATTTTACGACTTTTCTTATCACATTTGTTAAGTGAATCACTGCAGTTCTTAGATTAGTAATACAGTTGTTAAGCAAATCTGGATTCCCCATTGACTTTGCTTGTCAGAAGGTCACAAAAGGTGATCACATAACCCTGGATGAACCAACTGTCAAGCATCTGAATGTAAAATCACATGACCATGGGGACGTTGCAATGGTCGTAAGTGTGAAAAATGAGGTCATAGGTCACTTTTTTCAGTGCCGTTGTAACTTTGAGCAGTCACTAAATGAACTGTTGTAAGTCGCAGACTACTTGTATTAGTCATTCTCCACAGGTTAAATATGAAAGGGCAGAAGGGCTGCATCGGGATTTTTAAATCAGAGGAAACTTACAAGCAATCACAAGACACCCAAGTTTCACAAATTTGATTACCATAAGGGATCATCTGCAACTTGATTTTAGGAAATTATGGCAAAACATTCAGTTTTCCCCAGAGATTCTCCAAACTGTCTAAGAATTCCCATTATCTTTGTCACATTTACAGTCCTTTCTACTAAAAAGAGAAGCTAGCTTCTTGGAAACTTCTTTAGTCAATAAATGACCTTGTTGCCATGGAAGGCTAACATGAGGCTCGACTGATGATAACTTGATTTCCTTTTGCATCTGAAGTGGAAAAAGGACGAAAGATGAACTAAATGAAATCCCATCCATCTTAATGAAATACAATTATATTCTCCTTATTAATCATTTAAAAATCAATATGTCTCTTCTTAGTGAACCTTGCCAGAATTTGTCATTCTATGCCAAGTCTCAATACATCTTGTCCTGTAGTGATTTTTATAAGTTCAGTCACCTGTGTTTCATAGAAAATGACTAGGTTTTTATGTACCATGGTGAGAGGGCAAAATAGAATAAAATAGCACTGAGGGGGCAATGGTTAGATCACCAACATAATCTATTTATAATCAAAAGTGATTGTTCATGTTTTATATATTCTTTATTAAAATCATACTATACTATATACAGTGTTGAAATTATAGTATTATAACCATCCTATAGAAAAATATTTCACTCTCTCTTCTTTCTTTCCAGAAGAGGGATTCAAATTTTTTTAACTACAGGTTCTCTGGGTGTGGCAGGGGAAGGATACTGTAAAATCTCCAGTCAGAGGTGGTATTTACCGCTTGTCTGAATTACTTAAAATTTCCACTACCGGTACTCCAGAACTGGCAGAACCTGCTGAATACCACCACTGTTTCTTTCCCTCTTTGTGTATAATAACACACATGCACAAACACACAAAAATAAAATTTCTAAACCATGTGTTTTTTGAGGGGAAGATTGCAAATATTCTGATTTCAAATTATAATTTATTTTTCTGGGAGCTCATAGTATTCACAAACATCCTTTTTAGTCTCATAACAACCCTGTCAGGTTTGTTGGTTTGAAATAAATGGTTAAAGACATTATTGTATTTCCAATAGTGGGTTTCCGGTGAATATGCATGTACTTATATGTGCTAACAAACTTATCATTTTTTAAATTATCATCTACAGAATATCAATTAATTAAATTGTTACTTAGCACACTCTTTATATATATGACATAGGTTACTCAGTTCTATTCATCTTAAATTAATTTCCTTTTCAGCCAAGGCTTATAACTATCAAGGTCATAAAAAGGTATTAATTTAAGACACATGTACTGCTTCCAATATTTTCTTTAAGTATTTTAATTAATATCTGCCAAGACAAACTCCTCAAATATTTTTAACCCATATCATAGGACATTTTTTTTCTTAAATCCCACTTAAAAGCACCAAGCAGATTAATACTGCTTGCCAATAAATAATTTTCATTGATTAATATTTTGACTCATAACTATCAAATTATTCAATTTCATATTACAATCTCAATATTTATTTCTATTTCTGAAATATTAAAATACATCTAAAACAAAAGTACATTGTAGAAGAAATGTGCATCCATTCATCATTCTTTCTTCTTTCCTTTCTTTGTTAATGTAGAGTAGAAAAATAGCACATACAAAACCACGTTTGTGTGCTATTAATTTGCAGTAAAAATTAAATAAACTTGGGCACAACTGATATACAGCTAAATTTTAACTGACCAGCTAAATAAGCCAATTAAACCTTGCATATCTATATATCTATATCTGCACGTCTGTCTATCTATCATTCTATTCATTCTTCTAATATTAAAGCACCCCCATGCAATGTGTTCCTCCATATTGGTTTACTCTTTTGATCCTTGCTTTATCAAGGAAATTAAATTTGTCAGAGTGCCATACATCATTCATACTATGGTATTGTGTCCCATCTGTATGTCAAGTACAAAACAAAAGCATTTTGTGAAAAATTGCTAAAGTAGTAATGATTTTTGTCCTCAACTCTTTGTTTTGCCTTTCAATAAAGAAGGCGACAAGTGCCACAAATGATATATAGTTGTTTAGGCACAAACCTTAGTAACACAGTGCATAACTAAAACCATGTTTCACAGCAGAGGAACTATAGTTTACTGCCCCTATGGCTCTGATGAGAATGTGATGTTCCACAGTTTATAAAAGCTTGAAGGTCAGTACATGATTTACCTCTGCTTGTTCATCCAATGAGCAAGAGGTTCAAAAATATATCATTATATTAGACAGCCCATTGGAAGCTTTTCTGAGCCCCCCCAGTGTTGGATAATGTTCTGTGGTAGCCTCTCTGTCAGCTGCAGATGAGATAATTAGATCCAGGTAATACATTGAAGTCCCATCAGGGAGCAGGATGGCAAACATGTCATCTTTATAGGTCTTGCTTGTTCTCCCCAGCAACGTGGAAGTAGGATAGTAAAAACTGTGAAAGATGCATCAGCACAGCCCAATAAACACAACAACGGGGTAATCAACCTATCATCCTTCTACCCTGCTCATCACCTAAGAGACTTAAGTCAATGTCCACCGTGGAAAAAAAGCAAACAAAAAAACCCCCCTGCTTTTATGTTCTGTATCTGTGAATCAGACATGTTGCAAAAGCTGCTATACTCTGCAGATACTTTAGTACAGGTAGTCCTCAGCTTACAATAGTTCATTTAGTGACCATTCAAAATGACAACAGCACTTTAAAAAAAGGGACTTGTTTTCACAAAAGGGCCCTTTTTCATAGTTATGACCTTTGCAGTATCCCCATGATCATGTGAGGAAAATTCAGATGTTTGGCAACTGGTTCATATTTATAACCTTCTAAAAAGCAAAATCAATCGGGAAGCCAGATTCACTTAACAACCGTGTTAGTGTTACTGACTTACCAAGTGCAGTGATTCGCTTAACAACTGAAGCTAAAAAAGGTGTAAAATGGGGGGTAAAACTCACTTAACAAATGTCTCGCTGAACAACAGAAGTTTTGGCCTCAACTGTGGTCATAAGTCAAGAACTACCTGATCCAAAGTACAGGTAATCCTTGTATCAATGCATCAGGTCTGCAATTCAAAAAGCAACTCCTCGACTTATATTTAAAGGTGCATCACTTTATGCAGCATATAATAATATGATATATAGTGTCTGAAGAAAAAACAAAGTATGCAATTATGATTTGTATGTGGGAATAAGCCAATACAGTTAGAAATTCCATTGCAATCATATTAATCCATACTACTGCTTCCTCTCTATACCTCTTCACTACAAATAGTCAAACTATGTCAGGATTCTGTTATTCAGAAAGAAGTTGGTAGCTTTCTCTAAAATTCATTATTGAACAAACACCTCTTGGTCAACTCTACCCTGATATCTCGAAAAAGAGCTTTGTGGGATTTTTGTGAAAAGGGAATTGAGGGAGGGGGCATATATAACAAAGCTAGTATCAGGGAGGCATAAAAGAGCTAAGAATTAGCAGAAAGGAGATAGAATGAAATGAGAAAAAGGGCATCATTTCTAAGCAATTCTGCTCTTTGTAAAATTTAGGGCGCTTTTTAAAAAAGCAAAGATCCACTATTGTATCCCAATATTAAAAAAACAAGGAAGTAATACAATAGCATATGAGAAGCAATATCAAAGAAATGTTTTCTATGCACCTGCTTCTTTCATAAAGCATATACAGTAATCCCTTTACTGTGGAATTGATACTCTTTGAAAATTGATACTCCTTTGAAAAAAATATTACATTATATTATATATACAAAAAATTAAATGGATAGTAACCTTAAGCTGAAATAGTTTGTAATAAGATTGCTTAAGATAGTATCTTGGTACAGCATTCTTCATTCTCTGTATATATCTTATTGTGAGGTACCCTATGGTATTAAAACTGGTGTCATGAATTTAATTATATCCCAGATGGGGGGGAAACTGCATTTTGTTACCATTGAAGTTTACTTCATACTTTCTGCATACAGTACAAAAACAAGACATCTGTTTGAGCATTTCTATCAGCAGTACAGCAATAGTAATAAAAACTGTAAAAACAGACCTTGGTATAAACCTGCAGAGTCTACCCACCTTATATTCATGATTCTAGCTAATACCATGCTTCATTTAATTTCTCATCAGTGGTTTCATTCATTCATTCATTCATTCATTCATTCATTCATTCATTCATTCATTCATTCATTCCTCTAACATTCATTAAAATCTAACATGTTGTGCCCAAATCTTCTTATACAAGTCTAAATATCATAATTCCTGGAGTCTTTTATGAATAGTAGATACAAGTAACCTGACGTAATATTTATGAGCCTAGATAAATTTCTTAAGATAGAGAAGGCAGTAAGGAGAGAAGCTACGTCAATTTGAATCTACATTTTCCAAATGTAAATATATTCAATCCAAGTATAGGAATGGAATAATATCCCAAATATATGTATAAACAAAATTTATTAATTCATATATTTGTCAGTTTAATGGGGTCATTAAAATATGATGTTGATATATTTGTCAGTTTCATAAAAAATATCAAAAACTGAGTCGAAATTAGTTTCACTTCTGCTTTTTCTTTCTAAAATTTAAAGGAATGTAGCCTAGGTGAAGTTAAACAAAATGTGAAGTATAGGAAAGTGGTATGGGTTATTTCATACTAACATCTGACTTTCATTTTACTTAAAAGAAATCTGTATGAGCAAATAAGCACGTAAATGTTGAATGAAAAGTATGTCTCTACATTCACATTTTAAAAATAGGGGGATGTTAATACACAAAACAGGAAAACTTTGAGGGTTTGTTTTTTTATTTTTTATTTATTTCTCCATTCCTACAGTACTTTTACCAATGATGGACAAGTTTCATAAGCTGTTGTGAAAAAGCTCCATACTTTATCTCTTCAGACAGATTCTGATACCCTTTCCACTCTTCTTTCATTTGAGTCAGACGAATATTTACAAAAATATATGGGTAACACAGTGAGATCAAACTTCATAATTGCCTATAGAGTAACTCATGGAGTATGAGGCCTAGCATTGCCCAGTTGCGACAAAATCACTTTATTTTGCTTTTGAACTCCGCTTAATCATTGTTTCAAACTTAGCAATGTTGCAGTGAAGCACTTTGAGTTGTTACTGATGCCAGCTTCAAGGACATCCATAGAATAACGGTGTCCAAAAACATTATAGCAATTAGTTTTCTTATGGAAACCTTCTGGTATTGAAGATACCAAGAAAGTGGCCAAAACATTCCTGTGAAATGCTAATTTTGACAATAATTTCCCTGAGTGATTCTTTATCAGTTCATCAACATTTCTCACATGAAAATTCATCAGTTGCTGTCAAAAGTCACCTAATTCATTCTTAACTACACCAATTAGCTCTTTCTGGTTTACTACTTTGATGGTTAAATAAATACATTTTTTGCTCCGGTGACACACAACTTTCCCATCAACACAATATTCACCATAAACAACCAGAATTTTGTAGCAAATTTTGACTGGATTCCTTCAGTAATCAAAAATTCAATATTACCATATTGCTTGAAGTATAAGAAGTATTCACTAGAGATTTCCAGATCATAAACAACAGCAATAAAGTACAACCTTTTTTCATAACAATTGTCTACTAATTGAACTGAAAGAACATATTCTAAAGAACATGTCAGAGCTTGGAGCACATCAGTACTGCCATCTCTTGGTGATTTATATTAGAAACATGTTCATCCCACCCTCAATTTTCTTCTGTTCTTTCTATAAATTTTAATTAGCTGTCTGCCATATATTTTTAGCCATTTTATTTGAGCAAAAACGAGAGTTTTCTAGTTAACATATATTTTGTTGTTACATCATGAATTAACCATCAAATCACTTCATTATCATTAAGTGATAACAACCATCAAATCATTATTAGAAGGTAATATTAAAACTTTAGTGAAAGAGGGCAAGACCACTTTTAAGTTAGCAATACTATTTGCAGCTTTCCTCTGGAAATATATTTAAAATCATAATTTTGATAGAAGAATAATTACCAAGCATAGCTCTTTTAGTCTGCAAAAATTAACTAAACACAGACACAACTTTTCTCAATATACAAGGTTGGTGGGAGGGGAATGTCTTATATATATTATATAAGATAGAGCACAACTTTTTGATAATTTATTGTAGACTTTCAGTTAGATATAACTGATTCTGGTGTATAGTTGTTCTTTAAATTATTTTTTTGCAGACAAAATGCATTTGGCTCCAAAACAATGCATTTCCCTTTCCCTGGCACTACTCAGGGCTGATTCTTTCAAATTGGGAAGCTTGTCCCTCTCAACTGTAGTAAAGGAGTCTCTTGTAAACAGTGATTTTCTCGTATGTGGTAGTTACAGTTGTTTGTCATTTAAATAATATAGACTATTTCTCTTCAGAGTTTACATGAATAGGAAACAACTCTTTAGAATCAACTGTTAATAGAAGAAATCCCTGAAAAATATTACAAAATAAATATTTGACGGAAGCAAAGCAGAAGTGGTATTCAGCAGGTTCTGACCACTTCTGGAGAACCAGTAGCGGAAATTTTGAGTAATTCAGAGAACCGGCAAATGCCGCCTCTGACTGGAGATTTTACAGTATCCTTCCCTGCCACGCCCACCAAGCCACTCCCACAGAACCAGTAGTAAAAATATTTGAATACCACCACTGAAGCAAAGATATGCCCCAAGTGGTTCAGTACTATGAAGAATCTTTCTCCCAGTATACAATGTATGTATGTACTATATGCATGTACCATATGTACAACATGTATGTAGTATGTGTTCACATAAAATGTCCCAGAAAAGCAAAGCAAAGCAATAGGCCTGCGTTTGGGCTAAGATTATGCAAAAGGAAGGAGAGGAGAGGGGAAGAGAGGAGAAGAGAGAAGTCTATGGCAAGAATCTAAGTGATCACACTGACATGACAAAAGATTAATTGATCTTGAGCATCAGTATACTACCATTGTCCATAGGCAGATTAGAACTAAAACTGAAAAGTAAAACAAAAACATCAAATGAAAAACCAAATCAAAGAAAATTAAATGCAAAGACATATCCTACTGAAGTAAATATATTGGGTAGAGGGAGAAATGATGAAAGACTGAATTACATCATCACTGATGCAACTGATGCTGTCCAATCATATGCCCATGACAAATGAACAATAGTCATCTTATAGAACAAACAAGCAATGAATGTGCGAACACTCAGCTAAAGGGAAAATTGCTTAACCTCTAACAACATTTGCAACTTTGGTGTTGGAGCTTTCCCAGCAATGGGAATAAAATAGCTGCAGGAAAACTACAACCCCAGGTATATGGGGTGCACTGATTTTTCACCATAGGTGTAAATGATATGTTCACAGCATTTTCCCCTAGATATTCCAAGTATATACACTCTGAGTATCTGGAAAGGTTAAAGGAGTCCATTTCCTGATATTCCCTTTTCTCTTTTGCCATTTGAAAAATACACAGAGTTGCGCGTTTAGCCCAGGTTGGGCTATTGTTTTGCTTTTTATTTCTTCCTAAGGTTGATACTTTGGAGGAGCACATATACTATATTCTTGTTACCATATATGTCTCAATATCTTTTTTTTTTTAAGGAAAAAAGGAAAGAAAAAAGAAGGGGGGTTTGAAATCATTCTGTTTCAAATAATGAGCATGTGCACCTTTTTGCCTGAGGCCTTCATACACAATTTAGCCAGAAAGCCAGGGCAGATCATGATTTAGCTTTTGACATCTCCTGCCTTGAGGCCAGTAGAGACTAATACAGATTTCTGACTCTGAGCACACCACAGGAAAAAAAAAGTGAGGGAGAGAGGCCTTTTATTGACTAAATGATAAAGAGGTTTGTAATGATAAATAACAGTCATTTTATTGTGGAATTCCCCAGAAAAGATGCATTTTGCTGTGTCTGAAGAAGTCGACGAGCCAGTGCTGATTCCCTATGGAACTGAACCCGTTAAGCTCCCAATATTCCTGGGCAAAACGGGAAGCTGCAAATTTCATGAGACCCATCCTATTAAAGCTGCATAAGCGCAATACATAATCAGGATTTTACCCAATGCAGTTGTAACTGAGAGGATTAGCTGAAGGCTATGTGTCTGACATAATCACTGGTGTCTCAGCACCCAGCCTGCTTGAGCCTTTTCTTTCTCTCTGCCAGCTTTGATCGATAGTTTAATTGTAGACTTTGGGAACAATAATGGATAATTCAGCCTGAACTATCCGTTATGAGCTGTAGTATCAAGAATGGAGCTTTCAAAATTAAACAAGAGCTGGCTAATATTATTACATTTGTACAGCTCACATACAGTTAAATTCCACTTACAAATAGTGCCTTGACAACTCATGGAGTTCAATAAACATTGGCTGAGATGGGTTTAAGATAGGGGAAATTTAGAAAAAAGAAGGAAACAGATTGATGCAAATTATATTATTTTGACGGAAACCCTAGGCTTCCATTACAAACCATGATTATATTAATTTGATGACTTTCATGACATCATCATGCAGATGCTACAACTATACAATTTGATCTACACACTTGTAACATCCAATACAAGCTGCTGGGGGTTCGTACGGGTTCGGGAGAACCTCTAGCTAAGATTCTGCAGTTTGAAGAACCCCCAAAGAAGAACTCCTGGCTGACGCCTCCTACCCCACCCCGCTCCTCCCAGGAGTCCCCATGCAGTCCATTTTGAATGCAAGTAAGTGCAGGGTGTGCACAGAGGGTTGGGGAGGGTTAAAATTGCCCCCCCTAGAAGTTCAGGAGGGCTAGAATCAGGCATGTTTCCAGCTTCCAGAGTGTCTCCGGAGCATGGGGAGGCATTTTTCGCCCTCCTGGAGGCTCAAGGAAAGCCTCCAGAGGCCAGGGAGGGCAAAAACGCCCCACACACTATGGTGCAGGAGGCCAACTAGGCCACACCCAACATGGCCATGCCCACCCAGCAACCCATTGTTAAATTTTTTGAAGCTCATCCCTGAATACAAGTGTGTAAATCATATCATTTACACAGTGTCATCATGCTGTACATGTTGTCATTTGCCTCTCCTTGTAACGCCAGTGGATCTCACATTAGAGGCCTTGTATTTATCTCAGAATAGGTAAAAATTAGAATATATACATATGGATCTTTGGTTATTTGGGTTTTCTCCCACGTAAAATTGGAAGTATCTAGGCGACGTTTCGATGAAGTCTCATTCATCATCTTCAGGCTTGTGTCTTCGGCTTTGTGCTTCTCGGAGTAATGTGAGCTTGCAGCTGCTTCTTCCTTTTAACTGCTAGTTGGGGGTGTGACTTGATTGGGTGGGGGCTTGGCTGTGTCCTGATTGGGTGGGGTTGTGTTCTCATTGGTTGGGGGTTTGGCTGTGTTCTGATTGGTTGGGGGGGTTGGCTATGTTCTGATTGGCTGGGGATGTGTTCTGTTCAGGTGGGGGCTTGGTTGTGCTCAGGTTAGTCTTAGTTGCAAGGGGATTTGAGCTGGTGAGCTGTGATCCTGTTGTTTGGCTTCGCGTTCGTGGTCATGCCACATCTTCATGGTGGGCGTCCGTTCGCTTCATGTATGGGTCGGAGGGGTTTGAAGCAAGTAGTGATGCAGCTGCAGTACGGCTTCTGGTCTGTGGTCGTGTCTCATCTTCTGTGTGGGTGTGAGTCTGCTTTCTACGTGGAAGTGTGGTGGTAGCATCTTGTGTGGCCCTCATGGCTGTGGGTCTGGTGTCATTCTTCATGTTCGGTACTTGTTTGTTAATGAGGGCGAGTTTCCAAATGGCTGGTAGGCGGGAGGTATCATCTCGTTTATTCATGCTGTGTGGGCGTTTTTCTATCTATATGGCTTCTCTGATTATTCTGTTGTTGAAGTGTTCGGTTTTGGTAATAGTTCTGGTATTTTTAAAGTCAATCTCATGTCCAGAACTAAATACCAGAACTATCGCCAAAACCGAACACTTCAACAACATAGAATACAGTACAATCACAATACAGAAGCCTGATGATGGCAGATGAGATTCTGCCGAAACGTTGCTACAACTTTAAAAGCACAACTATAATGACGTGGGAAAATACCCGAGCAAAGCTGAATACCATACATGTAAGTACCCATGAAAACTTAAGAAAACACACACACACACACACACACACACACACACACACACACACACACACACATATATATATATATATATATATATATATATATATATATATATTTTCTTAAGTTTTCGCGGGTACTTACATGTATGGCCTTCAGCTTTCTTCGGGTATTTTCCCATGTCATTATAGTTGTGCTTTTAAAGTTGTAGCAACGTTTCAGCAGAATCTCATCTGCCATCATCAGGCTTCTGTATTGTGTCCGTCTGTGAGTCAGACTTTTACAGTGGTTTCAGATTTAAATTTGGGGCAGCCTATTGCTGTGCCAGAATGGTTTTTTCTTCATCCTGATTGGTTGGGAGTCTTGGTCTGTGTTTATTGGTCTCGGGGTTTGCTGTGTTCTGCTTGATTGGTGTCTCTAATATCTTCTGTCTGTTGTTTGGCTCTTTTTGTATCTTGATTGGCTGGCAGCATTGTGTTACTTTATTGGAGGCCTTTAGTGCAGCTTGGCTTCGGGTAAATGGACGGCTATCATTAGTTAGGAAGCTGGGTTTCATCTGGGTGCCTGGTTGGGATGTGTTTGAGCTGGAGGTATCAGGGGGGATCTGTTTGTGCCCAGGTGTTTGCCTGGCTTGTGGTGTGGAGATTTTTTTGTTTGTGAGTGCAGGCTTCCAAATGATTGACAGCCTGGTGGAATCATCTCTTCCCAAGACCAAGACTCCCAACCAATCAGGATGAAGAAAAAACCATTCTGGCACAGCAATAGGCTGCCCCAAATTTAAATCTGAAACCACTGTAAAAGTCTGACTCACAGACGGACACAATACAGAAGCCTTTTTGATGTGAACATTTTGTCCTGGTACTCATTGTTTGTTTGATAATTGATGGACAAGCTAGAACTTGTTGATATCAGCTGCCTTGTGACCAATACATTATTCATTATAGGAAAAAATTGTTTGGTACTCATCATTTTGGGACTCATCACGCCTCCTGGAATCAATTAATGATGAGTACCAAGGTATCAGGGTAAGCCAAAAGGA
Organism: Notechis scutatus; assembly: GCF_049901735.1. NCBI lineage: Eukaryota > Metazoa > Chordata > Lepidosauria > Squamata > Elapidae > Notechis > Notechis scutatus. Next base: position 141,810,488 of record NC_142011.1, on the reverse strand, counting down.
AAATAGCTGGGTATAATCACATTCTCTATATCAGTTTTCATCAATTTCTTGTGTACAACCCATGAGACGCACATCTGAAAGTCTCCACATTAAGAAGTTTTACTATACATAACCATTTTGAAATGTCTTTCTCTTTTTCTGTAGCAGTACATAGCACAGTATATGAAGTAATAAGTTTGTCTGGCTAAAAAGATTACAGATACTGATAGATAAATTGTGCTCCTGAAAAAGAAGTTTTGGGTGTTCAGTATTCATGATTATGAGGGTTAAAAAGCAACTATAGATATTCATTCAAAATACTCATCTATCAAATATTTGCCAGAAAGTCTCTGGGATTTTCATATTTATTAGATCTTTGCAGATGTGTGTTGCTATAGATTTTTTTTTTATTGCCTGATGCTACTACAATGCATTTTTATACTGCATTCAATATTAGGAATCCACTTCATATTAGTGAAAACTAATACTTCTTAACATTATAAGTTTCTAAATATTTATTTGAATATGAGTAACCAATAACTTTAAATTTAAAAAAGATCCAAGTACATATGTTGAAATGTATTGTCATCTTCTATAAAATGGGGATTAAGCAATGAATTACAGACATTTATAATAATGCTTTGCTACAGTATTAATTTTGATTTTTTTTTCTTTTAGAACTAAAAATTAATCATTAAGTAGTAAGTTATTCCTATCTTGGTGATTTTATCTTAAAGAATATATTATTCTTTATATACTGGTAATTAGAGAAAATTTGCAAAAAAAAATAGCTGGAGATGTGTTGTGGGGGTCAGAAATTACTAAAAGATACCAATACTATTTAGATTATGATGATGAAGATGATATAGATAATGACCAATGAATTTGTGTTTTTTGTTGTTAAATAAGTGTTTCTCTCATGCAATCATATTGATTCTATCAATGACAATTTGTGTATGCTGTCACTGTACCACATTTCCTGTCATTATATGTCTTCTCAACTGGGATCAGGATCAAATCTGCGAATCCTTGATCTAACACCACAGAGATGTCATTTTAAACAAGATAATGATACCCAGAATTTGAAAAACAAAATATATACATTACAGTAAACCTACATAATCTATAGCCCATAATTCTACATTCAATTTTACAGCCATGTATTGTGTAACAGCCAATTTTTCCGGCCCCAACAGATGAAATACAAGCAAGCCAAGTGATTTATCTCTGGAAAATATCTTCAGTGTTCAAAATGGAAGCTACAGTATGGTCAGCAGTTGGGGGGGAACCAAATCAAAGGGAAGGAAAAAAGTTTACCCATAATGTTTTTATTTAGGTTTAGTTGGTATTACTGTTTGTTATATTCTGCTGTCACTATATAATGTGGATCCCTTTTTTCCCCTTTTTATTTCAGTAACAATATTTATTTATTTATTTATTTTATTTATTTATTTGATTTGCCAATTGTTTACAAGATAATAAGTATAAGTGTATACATAGTTGTGAATACATGAAATGGGTACATATAAGAAAAATAAAAGAATAAGAGAAACAATAGGACAGGGACGGTAGGCACGTTGGTGCGCTTATGCACGCCCCCTACAGACCTCTTAGGAAAGGGGTGAGGTCAATAGTAGACAGTCTAAGGTTAAAGTTTTTGGGGTTTGGGGAAGAAACTACAGAGTCGGGTAGAGTATTCCAGACATTGACCACTCTATTGCTGAAGTCGTATTTCCTGCAATCAAGTTTGGTGCGGTTAACTTTGAGTTTGTATCTATTGTGTGCTCTTGTGTTGTTATGGTTGAAGCTGAAGTATTCATTGACAGGTAGGACATTGCAATGTATGATTTTATATACCATGCTTAAGTCAGACCGAAGACGGCGTAATTCAAGGTTTTCTAGTTCTAGAATTTCAAGTCTGGTGGCATAAGGTATTCTACAACGAGTAGAAGAGTGGAGAACTCTTCTTGTGAAATATTTCTGGACTTTCTCAATTGTGCTAATATCAGATACGTAATGTGGGTTCCAGACTGATGAACTGTATTCGAGTATTGGTCTAGCAATAGAAATATTTAAAAAATAATAATACCTGAAACATACAATTATGCTGCCCCAGCCCTTTGCAAAAGCCTCCCACCTGTGTTCCAAGGGATCCCTAATTCTTTTAGCTTTCTAGGTCTTCCCTTAATGTATTGGGGTAGGATTGGGGTGGGGGAGGGGTTAGCTATGAGAATGATTGGTCAGATAGCTGTGGAGAAAGAGTTATTTTATTTTCAACTATGTTTCTTTCCTGTTAAACTCTAGCAGCCTAGAATCATCATATGAGATAGGCGGCCATAAAAGTCCTTTAAATAAATAAAGAAAGAAACAATATATGCTCGGGTTTACATTCCTTAAACTGATAACTTTTGCAGAAAGAATTCCTGTTCAATACATCAGCAGTAGCTATGCTGGAACAGCTGTTTTTTTTAAAAAAATTCAATTGTACATGTTTAGTTGATATGCCATTGTTTTATTAAGCAAGTCCTTGTGATTTCTAGATGCATGGAAGAAAATTATCAACATACATTTTCCATACAGACTTTACATTTTAGCTGATAGACTAGACTGGCTGTCTTTCAAATAAGATAATATCTCACAGAACTCTTTCTTGAATTAATTTGAGGTAATCAATGTTGCTCAAAATGCCCATACCTATTTATAAAAGTCACACACTATCTCTTGGTTTCAATGATGTGGGTTTAAAATTTAAACTGAATAATTACTGCTCTTCCCAGAAGATTAAAAGGGTGTTTATATCATTGCAAGATACATTACTAGATCTTTCCTGTTTCCTGCAACAAATATCTCTAAGTAGTTTTATAAATATATCTTTAAAAGAAGCTGGCTTTCTTTAAACATGTGATAATGTTGCGATGAATTCCATGTTATAAATATAGATGATTTCAAAGACCAGTGAACTACTGGTCTTTAAGAACACTTTAAGTTCTTTTTCCAATACCCTTTCCTGATCCCTAGGCTAGCAAACCAAAGAAGGAACACTTCTATTAAACTTTTCCCATAGAAATGAAGTAGAACAATGTTTTGCCCAGATATCACTATGACTGGCATGCATTTCAATTTATTAAATTATGTTCTATTGCCATAAGCCGTTAAACCTGCATCTTGGCACACTGAAGAAGTCTGTGGATGATTCCAAATTAGTTGGTCTCTTCGCTTCAGAATTATATGAATGGAATTAATGTGTTGGATTAAAATCATCATAAACCACAACAAGCAGGGTCATTTTTTTATTTAAGTGAAAGGCCCTGTTTCTCCTTTCAAATTCACTTTACTCTACTTCAGTTGATAGGTTTGCATTACAAATTCTCATACAGAGGCATTTCTAGGCACTTCCGTACCTTCAGGTAAGATCCTTTTGTATCATCTGTACTAATTCCTATACAGTAAGTTTTCGTGATGACTAAAAAAGAATTGCTCAAGTTCCAGGTATTAGAGGGAAAGGATTTGCAGCATGACAACTTTAAAAATAACTAAGAAGCAATTAAATTATATGTTTATGCAGAAGCTCTGTTGCATAAATGTCCTGAATTTAAATGTATATGGTAATGTATATGGTGCTCAGCAATCTTAGGATTCGCCATTATAAATTTTTACATAATCATGTAATCCATGTGGAAGCCTATGAATATCAACTGGTTGTTTGTGAAATTGAAGCCAGCAACGCCATCTTTCCCTTTGCCTCGAGTGACAGGTTTGGCCAGTTGGGAGAGTTATGACCACTCATTTAGTGACTGTTACAATGGCACCAAATGTGAGGAACTGATAACTTGTCCTCAGAGTTCTGACCACCAGAGTATCCTCATGGTCGCATGATCATCATCCGGGTAATCAGGTGTTATGTCTCACCTGTACCAACAAGGTGAGAAGTCCAAATTTCCAACTGAAAACAAACAAGCAAGCAAGTCCAGTAATTACAGGGTTAAATTCCTTGAGCCGATAAAGTTCTTGGCAGTCTCACACAAGCTGTCTGCCAAGTCCGACAAGAAAGCAGGAATATAAATCACAAGCTGACACCGCACACAGGATACTACGAAGCTTCTCTCACTAAGTAACACGTTGTCCCGAACAAGTTCCCAGAGCGAACACACCCACTTTTATTCCCTGTGGGGCGTGTCAGTCCCTCATCTCAGTCTCTGATTCATCCTTTCTTTCTGCGTTGCAGCTCACACTTTTGCCTGCGCCGTTGCCTCGCATCAAGCCAGCATTCCTCAGCTTGATCCTCAGTCAGAGGCTCTGATATGCCCTTCTGGTTATCTGCCGACACCTGAGGCACAATCAGAGAGGAAGGTCTTGTCGAGGAGGAAAGTCCTGGGGAGGAAGGCAACTCCAAATCCTCTAACAAAGCAGGCTCAAACCTCAAAGCCAAATCCTCCTCTTCCTCATTGTCCAAGTCTTCGTCCTCTAACAAAGCAGGCTCAAACCTCTGAGCCACAACAATCAGGTACCCAGTTTGTGAGTATAACACTGCAGTGAGCCACAATCATGTGATTGTCATTTGCTGGCTTCCCACAGGAAAGTCAATGCAGAAGTCAGCAAGAAAAATTGCAAGTTACTTCCTCCCCTCATTTCTGCCAATTTTTCTCCCAGGGACCTCATATTCCATAGCGCCTTACCATCTACCCATGCTCAGTAGCATCCCACTCAATGTCAGCCTACCCATGGCCCTCACTCAGTAGCATCCACTTGTCATGTGGTCGCATGACATTGTGCTTTATAAATGCATCATTTAGTAATGCAAATTCCAGCCTCAATTGCCATCATAACCCAAGGACTATATTGGGCCAAACCTAGCAAAGATTAAGGAAAAGCTGTGCTGTAGACATTCCCCAAGGATCTAAAACTTCAATTCACAAATAATAAGAAATCAGATGATGTGCACCATATCGTATCTTTCTAATACCAATAGTATAATAGGGAAGTTAAAAGAACACAGATTGAGCTGGAAATTTGTTATATTCTCACATTTATATCAAGGTCTTTTATCATAATGGCCAAAGATTTGAAAAAGCACAAAGGAATAGGAGTAGATAACCCCATCCCCCCAAAATCTGTTCACAGGAATACCAAATCCCACAGCCCTATCAAAAGTCTCCATCCCCATCTTGAAAGAGAAAATAAACTTATTTTAATTAAATAAATAAAAAATAGGACAGTGAATGAAATGATACCTTCCCACTGTTGTTTATTACATTAGGGAGGGCTAAAAAAAACACGTATCTCCTTCATACTGTATATGTCAGGCACAAGAAATCAGAACCTAGGATAGAGTTCAAAAGCACTATTATAAGTTTATTCCTTGCTACCTGTACACAAAATCTGATCTACTAATGGTCAAGGCCAATTGGCACCAGATACGAGTCAACAGATTTCAAGGCTGGACTTAGATCTCATATGGCGCAGTGACACCAAACTCATGATATGTTTGACTCCATCCTTGGGATCAACCGGACAAGGAGAAACTTTCTGACACAATGTTTATTTATTTATTTATTTGATTTGCCAATTGTTTACAAGATAATAAGTATAAGTGTATACATAGTTGTGAATACATGAAATGGGTACATATAAGAAAAATAAAAGAAGAATAAGAGAAACAATAGGACAGGGATGGTAGGCACGTTGGTGCGCTTATGCACACCCCCTACAGACCTCTTAGGAAAGGGGTGAGGTCAATAGTAGACAGTCTAAGGTTAAAGTTTTTGGGGTTTGGGGAAGAAACTACAGAGTCGGGTAGAGTATTCCAGACATTGACCACTCTATTGCTGAAGTCGTATTTCCTGCAATCAAGTTTGGTGCGGTTAACTTTGAGTTTGTATCTATTGTGTGCTCTTGTGTTGTTATGGTTGAAGCTGAAGTATTCATTGACAGGTAGGACATTGCAATGTATGATTTTATATACCATGCTTAAATCAGACCGAAGACGGCGTAATTCAAGGTTTTCTAGTTCTAGAATTTCAAGTCTGGTGGCATAAGGTATTCTACAACGAGTAGAGGAGTGGAGAACTCTTCTTGTGAAATATTTCTGGACTTTCTCAATTGTGCTAATATCAAATATGTAATGTGGGTTCCAGACTGATGAACTGTATTCGAGTATTGGTCTAGCAAATGTTTTGTATGCTCTGGTTAGTAGTGTGATATTACCAGAGAAAAAGCTACGTAGGATTAGGTTAACAACTCTTAATGCCTTTTTGGCTATGTAGTTGCAGTGGGCTCTAGCACTTAGATCATTAGAGGTGAGTATTCCAAGGTCCTTTACAGAGCTTGGGTCATCAACAAGATCTTCACTATTCAGCTTGTATTTTATTTTCTGATTTTTTTTGCCAATATGTAAGACAGAGCATTTATTTGTTGAGATTTGAAGTTGCCATTTGTTTGACCATTCTGATACATAGTCAAGATCTTTTTGTAGGGTAGCAGTACTGTCTGTGGTATTGAACAGCTTTACATCATCAGCGAAAAGAACGCAATTGCTCTTAATATGATCACAGAGGTCATTTATGTAGAGTATGAAGAGAGTTGGTCCTAGAACACTGCCTTGGGGGACACCACTATTGACAGGTACAGAATTTGATAGGACGCTCCCAATTTTGACCATTTGTTGTCTGTTTGCCAGGAATGCTTCTATCCAGTTATTCAGTTGTCCAGAGATACCATAGGATTTTATTTTTTAGGAGTAGTTTGTCGTGTACCACTGAATCAAAGGCTTTACAGAAGTCTATGTAGATTGCGTCTATTGCTTTGCCCTGGTCGAGTTGTGTCGTCCATATGTTTTTGCAGTGTAAGAGTTGCAGATTACAGGATAGTTTTTTTCTGAAACCAAATTGTTTATTGGAGAGTAGGTTGTTTGTCTCTAAGTGGAGGATGATGGATTGGTTAATAATTGATTCCATGACTTTACAGGTGATGCAGCATAAGGAGATTGGTCTGTAATTTTCAACTAGGCTTAGGTCTCCCTTTTTGAAGATGGGGATGACTGTGGCTTGTGACCATAGGTTAGGCAAGGAGCTGGTCCTGAAAGATTTTTCAAAGATTATGCTTAGAGGTTTGGCTATGGCAGTGGATAGCTTTTTTAAGAAGTAGGCACATATTCCATCCGGTCCAATAGATAGAGATGGTTTTAGATTGCGTAGTGCTTTTTCAACATTGTCTTCTGTAAAATCGATATGTATTAGATCATTGTTGTTATCTGTGGTACGGCTAGGAAATACTGGGCATGATCCGTTGCTGTTTACAAATACTGAGCCGAAGAATTTGTTAAAGAGGTTGGCTTTAATGGTGTCGTCGTTGCAGTCTTTACCATCAGGTCCTATCAAGGGTGGGATGGACCTTGAGTCTTTTAGTTTGTTGTTTACAAAATTGTAAAAAGCACGGGTGGAATTTGTGCTTAGAAGGTTTTCCTCTTGTTTAATGTGATAATTGGTGCATTCGGTCTTTATCTGGTGGCATAAATTTTTGTATCGGCTTTTGAAATTGGCAACGTGACCAGATTTGTTTTTCCGCCAGAGTGATCTCTTTTTGGATTGAAGTTTCCTTATTGTTATGGGTAATCTGCTTTTTTGTTTTGTTTTGGGAGTTGTTGTTGGTACATATAGTTTGATGACTCTTTTGACTTCAAGTAAAAATATGTTGTAATGGTCTTCAACAGTATTGCATCCAGTGAATAGAGATTGCCAATCAAGGGATGAGAGATCGTTGTCTATAAGATCATAGTTGCCTTTTTTGAAGTTACAATTGGGGATTACATCATTGTGGTGATTTTTGTGTGGGCGTATGTTGAGACAAAAGTCAATCATATTGTGGTCACTGCTGGAAAAGGGTTCTTTAGTTTGTATTCCGTAAATTAAATTCAAACTATTGCAGAAGATGAAATCGAGGCAGTTGTTTAGTCTAGTGTTGTTGGTTACTAGTTGTTCCAGTCCCAGATTTGTAATAGCATTGTAGAAGGTTGTGTGTATGATTTCAGTTGTACATTCATTTAGGGTCCAGTCAATATGAGGTAGATTGAAATCACCAAGAAAGATAAAAGGGTATGGGCAGGATGCTTGTTTACATGTTCGATGTCATAATCAGGTGCTCTGTAACATAGTAAGAATCGAATTGTGATATTTAAGGATAGTTCACAGATGATGGTCTCAGGAAGAGCAAGCTCCTGGGTAACTTGGATATTTTTTAGATGTAAGGACTTTTTATAGAAGATAGCAACACCACCTCCTCTACGAATTTCACGTTCTGATCGGTAAACATGATAGTCCCTTACTGTGGTAATGGAGTCAGGGAGAGATGCATTGAGCCATGTTTCACAGACAAATATAATATCAAATTTAGCCATATTTAGTAGGAGGAAAAATTCAGGTATTTTATTCACGAGGCTTCTTGCATTGAGTAGTTTGCATTTAAGGCCAGTAGTAGTTGGAATTGAGGTAGTTAGGGGCGTGCATGCCTAGTCTTGGGTGATGGTGGATCGGTTGAGGTAGGGTTGTGGTTGAGGGTTAAAGCTGAGTTGCGGGTTGTGTGGCTTACTTTTGATACAGTCAGCATGGTAGTCAATGTACAGGTCCTTCTCTCCATTGTCTAGACGTTTTTTGAGTTCAGTGCGGAGTACACGGGAGCGGGCACGTTGCTGTATGGTTAGGTCAGGGCGACAACGGAGGTTCTTATGGTTGGTGTTGGTTTTGGCGAGTGAATTTATAGTGTAAATGAATTTACGTTTGCTTGATTCATTTTGCAGATGACCCTGCACAAGTGTGGGGCCACAGAGCCGTCTCTGTTTTTGAGCTCTCGGCCAATGCGGGAAATGTCAAGTATTTCATCAGCGGAGATGGTTGATGCTTGATAATCACTGATGATGTTTCGGACAGTTGTGATGTCATCATTGTCACTGATGTCCTCTAGACCAAATAAGATGGCGTTTGGACGTTTCCGTTCACGCTCAACGGCTTCTCTGATGAGGATTGGGATATTATCAATATTTGTCTGGGTTGTGTTTATTTGTGGATTGGGTTTTGGATTGGGTTGTGGTTGTTGGGTAGAGATGTGTCCTATATTAAATGAACTATTATTGATTGAGGGAAGGAATGACTGAGTGGTTCACATTTTGTGAACAGAACCAAGAAGTTTATTACACAGATATAGTGGAATCTACAATAAATTTATTCACAACAGCTTTGCTGATGCATAACTTGTGAAATTCATAATGGATCATTTGCCCTGGTCACCCTGCTTAGAGATGGGTGGTGTTTTAATTGCCCAGGAACATGTGAAATGTATGATAGGTTGTGACTATATTAACACGGAATATAAAAAAATATTTCCTATTACAAATCTGGCTTTTCTCTATGGAATGCAAAACTGCATGAATTGAATAAAACCTACTTTGACTACAACTAGGAAAAGTCAGATTTGCCTCCTGAGATTAGTAACTGAACATCTCCTCCACTGTAACCTTTGCAATTGAGTTAACACAGCAGATTCATTGATTTTCAAGGAGTTGATTTTCTTCCTGCTTTATTCCATTTTAGACTAATTTCATTTTGCTAAATCTGATAAGAGATTTAAAAACCACAACATATTTTTTAGAAGAGATAATGCATTCACATGGGCATCCAGCCATAAAGTTCAATAAGGGCAAAAAGGTATTATTGTAAATGCCTGCCAATTGATATACACATTTCCAAAGTCACCTTAAATAGTTTAAAATGAATCTTTTTTTAGCTCAAAACTATGCACTTTCCAGTTATTATTATTATGATTGGTCAAATGTTTGGGCTGGGTTTTCCATTTTTGTCCACCTATTAAGTCCATCCCAAGGACCTAGGATAGGCAGATGTTATTGATTGATAATATTAAAGGTATTGTTGCGGGATATAGACTGTTCCAAGTAAAGCTCTCTTTTGCAATTGACTGGTGGTGATTTTTGTCAATGCTAATGCTGTTCAAGCGGTGCACCAGGTGTTTTAGGATTGTGCCTGATACTTTTGGTACTAACTTGCTTTCATTGCTTTCATTTGCCACAGTGATGCCATAATCAGCTGATTAATCATGATGTAATCAGCCTGTATTAAATTCTTGAGCAGCTAACTAGATGGTCTACTGTTTCCTCAGCCTTTTTACCCAGATGGCATTTGCTGTCTGTTGCTATCTTCTCAATTCTGACTTTATATGCATTTATGAAGGATTGGTCTTGTACAGCCTCTTTCTTCTACTTTTCTGTTCTTAGCCATTGTCAGGTTATTTATTTTGCTTGCTAGGTCTTTTTCTTTAATCATTTAGCTCGATAATGCTTTGCCTTGTCATTCTCTTCATTTGGTCTTTCTTATATGTTAGTTTAGTCTCTTTTGTATTCAGTAAACTTTCATGGTATACTAACTTTAGTGCATCTTCTTTCACTGTTCTTCAGATATTCTTCTAAAGCCCTTTTTTCTTCTTCAACTATCAAGTATACATGCAACATGGAAAACTAATCCTGCACCAAGTGAGAAATCAAATAAGTTCCTTACCAACCTAGCTGACAACTTTGTTGTCCAAAAGGTAGAGGGTGAAACTAGAGGGACAGCCATACTGAACTTAATTCTTACAAACAGAGAAGAAGTGATAGAGGGAGTTGAAACTGCAGGAACCTTGGGTGAGAGTGACCATGTCATACTAGAATTCAACATAACACAAACACAAGCAACAGAACATAATGACACCAGAGTCTTGGATTTTAAAAGAGCTGATTTCAATAAACTCAGAGAGAACTTGGGCAAGATTCCATGGATGAAAATCCTAAAGGGGAAAACAACTCAAGAATCTTGGGAAACTCTAAAAAGTATGATCATAGAAGCCCAGACCAGCACAATACCACTGAGAAAGAAAAACAAGAAATCCAAGAAGAAACCAGCATGGCTGCACAAAGATCTCTTTGGCAAATTGAAAGGAAAAAAGGACAAGTACAAAAAATGGAAAGAAGAACATACAACTAAGGCAGAATATCAGCAAATAGCCAGAATCTGCACAGACGAAGTCAGGATAGCAAAGGCTCAGAACGAACAAAGACTTGCAACAAAAGTCAAAGATAATAAAAAAAAAGTTTCTTCCAACATATAAATAACAAGAAAAAAATCAGGGAAACAGTCAGTCCACTAAAGAGAGAAGATGGCAAGGAAGTAACAGGCAACAGAAAGAAAGCAGAACTGCTTAACTCATTCTTTGCCTCTGTCTTCACGCAAAAAGAAACTGTAGCTCAACCCACCAAAAACATAACTGTAAAAGACAGACTAGAAATAAAAGTTAAAATAAGCAAAAAAAATAGTAAGAGAACACCTGTCTGATCTTGATGAAAACAAATCACCGGGGCCTGATGGATTACATCCCAAAGTTTTAAAGGAGCTGGCAGAGGTCATCTCAGAACCACTGCACCATATCTTTCAAAAATCCTGGAGCATCGGGGAACTACCAGAGAACTGGAAAAGAGCTGATGTGGTTCCCATCTTCAAAAAAGGGAAAAAAACAGACCCAGGAAACTATAGATCAATCAGCCTAACATCAATACCTGGGAAGATACTGGAAAAGATAATAAAAAAACAGATCTGCCAACATCTAGAAACAAGTAAAGTAATAACTAGCAGTCAGCATGGGTTTGTTAAAAACAGATCATGCCAAACCAATCTGATTTCATTCTTCAACACAGTGACTAAATTAGTAGACCAGCAAAATACTGTGGACATAATATATTTAGATTTCAGCAAAGCATTCAACAAAGTAGACCACAACCTACTTCTTAGTAAGCTAGAAAAAAGTGGAATAGATAGCACCACCACTAGATGGATTCACAACTGGCTGTCAAACCGTACTCAACGAGTAGTCCTTAATGGGTCTAAGTCTGCATGGAGGGAAGTAAGCAGTGGGGTGCCACAAGGTTCCATCTTAGACTCAGTACTCTTCAATATCTTCATTAACGACTTAGATGAGGAAATAGGGAAACTTACCAAATTTGCAGATGATACTAAGCTGGGAGGAATAGCTAACACCCAAGAAGATAGACTCAAGATCCAGATGGATCTTGACAGACTAGAACACTGGGCCATATCTAACAAAATGAAATTCAATGTAGAGAAAAGTAAAGTCCTACACTTAAGCAAGAAAAACCAAAAATACACATATAGACTGGGTGAAACCAGGCTCAATAGCAGTAACTGTGAGAGGGATCTTGGAGTCTTAGTGGACAACCAGCTAAATATGAGCCAGCAGTGTGCAGCAGCCACCAAAAAAGCTAATGCAATCCTCAGTTGTATTAACAGAGGGATACAATCAAGATCAAGGGAAGTACTAATACCACTCTATAAAGCCTTAGTAAGACCACACCTAGAGTACTGCATCCAGTTTTGGTCACCACATTATAAAAAAGATGTTGAGACTCTAGAAAAAGTACAGAGAAGAGCAACCAGGATGATTAGGGGACTGGAGGCTAAAACATACAACTGAGCTTGGCGAGTCTAGTAAAGAGAAGGACCAGAGGAGACATGATAGTGGTCTTCCAATATTTGAGGGGCTGCCACAGAGAGGAAGGGGTCAAGCTATTTTCTAAAGCGCCTGTAGGCCAGACAAGGAATAATGGATGGAAACTGAACAAGGAGAGATTTAACCTGGAAACAAGGAGAAACTTTCTGACAGTGAGAACAATCAACCAATGGAACAGCTTGCCCTCGGAAGTTCTGGGAGCGCCATCAGTTGAGACTTTCAAGAAGAGATTGGACTGCCATTTGTCAGAAATGGTGTAGGGTCTCCCGCTTGGGTGGGGGGTTGGACTAGATGACCTACAAGGTCCCTTCCAACTCTGATTATCTGTATCTGTATCTGTAACATTCTACACCTACCTATGCTTCTTGGTAAATAGAGTGTGTCAACATTGCTGTCAAGATGAAAGACATGATTCAATGTTGTTCTTTCCAGAACTGATGCATTTTTTTTTCAGGTATCATATTCTCATTGTACTTGTAATAGCAAGGAAACAAATCAATATTTTTTTTTATTTTCAATCTTTGTAAATATGTGACAGGTAAGCAACTTTTCTTCCAGTAGTTCTGCAGATGCTGATCCTGATTGCTCAGGCAAGAGGCCTGAGACTTGTAGCCCACCTGCCACCCAGCATTCAGGAACTCCAACAACTAGTAGAGTCCTTGTTGACCCAAACAATGATCAATCCAGTCTTTAAGTTATATATCACCATATTTTTTTATGGGAGAGATGCGTTTTTCTGGCTCTTCTGATAAGACCTCTCCAGTGTGGTGAATCTCTGACACAGTTCTCATCTTCAGTAGGAGCACACAAGGCCCACAACCAGTTCAAGGTTAGGTAGCAACTTTGTTGGAGATTCTTGTTATTATTATGGCTGATCACACAGTCAGCCAGATGTTTAGTTTTGGCCTTTTTGTCTGCCTATCAAATCTTTCCCAAGGACCTGGGATAGGTAGATGTGGTTCTTTGACAATGTTAAAAGTACTGGCATAATCTTTCTGTTTATATAAGCTGTTCTAATTTTTAAAAAATATATTTCAACATCATGCTGAAAACTCTCTCATAAAGTCTCACAGAATTTTGGCTACAGCCAAGGTGGCCCAAAAGTTAAAATACCAGATTAAGAGCTCATATACAGTACCTGGGTACAAATTCCTAGTCAAGAAAATTACTGAATTAATTACTAATTATTCAAACTGCATGCTCTGGGCTATTGTGATATAAAAATTCAGATAAAACCATATATGATCCTTGAACTTCAGCAGCAAATCTTTGTGATTTTTTTTTTTTGCCATCTATGGATCCAAAAATGTACTAAATACATTACTAAATGATTCATGGGTTGCAGTGCTTTGAGACTGTCACCATAAAGATTCATTCATTTTATGAGATTGCATTTTTTAAAAAAAATCTCTAAAGAGCTAAAGGCAATCCCCAGAAGTCCTTGTGTGCAAGGACTCTGCACAGACCTGAAAAATGCAAAACAACCTCATTGATTGACACTCTAGTTTTCTTTTTTCAAAACCTTCAAAGACCCCAGAAATGTTCTTCCCATCTGACTATTTTCAAAATGCATAATTATCAAGTGTACTTTTATAAAGAGTCCAACTTCTTTCTCACTATTATCAGAAACCCTGTCCCTGAAAAGCTATAATATCAATTCATAGAAAGTCATGTATTTTTAAAGCAGTGAATTTTGTTTTGTGTTTGAGACTGACTGGCGATCTTGAACAGTATACAGCAATTGCCTGCTTTTCTCTTTTGATAGAGCTGCATAAGACAATACTCCCTGAGCTGTGAGCTAGAGTCCTTTACTGCAGTGGCCCCCAACCTTTTTTGTGCCACAGCCCGGTACCGGCATCACAAAATGATCCGCGGCCCAGTACCGGCATCAGCACGCATGATAAGGCAAGGCGAGCCGAGCAACCGGCCAGCCAGCCGTCCCCCGCTTCTCCCTGCCACCTTCAACTCCTCCTTTGTACCTTTTTTGTGCTTTCTTAATCTCCTCCGCCATCGGGACGGCTCTTCGTTCGAAGCCGCCCCTCCCCCTTCGATGAAACTAAGGCACGAGGATTCCTTCAGGACCCAAACGCCGCTTTCCAACCGGAAAAGCTCACCCGAAAGCACTTTCTCGTCAAAACAAGATGGCGGCGCCCAGCAAACTGGCAACCCAGTAGAAAATGATCCATGGACCGGTACCGGTCCGGGGCCCAGTGGTTGGGGACCCCTGCTTTACTGAATCTTCTTACTGTAAGAATTTAATTAAAATCATTAGAAGTCTTTGCAAATGTAAAACAGCCATCTATAGAATGGGGTTCCTTTGAAGTTTGTAGGGCACCCCACTTTTTTCTGAGCTAAGAAATGCTAAGCTATTTGTGCTTAACCCCTTCCATCTCCTGCAATTCCTTCATTCACGTCCTCCCTACAAAAACAGGGTAGCAGAACTACTGTGCCCTAATAGAGGCTGCCTACTAGCATGCATTGCTGCTTTAGGCTTACTGTTCTGCAATCAGGGATTTATACCGAAATATTGGAAGAAGAGGCAACCTTTTTAGCAAGATGCGCAAATAATACATCTCATTTCAAATTCAGCTCATGGTGGGAATGTGTGGCGTTCAAACAGCATGCATTTACCATTGGTTAGTTGTTTGTTCATTCACTGTCTCATTCATTCATCTATTGCTAAAGGAATGCTAAAAAAAAAAACCTATTCAAGGAAAACTATTAATGATAAAACAAAATAATAAAACTGCAAAGAAAATCTGAAAATAGTTTTTTAAAAGACAAATTAAAAGGAAATTTGGTTTTTGGAAAAGTTTTATCTTGTTGGAGCAGATATAATTCCCTCAGAAAAGAGACTCATAATTGATGAGCAGTTCCAACTGTAGCAATTCCACTGCACACTGGTGCAAAAGGCACTACTTCTAGCCATGTTCTTGTGACACAGCTTTATGAATTGCAAGCTTGGCCTCCCTAGTTAATCTTAGCATAATAGGTGTGCTATAAGACAAGGTAATCTTTGAAATAGTCCTGTGCATTTTATGGCTTTACAGACTAACCTCAATACCTGCAGATAGGCAACTAAATAACAGTTAGTAACCCTGCTTAATAAGTGAGCAATTTTAGCACGAGCTGCAACTTCAAGATTATCTTCAAGAATAGCCCCATATACAAAGCATTGCACTAATCCAGTTGCAATTTTAATAGAACTTGGATCACAAATGCTATAATGTCCCTGTCCAAGTAAAGTGTATCAAAACTGGACATAAGTTCTCCTTGCTACTGAGGTCGTTTTAGTCTGGAATGACCCTCTATAAGATATTCAGACCTCCTCTAACATTTCAAATCAAGAATGTCATGTCTGTTTGGTTGGTTTCAACAATAGCAAAGCAATATTATGTCATTTTGGCAGTAAATTAGAATTTTGGTTACTGGACTCATGGAATGGTTGGAAATGAAAATTATAGCAAATTATAGCAATGACTTTCAGTTACTGGAAACAGGTATTGGCCACCTCTATCTGATAAGATTTTTTTGTCTTTTAGAAACAAGTGGCGACTGAAGGATTTGAGAGTCAACTGATTCAAATTGAGCGGCCATCTTGGTTTGGGCTCAAACAAAGGCAGTCTTGAGATTCTAAAGAGAAACAGCTTGAAGGCACAGTTTTAGTAGTTTCCAATTTAAATGGAAAATTTAAAAATGAAGGAATGAAAGAAGATGAAGGAATGAGAATTGGATTTAACAATTCTGGTTTCAAGAATTCTGCAATGTTCTCTTGGAAACAAAAATGTAAATGTGAAGACAAGCTGTTTGGGAGAAGGTTGTACAAATTTATACTGGGGAAAATCAATTGTGGGGCAAACTTTTGAAAAAAGAAATCACTAGTGTAATTGGTGGACATAATTAAATACATAAATAACTGACATAAGTTGGAAATAGTTTGATTCATTCATTGCTAGACAAGATTATTTAAGGTAAGAAATATTTTTCTTTATTTTGAAAAGTCTAAAAATAATGAAAATCTCTTTTAGAAATATAAATTGACTTCTAATGTTCCAGTTTATATTTCAATTAAAATGTTTTAAAACTGAATAGGCATTCCTCAGAAGCAGGCTGCGTTTTTATCTTTTCCTTTTGTTTCTTCCAATGAATGAATTTAAGCCAGGTTCGAATCTTGCACAATATGAAACTTAATAAAGCCTTCAATAAAATGCCTCAGTATAGTCTCCTTCATGAAATAGTAAAATATAGGCTAGATGATACTTGTCTAGCTAAATAATCTCACCCAAAAAGTGTTCTTTGAAGGGGCATTTTAAGTGGAGAGCCACAGAACTATGTTTTGGGCCCTATGCTGTTCAATATTTTTGTCAGTAACTTAGTGACATAGTTGAAGATATTCTCTATACATGATACAATGCTAGAAAGAGAAAGAGAGTAGGAGGTTAGAGTAGATTATGGCCTCTTGCAACTCAGCTAGTATTTCATTAAGGTTATTTTTCCCCAACCCAAGACTGATGTCCAGTAAAATGTCATTACTAGTTTAGATATGGCATCATGCATTAAAGTTTTTAATGTAGTGGAAATTCTGGTGCAATTGTATATACTGCTCTATGGAAAACTGTTGGAACTATAAGATAAAAAAGAAAATTATTATTACATGAACACCAGAACTTGTATTGCTAGTTAAAACTAGATGATGAAGTCACCTTTTCACCAAGAAATGTAAAATTATTTCCAGTTAAAGCATGCATACAGACACACAGACACAGACACACACACGCACACACACAATCCATTTGATGTGAATGAATAATTGCATTTAGTTATATTATATGACATATAATGTGATGAATTAAATGAAACTATATTGTACCAATTAAATAGCCATTCCAGAAAAAAAAATGCTATTGCTACTGCATGTCTTGATAGCATGGATATGAAATGCAAACAATGCAATCCCAATCTCCGAAGTAAAGTCATTTAATTCCAACAATGCTAATTTGTTTGTAATGTTGCAAACTACTTATAAAAAAAACCCACTGAGGACTCTTCCATTCTGTATACATAGCCTACATTTATATGTCCATTTGAGGTTGTGTCATGCCCCCGTCGGAATCTGACTCGGAGGAGGAAGCCGAACAGCTGACAGGAAGTGGGAGTGTGGCTCCGTTGGCTGTGGAAGAAACTGGGGAAGGGCAAAGTCCAGCTAAGCAGAGCCGGGGAGAGGTAGAACAAGGAATAGAGAATTCAAAGGAAGACCCAGGCCGACCCCCTCTTCATCCTAGGGCACGCAGGGAGGAATGGAGAAGAGAGCAACATGGGTTGTGTGACTGCCGTCGCCTCGCCTCCCTGTCCGCAGATGGGTGGGCGCTATCACTGGCTCAGGCAGCCTCTCCCGGTGGCCCCTTTGGGTTCGGTCTGGAAGGACTTGGAAAGGAAGCCAAGCTCGGGTCGGCCCGGCTCTTTTGCTTGGCAGGTGGGCGTGCACCTGCGGCTTGCTTTCCCGGCTCTGCCCAGCCCGCACAGCTGTGGCGTGGCCCTGGCAGGATGAGCGGAGGGCCCTGCAGGAAGGCGCTCACTGCCTTGGCAAGAGTTCCACCACCGGGCAGGAGGGCCCGCCTGTCAGCTGCGCTGGGCACCCCAGGTGAAGCTCTTCATGCTCTGCCTGGCACCAGGCAGGGATGGTGGCTGGGCACTTCTCCCGGGGTGGGCCGATTCTGTGCTGCGGCCCTGGGAGATTCGCCTCCCCACATGGGGTTGGGCTGCCCTCTCGGGCAGGGGAGGCTTTGTCGTACCGGTAGTAGGGCATTGTTTTTAAAAGAATTGGCTTTGCCTTCGAAGGTGAAGGGAAGGTGGCGACAGGAGTGCCTGAAGCCGAGTATCTCTGCCGGGCTCCGGTTGCAGGGAAGAGCCCTGGCTAGCTGCGCATGGCTGCGCCAAATGCCACGGTGTTGCTCTAAATGCCGCGGCAACATGGGGAGAAGGGAAAGCAATGGTGGCAGAAGGTCTCCTGATACGAAGTGCCCCACCAACGCCGAAGTCAACGCAGGTAGCACCATATCCGGGTATGCAACAAAAGTACTTCCTAATGGCAAGCCCCCCTGCCATTTCCCCCCATTTCACATGTTTAATATAGGCCTTAATTTGGGGGGAGGGGCTTAATTTGATTTTATGCCTATAAAACATGCTGGGACTTCCTATTGGGGGAGGCCGTATTGTTGGAGAAACATGGTATGTTCCTGGCATCTTCCCAACTGTGTGAGTTTTGCTGTGCTTTCAAGTCTGAAATTCTTTCTTCTGCCCTGTCAAACTTATTACTTCAGTTTGCTTTGGTTTGATTTTAAGTTACAGTCTGTGTGTACCTTGTTTTGGACTTAATTTTCTACAGTTAAAGGCTGTTCCTGGGAGAGTTTTTCTCCGGCCGAAGGTAACCGGGACATTGGGGGCAAAGTTGGAGATAATAAAGGGACTCTTGTTGCTTATTTGACTGTGTTGCCTTTGTGCCACGGCCTGGGTCAGCACAGATTACAGATTACATCACAGATTTTTCATTATTACCTTACAGATTCTTTTCCCTGTCGCCAAATATATTTTTAAAACAATTGCTGAACCAAGATGTGGTGCAGAACATAGAAAGTGCTAATAATTCTCCCTCCAGACAAGTTGCCCTTTTTATACAAGATGCTATTTAGTCTATACATTTATTTACTATAACAGAAAGGTTTAACTGTAACTGTAGCTTTATGGCTACCAGTTTATATTATGAAATTTATATTGTATTGTAAAAATAATGTATAGGAAGCTTCAAAGGGTTTTGAACTCAGCGAAACCTCAGCTGAAACTCCTCTTCAAAGTAAAGTGCCACACCAAAGTGGTGTTTCCTTCAAAACATTCAGATGAGAGAAGCATTCCTGCTTTGATTTTCATACTAAAAAGTTTCTGCTAAAAGATAAGACATAAATCAAATTTATCATTATTTTACAATGAGAACTGAAAACTTCACAACTCCTTACAGAATACAAAGACTTTAATATACATGAACACAGAAATAATGACATATTTTTTTTCCCC
The DNA here is from genome assembly GCF_049901735.1 of Notechis scutatus. Taxonomy (NCBI): domain Eukaryota; kingdom Metazoa; phylum Chordata; class Lepidosauria; order Squamata; family Elapidae; genus Notechis; species Notechis scutatus. The sequence goes on along the minus strand of NC_142011.1, from coordinate 141,790,880 downwards.
ACGTTTGCTTCCACAGGAAAATTAAATATAACAGAATAGAAATTGTTGTTTAAGGTCAATCTTTTCCTTTTCATGGGAGAATTGGCAGGTAGGAAAGGGGGAAAAATTCAGGGGGGAAATGTATGACTTGGTTTGTGAAGATATTGAAGATCTGTACAAAATTATTGCAGTTTCACAACTCAAATGTGAACTGATCTACTGCCATGTTACATATGGATGATGATCTATTAGACCTACTGGGAAGGGAGTTTATGTGGCTCTCAAGACAAAGCTAACGGGAAAGTTCTTCCCATGAAAGTGGCCAATCAGTTCATGTGGCCAGGCCAGACAAAAACAGCAAGAAGTTACTGGTAATATGGGCAAATCATGGCAAATTCTCAAAAAAAAAAAAATCCATTACAAAAATTAAAGCAAGAGAGGGGGAAAAAAATCTTATCATATTTTTACATTCTAAACCAAGGATGTGAAATCTTGGGAAGTTTAAGACTCATGGACTTCAACTCCCAAAATTCCCCAGCTAGCATTGCTGACTGTAGAATTCTGGGAGTTGAAGTCCATGGGTCTTAAACTTCCCAAGGTTGGACCCTCGGATTCTAAACCAAAAGTTTCCCAATCCAATACTCCTGAAGCTGCATCATCCATGTCATTTTTCAGGTTCCACAACAGTCTTCTTCCCTAACTATTTAGAGGTTCTGGGCTCTCGAAGTTCCACACAGATTAGTTCTTATCAACTGAACACATTTTTCTCTAGTTTTACCTCTTCTTATTACATTCAGAATTCTGTTTTTGACCAACTGGATGAAGAGAAATGTATAACCAGAGAGATAAATCCATGATATGGATGCAAATATTTCAGAATTAATCTCTGGCACCACAAATAAGGACTGGAAACAGACACCTTTTTATTTCCTGTCAATCTAATTGAACACAAGGTAGGACACCTGAACTCTTCCAGTTACTGCAAAATACCTCCAGCAATTTCAGGCAGATCAACAATATGAACTTGCTGAAGTTCTATAAAATCTAGAAAGTGCTATATGCCCCATACCATACTGAAGTAAATGGACCAATGGCCTGTCCAGGGGTGGGATCCGATCGGTTCACGTGTATATCATTGTCAGCTAGCTGCCTGGACAGTTGAGCAGCGCTGCGTGTGGGTGCACAGCGGTTGAAAAAGCACTTTTTTCCTTTTTGTCGTGCAAACAGCTGCGGTTGAAAAAGCAGGAAATAAAGGTCAGGTAAGAGCCCGGGCGGGCGAGTGGCCCAAAACAGGAGCAGACATAGAACTGGTTGTATGTATGCTCTCTGTCTACTGCTCTTCAGAGCTACCGGTTCTACAGAGGTGGACAGAACCGATAGAATCCTACCCCTGGGCCTGTCTCATTTTCTTATATTGTAAACCAGGAAAAAAATTCTGCTACCTAGAACTTTTCCCTCATGATTACAAAATAAGGCAAAAAGAAGTTAAGCAGAAAGATACAGGGGAAATGGCATAGGAAAAATAAAAAAAAGATGTAGCTTGTTAGACTGTTGAAAGGATAGAGTATGATCACAAAACTGATAGGTTGCCATATCGAAGTTCAGGATAAACCTACCAAATCCACCTAAGTCAGGTATGGATGGTTAACAAGCTCTGAGAAGGTCAAAGGGAAGCAGGTTAGGCCTCAGCCCTGATGGCGGATAGCTCCCACTGGGATGCCTCTGCCTCAAGGCAAATGGCTGCTGCTTTTCTTTCCAAAAACAGTCTCTGCCTGCCTCCCCAAACAAAGAAGACCTTCCTTGCTCTATTAGCCATAAGTAATTTTTATATAGTCAAAAGTAATTTGCTCTATTAGTCATTAGGGTCATTTTCAGGCTCATCCTTAACTGGCAATCGGTGGAGGAAAATCTTCAACTCACTAACATCAGTGTTAACATTGCCATTAAACTCAGCAGGGCAGGACCCATTGGGCGGGGGGGTTCCTCCTTGCAAAAGAAAAGAAAAAGAAGAATTTGCAGCAGTATCAAAAACAGTACAGAAACAAGGGGGCCTCCTAGGACAGGCTCTCATAAATGATTACCTCCTGACACTAGTTTTGTAAATGGCAATTTTCTGCTACTATCTGTAACTAAGCAGTATTTCTTAAGGTCATTGTTTTATAGCTCGTGGAAGGTTTTCATAAGGTGCACATTGTACCATCACCCCCCCCCTCTCATTTAATTGCATGGATCACTGAATTAAATCAAATTGGCTTTTGGGCCTGATGTGGTGGGGAGGGGAAAAGAATTCTTATTTCTTTCCATTACTCAAGAAAATTATTATAGCTTGCTCACCAAACACAAATTGCTGCCTTTATTGGTACGTTCTGTGGCTACTTCGGAAAGCAGCAAAGTGTTTACATGTGCCGCACGCATATACTTTGGGGTTTTAATAGCTGTTTGACAAGAGATTAAAGGCAGAAATATGGCATTTTATTAAAGCAAACATATCAGCATGCCTACCATGATAAAATGGTCTAGTTTTCTTCAGACACAAAAGTTTCTGTTGAGTGATACCTTTGAAATTCCTTGAGGGCACCCTATTATTCACTTCTCTCAGCAGAGAGCAGCTGCAAATGGCCTCCAATTTTCAAAGAGTATTGCCTGGTCATTCTTTACTGTCAAAATGAAGAAGAGCATAAAAGTTAAGTCAATAAAGTAATATGAAATGCTTAATATAAAAATTCAAGAATGAATGATTAACCATTAAAAACTTACAGTAGCTATTTCAGCCTAGGAAAAAAAAAAATTAACATTTCCCCTGGAACCTATTAACACTCCTTGTAAACAATATTCTTTCTTGAAATATATAGTCTTTCCCCTATTCTCTCCATACCCATGGCACTTTTTCTTATATCCACTTTCCCACCACAGATATGTGGTTAAATTCCTCTGGAGAAGGTATTTGGTACCCCTACTTTGATACAAAGGGAAGAAATACAGACAGCCTTTCCCTTCTCCCTCCACCCCCTCCCCACAATATATATACCTCGCCTCTTTCAGGTTTAAAACCTTCCATTACAATCACAGTACCTGTTGTAGCTCTGACAGGGCCCTATAAATACAGCATGCATCAAGTGCTTTTCTTGCACTAAACTATTCTGAGATAAAAATGTTGTGTGTCTTTGAACACATAGAAAGGAAAGAAAGAAAGGGAGGGAGACAGAACAAAAAGAAGAAATTGTCTTTCCAAAATGAAATTACGGACGTGTGTGTGTGTGTGTGTGTGTGTGTGTGTGTGTGTGTGTGTGTGTATATATATATGTGTGTGTGTGTGTGTGTGTGTGTGTGTGTGTGTGTGTGTGTGTTTTCTGAGGTTCTCGCGGGTATTTGTATGTGGATCTTTGGTTATTCGGGTTTTCTCCCGCGTAAGATTGGAAGTATCTAGGCAACGTTTCGATGAAGTCTCATTCATCATCTTCAGGCTTGTGTCTTCGGCTCTGTGCTTCTCAGAGTGATGTGAGCTTGCAGCTGCTTCTTCCTTTTAACTGCTAGTGGGGGTGTGACTTGATTGGGTGGGGGCTTGGCTGTGTTCTGATTGGGTGGGGGTGTGTTCTCATTGGTAGGGGGTTTGGCTGTGTTCTGATTGGCTGGGGGGTTGGCCGTGTTCTGATTGGCTGGAGGTGTGTTCTGTTCAGGTGGGGGCTTGGTTGTGCTCAGGTTAGTCTTAGTTGCTGGGGGATTTGAGCTGGTGAGCTGTGATCCTGCTGTTTGGCTTCGAGTTCGTGGTCGTGCTGCATCTTCATGATGGGCGTCAGTTCGCTTCATGTATGGCTCGGAGAGGTTTGAAGTGGGTAGTGATGCAGCTGCAGTGCGGCTTCTGGTCCGTGGTCATGTCTCATCTTCTGTGTGGGTGTGAGTCTGTTTTCTACATGGAAGTGTGGTGGTGGCATCTTGTGTGGCTCTCATGGGTGTGGGTCTGGTGTCATTCTTCCTGTTAGGTACTCGTCTGTTCATGAGGGCGGGTTTCCAAATGGCTGGTAGGCGGGAGGTGTCATCTCGTTTATTCATGCTGTGTGGGCGTTTTTCTATCTCTATGGCTTCTCTGATTATTCTGGTGCTGAAGTGTTCGGTTTTGGTGATAGTTCTGGTATTTTTAAAGTCAATCTCATGTCCTGTGGCTTTGAGGTGTTGGACCAGGGAAGAGGTCGGTTCTTCTTTTTTGATTGAGTTCTTATGTTCTTCAATGCATGCACTTATTCTTCTGTTAGTTTGTCCAATGTATGTGGTGGGGCAGGCAGTGCAAGGGATTTCGTATACTCCTTGGTTTTCTAACTCGATTTTGTCCTTAGGGTTTCTTAGGATGGTGGATATCTTTCTGTTTGTGCAGAATGCTGTTTTAATGTTGTGTTTTTGGAGGATCTTGCTGATTTTGTTTGTAGTGCCTTTTATATATGGGAGGAGGGCTTTGCCGTTCTCTTGTTCTCTGTCTTGGATTTGGTTGGGGTTTCTTTTTGGATTAGGTGGGTAATCTTCTTTCTTTGGAATCCATTGGCTGTCAGCACGCCGGTGAGAGTGTGTAGTTCGGTCTCTAGGTGTTGTTCATCAGCAGTTAAAAGGAAGAAGCAGCTGCAAGCTCACATCACTCTGAGAAGCACAGAGCCGAAGACACAAGCCTGAAGATGATGAATGAGACTTCATCGAAATGTTGCCTAGATACTTCCAATCTTACGCGGGAGAAAACCTGAATAACCAAAGATCCATATACATATATATGTATGTATGTATGTGTATGTATGTATATATGTAGGTCTAGGTGTGTTCAGGTCTTTTCCCGTGTAAGATTAAGAGTATCTTGGCGACGTTTCGGCGAGGTCCCACTCTCCATCCTCAGGCTTGTGCTTTCGGCTTCATGCCAGTGCAAGCTGTGCAAGTGTGTGTGTATATATGCACACACACACACACACACATGTATATATATAGTCCCATCCAGTGGTGGGATTCGATTTTTTTTTTACTACTGGTTCTATGGGCATGGCTTGGTGGGCATGGCAGGGGAAGGATACTGTAAAATCTCCAGTCAGAGGTGGTATTTGCTGGTTCTCCGAACTACTCAAAATTTCCACTACCGGTTCTCCAGAACTGGTCAGAACCTGCTGAATGCCACCTCTGGTCCCATCTGAGGCACAAATCCTGCTGGGTGACTTCATTCTCTCACAGCTCTAGGAAACAAACCATGGCAAACCATTTCAGAAAACTTACCCCCCCAAAAAAAAACACCCTGTAGTGGCCATCCAAATAAAAATACAGCTAACTGGGAAGCTGGGAATCAGATGCTATCATGGGGCTCACTGTCCTCTGACTGTGAACAGAGGGAAAGGACGAGTTTCTGCCAGGATTTGGCAGGAAAAGTTTGATGGTGCTTTTGTGAAAAAGTGGGCTGGAGTCCTGGATGAAAAGTGATTTAAGGCAAGGTTGAAAGTTAGTGTCATTAGAATTGTGTTGGTGTTTGTTATATTTAAACTTGTGGAAATTTTGTTTGAGTACCTATAAGAAACTTTATATTTTGTTTCAGTCCTGACCATTGGCCTTCTATCACCACTCTCAGCTTTGGCTTAGCTCCAGACTCATTTTAGTTTCCCTTTGGTAAGTGGCCAGGGTGGGGTGAGTATTTATCTCACAATCCTCTCCTGATTCCCTAAAGCAGGGGTCTCCAACCTTGGCAACTTTAAGACTTGTGGACTTCAATGCAATCCCCCTCCCACAGGAATGAGATAAAAACAACAAATATCCCCAGAGCATGCTTACAGTGTGTTTATATTCAATTGTGGAAAGGTAGGGGCTCCAAGGGTGGTAGCTTATAAATATTGACAATTTTGAAATATTATTTATTTTCTATAGAACGAGGAAATTTGCAAGATCTTGAAGAGATTATTACATTGCATGCTTGTGAGCATTGGATACGGATAGGACAATTAACACGGGGCAGCTTGATTTCATAGAAAAAGGCATATGAGACTGATTTTATTTCCTTTTCTAACTGGATTAGCAGTTTAATAGATGGGGGAAATGATATAAGTGCCTTCAAGAAAGTGTCTCATGGTATCCTCATTAATAACATATGAAAATATGGACTATTCTACAATCATAAATGGCTGCATGACCACACCAAGAAGGTATTCATAAAAAGGCTCAACAGAGTAGTATCAAATCAAATGCCGCAAGACTCTGCCCTGGATCCTTTATCTCCAATGTTTTTCATTAATGTCCTAGATAAAGGAATCCAGAGAAATAATTTCCAATTTGATAATCCCACGATTCTGTGAATTACATAAGTGAAGTGACCTTATGGAAAATGAAAACGCTCCCAGGTGGTTTTTGGTTGTCTGGTTGCTGAGAGGCTACACTGCAGAGGTGGTATTGAACCAGTTCGCACAGGTTCAGGTGAACCGATAGTGATGTGGCATGGGTCGCTGAACTGGTGGTGACCCTTGGCTGGCCACGCCCCTGACCTGGTCACCCAATCTCCCACTTGCCCCAGTCGCTCTCCTAGCTTTCCCTACCATGTGGCGCAGCTCAGACGGATGTCCCAGGGCTGCTGCACATGCACACACTGTGTGTGCAGCCGCTACACATGCAGTGCACATGTGCAGCAACCCCAGGACATCCGCCCACCTGCCCACCCTCCCGGAGGATGTTTTCTTCCTTCTCCCGGTGGACATGCCTCTTCCAGCCCAGCCCGGCCAGCCAGCCAGCAAGTGGGTGGGCAGATGTCCCAGGGCTTCTTGCCCCCCTTGCCGTGAGATGCCTGCAGCTGCTGCGTGTTTTTTTCGGTGCAGCTGCAGTCCAGCCGCCGCAACAAAAAAGTACACCCTGTTCTATGTGCTGGGCCTGGCAAGTCTGAGTAGCCGGTACATAGAACAGGGCAAGCACCCAACCGTTGGAGAAGCAGAGCGAAGCCAGAGATCAGTAGCTGCCTCTTTCACAGCGTAAGAAGCCTCCCCGAATGGGCTGGCTGGTCTCCTCCTTCTCTGCCTATTTGTTCTGTATGGCCGAGGAGGAGACCACCAGCCAGCCTATTCGGGGAGGATTTCTGCCCAAAAAAGACAGCTGGAGACCACAGAAGAGTCACCTCCAGCAGTAGCCCCTTTGGCCAACTGATCTCCCCCTCGGCCATACAAAACAAACAGGCAGAGAAAGAGAAGACCAGCTGGCTGGTTCAGGGAGGAGTTCTGTGCTGCAAAAGAGGCAGCTACTGATCTCCTGCTTCGCTCTGCTTCTCCAATGGTCTGGCGCAGCCCTGTTCTATGCTCCGGCTGCTCAGACTTTCCAGGCCTGGCATATAGAACAGGGTGTGCTTTTTTTGGTATGGCTGCTGGACTGCAGCTGCACTGAAAAAAAAGCATGCAGCAGCTGCAGGCATCTCGCGATAAGGAGCCCTAGGACATGTGGTCATTTGCTGGCAGGCAGGGCTGGGCTGGAAGATGCGCGTCCACCAGGAGAAGGAAGAAAGCGTGCTAGGAGGGCAGGTGCCGGGCAGGTGGGTGGATGTGTGCACTTAAAGGTTGACTTTAAGAGCGCCCCCATGGAAGAAGCTGAGAACCGAGAGCAAAAGTAGTGGCCGCGGGGGTGATGGGCGTGTGTGTCCCTCCACAAGGAGTGTAAAGGGAGGCAGATACCATGCCTCTGAGGAAAAGAGGAGGTGCTGAAGCCCTGGCTGTCACCCGGGAGAGGACCGTGGAGGGACCCATCACATGTCCCTGTCGCCCCCACCGCCGCTACTTTTGCTCTTGTTCTCGTTCTTCCATGGGGCACTCTTAAAGTCGATCTTTAAGAGCTGGAAGACATTTTGTTAGATCACCACCAACTCATCACTGGGAGAGGTGTAGCCCCTGAATTCACAAGAAGTCTTCCTTCACGCTCCTTGTGTACACCGGGAGCACCTAAGCAGAGTGAGAGGGAGCGAAGTTGACCGCTATGAGGCGAGCGTCTTGGCTTCCCCTTTTGCTCTTCACAGTCACCCGGTGCAGTTCTTTACTTGGGCAACCAGACGGCCGCAGCAGCAACAGGCAGTGCCGCAACAATGAGGTACAGTAAAATTTGGCAGTGCAAATTTATCTCTGAGGGGCTTCTGGCAAAAAACAAAACAAAAACCACCCCAAAACAAAACCCATTCGGCAGGCAGACTCGGCAGGCAGTTGTGATCTTGAGTTGGACTTTTTTTTTGTCAGCCCAAGAGCAGAGGAGGAGGGGAAGGTATGTAGGAAATCACCCTGTCTCTGCAGCATCGGTCATGTGACTAAGTGGGCGTGGCCAACTCGACGTCACTCGCAGCACGGTGCCACACTACCTTGCTCAGTTGGCCACACTCACCCAGTCACATGACCAGCAAGCCACGCCCACCAAACAAGCCACACCCACAGAACCAGTAGTAAAAAAAATTGAATCCCACCACTGCTACACTGCCATTTAAAAAAAATAAGGAAAAGTCACACTTAAGTCATTTTTAAAGCTATTGTGTTGTATATTAAGACTGATCACCCATTCTGACTCAACATGTCTAGGAATTATTAGGGAATGATAATTCACTTGCAGTAGCAGTCTTAACAAATGATGAAACAATAAGCTAAAGTAAGTGTCTACGGAGATTCTCTGTCAACCAAGTCACGGATGTCCCAAAAATGTTTTTTCAAGGGTCAGCTGGTCTTTCTGGTTGTTTTTTTCCAGTTTTTCCTTTGAAGACATTTTGCTTCTCATCCAAGAGAGCTGAAGAAGTTTCTTGGATGAGAAGCAAAACGTCTTCAAAGGAAAACAAAACAGAAAGTCCAGTTGCCTCTTGAAACAGCGCTTTTGGGACAAGCAAGAGTAAACTATAACAAAGGCTATTTGTACCAGAAATGTCAACCTGGGCAGACCAAGAAAAAGATGGATGGGGGAGAAATAAGTTATTACCAAACTGAAGAGCACTGATGATCCTAACAACTCTAACCACAAAGACATGAAATATCTGATTCAAGTATTCCTTTGAGTCTACCTTCACTTCATTTATGGCACTGCCAGCATGGTTGACATTGCTAAAGGGCCTACCATACACAATGTAAAGCAATTAATTCTGAGAGTAAATTTCATAAAGGGATATCATATTACTATATGGTATGGGGCCTGGTTGCATTTTTTTAATGTGGAAGTATGTATTGCAGTCAATAGTGCTACTCAATGAGAGACTCTATTGACTAATAAAATGCCTGACTGAGTGGATTCAGGTAGCTTTGGACATGATGTTAGGAGAGCCCATCACTTTTGGTCTTACAGACTTCAAAATTAATATTGCAGATGCAATGATAAGTGTAGTTCAAGATGTCATCCCTTCCTTGTTTTTGAATTGTTTTTGAACCGATCCACATGGAAGGCCATACTCTCAATGTGCTGTTTGTTCCCTACATCTTATCCCCAAGCCATCTACACAATGCTGCCAGTTAGATATCTGTGTCAGATCTGCCATCTTCAGCTTCTACACTTGGCATCATGTCATGATGATGGCATCATGTCATAAAATGCAAGGGGAGAAGAGGGGGGAATGGCATGTAGAAAGAAGAGACAGACCATGGGAAGGGAGGTGATAGCCTTGATAGAAACCAGAGGTGCCAGTACCAGAATACACCAGCCTTCAAGAACACCTGGCCTGAGAACGAAATGCAAAAGTGCATCAAACGGAGCCAAACATCCAGGCCATTCCCAAAACATCTAAATGGCACACCATTGAACATTGATGTCACTTGGTCAAGGGGGGAGGGCCAGGGAAAGGGGAAGAGGGTAACCTTTTACACAGGAATCTTTAGATCTAGCCTTTCTTTCATTACAACCACTTAACTTTAGAAAAGAACCTATCACTTCAACCAAATGGCGTCGAGGCTCCTTCTTTCCTAAGGAATGAGCTGGGTCAGGCCTGATGATCTCATTGTCTGAAAACTATTAGATGGATGGGGAGAAATAGTGTAACGCTCAATAGTGTCAATAGACCAATGGCTGTGGTTATTTGGACCTCCTAAATTTGGAGATCAACTATTTTTACTCCTGAATGCATGACATTGTCTATTTGTAGCTGGTGAAAATTTTTGGAGACTTCATGGAATTACTGCTCCTGTTCAAGGAGCAGATGGCAGCTATGGCCAAGAAGGACTTTGTATAGATTCATACTGTCTCTTAATGACATCCTTTTCTGGACCAGAAGACTCTTTAGACATTCAGTCATACTTTGATCAAATGTAAACTTGTCGTATATGCCCACTTAAGTTACATTGTGAGCTGCACTGATCACCAGTAGGCTTCCAGTTACAATTCAAGATGCTGGATACCATGTTTAAAACCCTTGATGACATAACTAGTAGTTACTTGAGGACACATATTCAACCTGATAATCAGCAAGCTCCAGGTTCCACTGTTAAACAGTGTCATCTAAAAAGACTGAGGAACTATGCCTGCTCTCTCACTGCTACTGAATTCTGGAACAGCATCCCTCTGGTATTTGCATGGCTTCCACCGTTGCTTTATTTTTTAGAAAAAGCCTTGAAACTTTTTTTCCCCTAGGCCTTGGCCTAATTTGTATGGTAAGATCCTATAACTTGCTTTTGCCTCGATGGTTCTTCTGTCGCTATCAAATTCTGTTTTAATTGATGTTTTAACATTCTACAGTACCCATACTAAGTTTTGAATTGAGTGGCCTTATGAATCTAACACTTACATATAGTCAGACAGACAGATAGTACCCTGTGTATGTAATTGTCAGGCATATGGAGCAATTGCAGACAATTAAATGTGACAGCAGGTAGCTTGAGTGATTGTGGCGTTGGTCTAGAGATGAATCAGATCAGACAAGCAAATAGCATCATTGTCAGGTTTAAGTTATGACAGTAAAGGAGGACAGAAAGCATGAATTTCTGGCCCTATTATGCCTACAGAGATCTGCCCAGTAGAACTCTTCAGAATTGTCTATCAGCCAGTGGCATATCAACATCTGAAGGTCTTTATAAGAAAGCAATTCAGATTTGTGCCAGATTTTATAGTACTTGGAGAAGTACTGTACCAAGACATTATTCCAGTATATCTCATATATATGAAATAGAACATATATGAAATAGAAGACAATGTCTGCTTTTCATTAACTCACAAAAGTTCAAAAGCTTAACCAGGCTATCCTAATAGAGCAGATGATATTTAAATCATGCACTGACATTTTGTCTTACAAATGCAATCTCGTCACATCCACGTTCAGTAGTCCAAAAATTCTTTCAGGACAGCTCAGTTAACTGTGAGTGAGGGTTTAAGACAAGTTATTTCAAGAGGCTTCCTAAGAATACCTGTTTTAAATCAAGTGCTGTCAAATAGTTTTCAACTTTCTTTGATCCACATTCAATTTCAACTTTATCTTGCTGACCTATAGCGCTGACTCTTTTAGCCTTCCACACTTTTCTTTTTTATTTTCTGCCTATACATTTTTATTTTCTCTTTTTCATCATATATGTAGGAGAATATAAAAAATAAAACCACATATATACTTCAGAAGTTTTTGTTTTATAGACATATGTGTATACATACCAAGAGAGCGTGTTAGAAATCCTAAAAAGAAATCAGACAGAGACAGGAAGTTAAATGATTGTGCAACAGACAAAAATATGTTGTTCAAATCTGAGAAAGTATTCTCCCTCAGGTGGTTTATAAAAGACACATTGGAGAAACTTGGTATCAGATGCCTTCTACACTATCTTTTATAGGAGTAATGACTATAATTTTAACAACTAGGAAAAAATAGACTCTTAGCAGAGAAGAGGGAGAAGGAGAAGAAACTTTAATGAAGACAAATGCATGTAGGAAAGGAGGAAATGCACAACAGGGGAGTAAAACTGAAAGGCAAAAGGTAGAGAATGTGAATACCAAGCATCCATTCAATGTGTGGGCATTAAGTACACAAATAAAATATCACTTGTCAAATAAAGGATCAAGCTTTTTTAAAGCTTGACACAAAGGGACTAAATGTCACTCTTTGAAAATATTTTATATATATTTAATAAATAAATATTTATAACTCACCCTACAGCAATGGCTCTCAGGGTAGGATGCAAACAGTGAAAACAATAAAGAACAAATCAAACAATAAAACAATAAAAACACACCACTGTGAAACAGTAGACTTTATAATCCAACTCAATACACTCAGAAAACTGGTTCAAACAGTGACAACCACTAACATCCCAAAGCCCAGGGTGCAGCCAGATCTCATTTGATGTTGAAATGAAACCAATGCCAGTAACAGTCTGATTTCAGTTTGAAAACACTCTTTTAGCAATGATGCAAAGTGGAGAATTCCCTGGAGTAGCCATTGTCCCATAGAATAATCCACCATCTACATACTTTATGTTTATTTATATTAGACATTAAAAAAAATTATGTTGATATTCTCGAGCTCCAGTCTCCCACTAATAAGTTGTGGGAGCGCCATCATTTGAGACTTTCAAGAAGAGATTGGACTGCCATTTGTCAGAAATGGTGTAGGGTCTCCTGCTTGGGCAGGGGGTTGGACTAGATGACCTACAAGGTACCTTCCAACTCTGATTATCTGTTGATCTGTTAATATAGTTTTAGTGGTCTGCTGTTGTTTTAAATGTTTTAAACCAGTGCAGCCTGCAGAAGAGTCATATTAGCTTCCAATGCACTAGGAGACGTTTAGATAGAGATTCTACTAACTTTTGTATCTCAGTCTGAAGAAGATAGGAAATAAAGTAAATTAAATTAAGTAAATTAAAACTTGAAAATATCTATAGCCACATGGCCATACAATTCTGTAAACGCTTACTTAAAGCAACTTTGTATGTTTTCAATCTTTCCCTTTTAAATGCTCGATAGTAGATAATAGCACTGCTTGAACATGCTATCAGATTTTAAACTGCAATTATGGAAGTAATGCTACAGTGGTAATTTTTTCTTAAAGTGGGGGGAAAGTATTTTCGATAGTAGGATGGGAAGGGAATGTTTATTTGTGATTATTTAGGTATTAGGCACACGTTAATATACAAATAGTGATGATGAGTAATTCTGATAGTGCCTGTAAGAGGAGTCAGTTAAAAGTTCCAAATCTGTCTGTCTGTCTGTCTGTCTGTCTATCAATCATCTATCAAATTGATCCAGGCTTTTGCTTAGATTATATATAATTGAACCACAGACAGGCAATTGATGCCCTTCTAAACATTGTTTTATTTGGTTTCCCGCAGTTTTGAAACATAAACTGAACAATATTTAAAGTTGGAGTCCAACAATATCTTGACATCTATACAATACACATTGTGAAGCCATGGCTAACCTTTATTTAAGATAGGTGTGTCCAACTTGGCAATTTTAAGACTTATGGACTTCAACTCGCAGAATTCCCCAGCCAGTATGACAAAATTATCTAGTCTATTATATTACCATGCCTTTTTATCCAACCATTGATAAAACAAATCCCATATCATATAAAATTGCTTATCTTCTTGTTTTCTAATTTCAAATGTCAGTTTACTCATTTCAGCACAGTCCATAATTTTTTTGATTACTTCTTCCTGCATAGGTATTTTGTCATTTTTCCAGTTCTTCGCAAATACAATTCTAGCCGCTGTTAAAACATTTACAATCAAATATTTCAGTTCTTTATTGTATATGTCCGGTATGACTCCCAATAAAAAGATAAAAAATCTCTGGTTTAAAGTCTATATGTTGTTTTATCATTTTTTCCAACCATGTGTGGATTTTAGTCCAATATTTCTTTGCGTCTGAACATGTCTACCACATATGGTAATATGAACCAGGTATCTGATGACATTTCCAGCATTTATCCTATTTATTCTTAAACATTCTCGCAAGTCTCGTTGGGGGTAGGTGCCACCTGTAAAACATACAAATTTTCTTTATATGCAGTTGACATTGTCATTTTATAATTGTGAGACCACAATTTTTGCCATTTTTCCAAATCAATCCCATATCCAAAATTTTTCCCCCAAGCAATCATCGTTTCTTTAACTTGCTCCTCCTCCAATTTAAATTCTAATAGATGTCCATAAAGTTTTTTAATTATCTTTTCATCAGTAACCATCAAAATTTTATCTAAGTCAGTCAATTTATCATAAATACCTTCTGCCTTGGAATCTTTATCAAACCTAGATTGTATTTGCAAATAAGAAAACTAATTCATTTTTACACCTTGTTCTTCCAACGTTTGCATAGATTTAAGTTCACCCTTTTCATTCAATAACTCCCCATATCTAACTGTTCCTTTTTATATATTATTGGATAAGAAAAAGCTTCAATAGTTGATATCCATGTTGGAATTTTTAAATAATATTGTCTTTTTATCTTCTCCCAGCTCAAAAACAATGCCTCACGAATATGTCTTCTAAAATACCCCTGTGTTTTAGTTTCCTTATACCAGAGAAAGGCATGCCATCCCAGCTGCAAGTCATGGCCTTCTAAAGTCAATAATCTACTGTTCCTTAGTGTTAACCATTCCGTTACCCACATCAAACTTGTCACCTGGTAATACAGCTCCCAATTGGGCAAGGCAAACCCTCCTCTTATTCTTGCATCTTGTAACAGCTTTAATTTTATTCTTGCTTTTTTACCCTGCCAAATATATTTCAACATAATTCTATTTAAATCTTCAAAAAACTCTTTCCCTAATCGAATAGGAATTGTCTGGAATGAATGAATGAATGAATGAATGAATGAATATATATATATATATATATATATATATATATATATATATATATATATATATATATATATATAAACTCTAGGCAATATATTCACCTTAATTGTAGATATTCTCCCAATCAATGATAGTTCCAATTTTTCCCATTTCATCAAGTCTGTCGCAATCTGCTGTTTGAGTTTAACATAGTTATCTTCCTTCAGGGTACCGCATCTTGGTGTAATATAAATCCCTAAGTATTTAACCTTGTTCGTGACCTGTATTTTTAAAGTTTCTTCCAACTCTTTCTTCCATCTTGTTAACATATTCTTTGTTAATATCTTTGTTTTGTCTTTGTTTTGTCTCTTTGGCAGAGATTCATTTTGATCAGTATGAATAAAATTATTTAAGTATTTAATTATTTTAGTTTTTTTGCCAAAATTGAAGCAAAGATTTTATAGTCTGAGTTCAATAAAAATATAGGTCTATAATTTTTAACTTGCTGCAGGTCTGTACCTTCCTTCGGTATAAGTGTAATGTACACTTCTGACCATGTTTTTGGTATTCTTTTCTTTAACATAACTTCATAACTTCTAGAAGATGAAAATTCAATATTTCCTGAAAAGTTATAGAATTCCACTGGCAACTCATCTGGACCTGGAGCTTTCCCAGCATTCTGTTTTTTTAAGGCTTCTGTTAGTTCCATCATTGTTATATTTCCTTCTAACATTGTTCAATATTTTTGGGTATCTGAGGTAAGTTCGCTTTCTGAAGATATTGCTTGATTTTTTTCTTCTTGAATATTCTCTTGAAAGTATAGTTTTCCATAGTAATCTTGTATAATATTTTTCTTCTCCTCTTTTCCATAACAAACCTGTCCTTCTTTATTTATCAATTGGCTAATTCTTGCTTCTCTTTCTTTTCTCAGTTTATAAGCTAGCCATCTGTCTGGTTTATTTGCATCTTCAAAGTAATTCTGTTTGGCACTTTTAATTTTTTGTGCTAATTCCTCTTTTTCCATTAGTCCCATTTTATGTTTAATTGTATCCATTTTATTTTTAATGTCTTTTTTTGTGGGGACTTCTGTAAGTCTTTTCCCAGTCTTTTATAATTATCCTCTAATGTCTTAAATGTCTTTTTCTGTTTTATGTTTCTTCTCCTAGTATAATCTATTATCAAGCCTCTTGTGTAGGCCTTCACCTTGTCCCAGAGATTCTGTAAAGATGTATCCTCTTTTCTATTTTCTTTGAAGAAAAAAACAAGTTCTTTCTCTATTTTCTGTTTAAAGTCTTTTTCTTTCAGAATCATATTATTTAGAGTCCATCTAGATCTCCTCTTGTATCCTTTCCAAATAACTGATACTGGATTAGATCTGCCCATGTGCTTGTTTCTATTTCAATCTGTTGTACATTAGTCAATAGTTCTGCTGACATCCATATCATATCTATTCTAGACCAGGATGTGTGTCTATTTGAATAGAAAGTATATTGCTTACTTTCCACCTTTCTCTCTCTCCATGCATCTTTTAAATTAAATTCTTCTGTTATTCGAAGGAAGGATTTTGGTAGTATCTAACTTTCTTTGTTGTTTTCTGTGTTTTATAGTCCAACCGGTCATTAATTATTCCATTAAAATCACCCAACATACAGATATTAACATAGTCCAAATCAATTATTTTTGTATGTAATTTCCTATAGAATTCTTCTTGTTTATAATTCAGGGCATAAATTGCAATTAAAAGTGTTTTAATGCTGTTATCTATTATCTCCACCATCAAAATCCTTCCATCATCATCTGTATAAATTAATTCTGCCAAAATTGTTTCTTTAATATACGTATAATGCCACACTTCTTTTTTTTATTGTGCCAGCGATGTAAATAATTTCCCTAATTTTCCTTGTTTTAGTATGTATTCATGTTGCTTTTCAATACGTACTTCTTGTAAGCAGATTATATCATATTTTAATTTATCTAATTTGTGAAATACTTTCCTTCTTTTAATAGCTGAATTAAGTCTATTTATGTTCATTGTAATCAATTTTCTTTCATCCATGTTAAGCTTTATAAGAGGGTTTTATTGCTCTAGTAGATCTCAATTCTCATTGTTCTCTAGGTTCACCACCTACTGCACCTTCTTCTTTTTCTTTTTCAATTACTGCTATACACTCCTCTTGGAATTCAATTAGTGACTCTTTCTTTCTTTCTTCTTCCTCCTTTTCTCTAAAGTATTCTAAGTAGAATAGCTCAGCTTTTCCAATTCTGTGTCTTTGTTCCTGCCAAGTGAACAAAAGGCCTTCTGGCATCTGTAGTTTACTCCTCTTTTAAGTAGCTCTTTAGTCAAGAATAAATATTCTATTCTCATTTCTCTTACTCTTCTTGGTATCTGTTTCAGCATCACAATTTCTTTATTTTTATATTTTAGTGTTTTCTTTCTCGCCACCTGGAGTATCTGTGTCTTAATAATCTTCTTAGTAAATCTGATGTGAACTTTTCTTGGTAGTCTATTCCTTATTGCATATCTTGTGTAGACATGAAACACTTCATCCCATCCACCATCTTTTCTTTAGTTATTTCCAGTGCTTTTGCCAATATTTCTGCCATTGTTTCAGCAAGGTTTTCACCTTTCCCTTCTTCTATATTTTGAAATCTTAAGTAAAATTCTGATTTGTCTATTTCCCATCCTAATGATTCACCCCTGCCCTTCTCGATATCACTCAAATGAATATCAATATCTCCAATTTTCTTATCTCTTTGTATATCTTCTTCTTCAATTTTCTTGAATCTGTCTTCATATTTCATCATCATCTATTGAATATTTTCCACTTTTCACCTGTCTTTTCAATTTTTTGCTCAATTTTCTGAATTCCTTGCATGATCATCTGTAATGTCACTTCCTTCTTTTTATCTTTTTCCTGTTGTAATATTGTCTGTATAGATCATTGTCCTCCAGATGGTGAGGGGGTTGGTATTGAAGAATCTGGGGCTGTTGTCTTTCTACTCATCTTGTAATGCTTATCTGTAAAGAAGGAGAGAGAAAAAAGAAAAAAAGAGGAAAAAGAAAAAAAGGAAAAAAATGAAGGCAAACAGTTGCCACTCTAAAGGAAAAAAGGAAAAAGAAACTCTTCAGGCACTTGTATACCTTAATCCAATTATTTGCAATGCTAGATGTAAAAAATAAAAAAGAAAAAAAGAAAAATATTCTATATGTTCCTCTTAATAAACAAAAAGAAAACCAAAATAAAAGGTTCACATTCTAGTTCCTGGTTTAAAAAGTTAAAATCCATTTAAAGAGAAAAAGAGAGCCCCATTAGTTTGGGTGGGGGGTAGAAAGGGAAGCAAAAGGCAAAGAGCAATTCTAATATAAAACAAGCCTCTGCTGCCTAATATCCAAGGCTCTTTGCTCAATCAGCTCAGAGTTTTTCAAGGTCACTTCAAACTTCTTTCTTTAACTTCAACTCCAGACTCCAGCTATCTGTTCATAAATGTGCACCTGAATAAACAAACTGCCATGCTCATCTCTATCTTTTCCAATACACAGCTCAGAGTCCTTGATTGTAACACAAACTAGTGAAGAAAAAGAAGAAAGAAAGAAACAATGTATCCAAGCCTCTGGGTGGCAGTGCTACTTACTTTCCTTCACTTTCACTTCCCCCTCCTCAATCTACAACCAGGAACTAAAAGAGAGAAAAAAGTAAAATCTCCCCCCGCCCTTTTTTTAAAGGGAGAAAAATAAATCTTAAATCAAGCAGAAGAGTCTTAATCAAAAAAGAATTTTCAAAAGGATTGTTAAAAAAGGAGAAAGAAATACGAACAGAAATAAAAAGATTAAAAAGTGCCAGTCCAGCTTAAAGTAAAACAGCTTTGCCAAGTTCAAAATTCCAATAAAAAGGGGGAAAAAAGAACAAAACTTTCACTTTGACAATTAATCACGCCGCTTAAACTCTTTCCTCTTCACTTTCAGTCCACTTTCCTTTTTTCAGGGTATTCTCTCTAAGAAATAATAAGTAAAAGTTCATCTCACCAAGCTGACACACTTTCTTCCAATCTCTTCTGTTCTGGAGCTGTCCCAGCTTCAGCAGCTTGGAAGGCTGCCTCTCCACTGCCAGCAAAAAGGGCTTTCCCTGGATCAACTGGGGACTTTGCAATGTCCCTGGGATCAACAGGACATGCCCTTGTCAATCACCATCTCTACAGGACGGTTTAGGTCCATGGGGACCGACCAGCAGCTGAGATATCGACGGTGATCTTGGAGAATCAAGATCACCTGTCCAACCACCGTGACACCAGCTCTCCCCTGTTGTGTGAACTGAGTTCATTTTTTGAAAGCATACTTTTCAACTGCGAAGATCACTTATACAATATTTTTACAAGAAGGTCAGAGAAATAAATCAGAGATTTCTATCATTTTATTCACTGCTTTGCTTTTAAGTCAACTGTCATTTTATTGATTTTGTTTTTACTGTTACTTTCCCCCTGTTAATTGAAGATTTAAGGAAGGGATTTAAATCTTTTCTTTAAATAATAAAGTACTTGTTGCTTTGTCACATAGGAATGTATTATCATTAATTTTGAATGAAATATAAAAAGGAATGTAATGAAACAGTACATTAAAAATGTTCATCAGATTTGCAGCAGCCAGAGCACTACATCAAGCCTTTGCAAAGAATCCCCCATAACATGGCCTCTAAGTCATAATGTCTACATCTGTAGGCTTTAAATAAGCAGAGGAGTGATGCTAGCAAGGGATCTGAGCTTTCAGTGTCATTTTTTTTCATCTTCCAGATTTGATTCCCTAAGTCTTATGAAAGGCAAATTTGCAACTATCATTGAGGCAATGAAGAGTCTATTATTCATCCTTGCACTGTTGAAATCTGAAGAGTCTAGCTGAAACTACCTGAGCTTCTACAGTATTTTACTTCCCATACTTCTCTCTTTAGGCATTCAAATTGACAAATGCTCTTGTATATAATTTTTAAACCCTGCCTATATGTAATGCATCAGTACCTTGTTATGGCATCTTTGATTTCATTGTTTGCAAGGCTACTATATCAGCAGCACAAAACTGCCAAGACACTAAGCAGCCCAATTTTTCTTTAATTTCTCAGGAAATTGACAGCTTTATGAACTGTCTCTTTACCTATGCCTCATAAACATGTCAGGCTGTGGGAAACCATTCTAATTAAATCCCAGGAGAACTGCAAAGGAAGATTAGAGCTTCTTGGCAGATTATTAAAAAAAAACAGTTGTTCATATGTATACAAATATCTGTACTGGAACTTAACATTTGACAGAACAGCCTCAGAATTAACCCCACTGGCAATTCCATTCTGATGCCTACAAAAAGTCCCAGGAGGAAATATGCTAACTGTAACTTTTCATAGGTGTCTTCTTTTTATGTCCCTTAATTAATTCTGCCCCTCTCTGCTTCCATAGTTAATTCAAACTAAACCCTGAGCCTTCTACTGCTTACAGTTGATCACAAAAAAATATGCTAAAGAAGGTATAAATATGACTTCAAGGACTAAACATAACTCTGGTTAAACAGGTAGAGTTCAAATTAGCATATTCATTTGTCTGCTTTTTTTTTTTTTTGTATATGTTGAGTATTTTAAGAATTCAGATATATCAATTTTTCTGCCTTCTTGGTAATTAGAGAGATCTCTATCCAACCTGATTTATTTATTTTCATTATTTATTTAAAAGATGTATATGCTACACACCCTACTAATGGTTTTGAACAGCTGGAAAATATTAAAAAAAAACTTCCATAAAAATAATATTAGAAGCATGGCAGATATAAAACACAAACTAAAACAGTGGCAATTAAAGATCTGGATAAATAAAATTTTTGATCTTTTTCATTGGAAGTCCTGTAGATAGCTTGGGTTTAAGTCATACATGGCTTTATGTAATATCACTTTGAATTGGGTGCAGCAGGCATCTAGAAGTTAAGTTCTTTCAACAACCCTTTTTATTGACATATTTTGTGCCAGCTGCCATTACAGACCATCTTAAAGGCAATCCTATAAAGAGCACTTAGCAGCAGTCCAAACATGAGATTACTAATCAATTGAGGTCTCCGCCTTAATTTAATAATCAAAGTTATTGTGTTACATGCTTGTTGAACATTCGTTCTGAATTCAAGAGGACCCCCACACTGCAAATTTATATTTTAAAGAGAATATAACTCCATCCAGGACAGATACACATCCCAGACACTGCAGTCTGACCGTCAGAATCAGCAAATATTCCATCTCTTTTGAGTTCAACTGCAGTTTATTCTTCTACATGCATCCAATTCTTTATAGGAGATAATACATGGAGGATACTGAGATGTCAAAAGGAGCTCCCAAGGTAAAGTATAAATGCATATCATCAGCATATTGATGAAAAAGCAATAGCAATGTGTTTATTGATTAGTCTTGCAAACATGTCAATAAAATAAAATAACACCCAGTCTAATTTCCAAATGAGATAGACAGGAGGAAATAAAGTGATAAAATACAAATATATTAATACAAAGAGGCAATCATTGGATAAATGAATCTCCCTTACAGGATACCCCCAATTTGTTCAATGTATCACATTCATAGGACTACTGCCTTAATTATAAACTTAGCAGTTCTACATAAAATATGTACATTTGAGCCCAGAATCAAATATGACAACCTATGATTTGGATCCCAGTGGGATGTTTGTTCTAAAAGGGATGATGCTGTAAGTGTTTAAGCCTAGTGGGGGCATATAATTGAAAGTCAAACAAAATATGAGAAATATTTTCAATGGCTGGGATGCCAACATATGCAAGTTCTATCAAAATGTGGCAAGTGGTTAAAGCACCCATATTTGCCCATGGCATCCAATAATTCAAATCTTGCTCTTGAATAGGCGCTTCTTAAAGATTGTATCAGATTCAGTGACAAGTATTTTTCAGCTTGAAAAATAATTATATTCTTAGCCAACCAATAGAAGAATCTCTCTTTAGCCAATAATTCCATTGCTGGGTAGTCAATAATTTCAGGTGCTGGGTAGAAAATCCATGTTGTGAAATAACTTTGGAAAGTTGGTTGATCCAGGAGTTGGCCTGAGCTATACTTATCCATTTTGTTGAACGTATTTCGGAAATCCTTATCAGGGTCCATTGAATAGATCCTCTGCCAGTAAGTGGAAACTTTAATTATTAGATGGCTATGTAAGGAATGGATACCTGTTTTCACTCTGACTGCAGGGGCAGATGTGTTCTTATCGGTTTCTAGTATGCATCTTAAAAAACAGACCTGAATTTGTTCAAATGGGATAACTTTATTAAGACCTCACTATTCTTGCACCATAGGTTAGCATTGGAACTATTTGTGCTCTGAATAGTTTTAGTATAGGGATCAAGGTAGCTGGGTAGTTGTTAGTTAAATAATTTGTACAGTCTCTCAGTACTAACCCCCACCCTTGCTGAGTAGTATTCTGATTAGTATTCTGAGTAGTATTCTGAGTAGTATTCTGAGTAGTATTCTGAGTAGTATTCTAAAATTGCAAATGACTTTTCTCAACAACTTCATGTAGAAGTTAAATAACAAGACAGAATTTTGCAGGACTCCCCAGAACTTAAGGGTTCATGCAGATGTTTTCCACTTTCTTACAATATTGTGACAGGTAAGAACGGAAGAACAAAATGATGCTCCCAATCATCGCTCCCTTGAGTGTTCCAACAAAGTACTGTGGTTAACAGCATCAAATCATTGAGACATCATGTAGTATCAACAAACTTGCTCTCCAATTGTTTTATGTATATAGATAAGATACAGAGGTAACCAAAGCTATCTTTATGCTAAATTTTGCTCTGCCCCCAAATTGGAAATATTTCAGTTAATTAATTTTATACATGCACCTGGAACTGCAGCATTATAACCCTATGTACTAAGCTTGGCTAAATATAGAATACTGGATATTGGTTGATACTGTCAAAATTTGTGTGTCCTCAAAACAGCTTCCTATTGCTTTCTTTAAGATAGTAAGAAATTCTGTCTAAAAGAAAAGGAAGCATTAATGAACTAAGGGATTATTAGCAGGATAGAAACTATCAGTCCTCTAACACAGGGATCCCCAACCACCGGTCCCCAGACCGGTACCGGTCCGTGGATCATTTTTTACCGGGCCGCAAAGCTTGGGCGCCGCCATCTTGTTTTGACGGCGCTTCCAGGTTTTTGGTTGGAAAGTGCTTCTGGGTTTTCAGTTGGAAGGCGGCGTTTGGGTGCTCGTGCCTTAGTTTCGTCGAAGGGGGGGGCGGCTTCGAACGAAGAGCCGTCCCAATGGCGGTGGAGTCTCGCGTTACTCAGGCACCGGTCCGTGGAAGAATAAATAATTGTGAAACTGGTCCCTGGTTCAAAAAAGGTTGGGGGCCACTGCTCTAACATAGCCAACCTAGGAACAGACCTAATTTGCTAGAATTATAGAAATAATTGATGGAACAAACCTGTTTTGTGTTTCGTTCCTGATGCTTTTTCATATTCAGATTACAGCTCTAAATACAATTATACAATAATAAGCTCCATTCAAATTCAGTGAAATTTATTCCTGAACGAACACATTTAGGATTGCACTACAAGGATGTAGCAGCAAAAAAAAAAGATCACTTCCAGTTTAAATTATTCTTTTTTTAAATCAGAATTTAGGGGTGGGTGGGAATTTCCCTGAGTTGCTTAATATGCAACATTGAAAAGACCATCTGGGTTTGTTGCTACATGACAAGATGTCAGTTGGCAGAAATGTATCTTGGAGTCAATTATATGAAGGCACACTGGGCAGTCATATTGTCGTTCTACAATAAAGTCACTGGCTTTTATTATATTCACTTATGGCTATGAAGTGTAAGGGAGGTTAGACATAAACCATTTATCATAAAACAGCTTGGCCTTATAATTTGTACAGGGAAAACAATGGTTCATTTGCCTCATCTAAAGAAAACGTACATACTGTGTTGCCAGTTTGTGTAAAGGCTACTAGGAGACTTAAGCCAGAAGGCAGAAATGTCACTATGACAATCTGCTGCTAAACAACTACACAGTAGACAGAAACTCTATGCCAGACATCAGCTGAAAAGTGAGACTAAAGTACCCCAGAAGCTGATAGTCAAAGAAGAGACTGCTGTCATGCCACACATTGACTGCATCAAAATTTAGCCCTGATGGGTACAAGTGAATATAAGAAAAAAAAAATTTTTACAAGATCCTCAGAATTGAGCAGCTGAATCTCCTCTTGGTTATAGCATTATAGGATGAGTATAGACAGTAATGGCGGTGGTGGTAGAGCCAGTACTTTAACTCCAAAAGACATACTGTCACAGAGAAAATAAACTCAGGATTCTTTAAGCAGAAGCTAGTTTTCACGTGCTGCATGAATTAGCCTTGGAGCACATTAGCTGTGTGTGTCACTGAATTACTTTTTGACTTCAAGGCTATTATTTCTGACCATGTGCAGTGATGTTTGTATGGTAAACAGAAATGGTCAAATACAATGTACAATCCTTGATTTTAGATTCCTCCTCCCCAGTCAAATAGCAATAGCATTTAGACTTCTATACCATTTCGCAGTGCTTTACAGCCCCCTCCAAGTGGTTTACAGAGTTTATTGCCCCCCAACAATCTGGGTCCTCATTTTACCGACCACGAAAGGATGGAAGGTTGAATCAACCGTGAGCCGATGAGAATGTCTTTTATGTATATAAAATTAAAATTAGATAAAAGAATAGGTAAAAATTAGACAGAACTTCCCATTTTTAAGATAATAAAGAACCACTGAAGCCACCACAGCAAAATCAGTGGAACTGTGATATATGCATACAGTAGTAAATAAGTTTCTCCCTCAGGGCTCCCTCCAGCTGTGAGAAGTGGCCCTTGATTACCCCATTTCCAAAAGAAAGAGGCTAGATAAAACAAGCACCTTTTCAGCATATGCACCTAACCACTTTCCCACCTTATATTGCCATTAACTAGCAGGTAAAAAAGACAACAGCATCAAATATAGAGTCCACCTAGGAAAACTCATACATGTATCAACTAGCTAGTATTCACTGCTGCCTGCTGTCAAATTGTCACAGATTTGGCAACAAATGGAGATAAAGTTATTTTGCAGCGAGAGATGGGTCTAGTCCCAGTAGACTAGTCTAGATGAGAACTCTTGTTTGTAGACCCACATTACCTTTTGCTAGAGGGCAGGTAAGTTCAAGAGCAAAATAATTCTCCTCCCTAAAACAGGGCTATCAATTTCCTTAGGACTCCCAGCTGCAAATCAGTGAAAGGAAATGGTTTTATCCAATTCACAGTTTATATAAATTCTTATAAAACTTGGTTAGTTGTCTAAAGTGAAGGACAGTTGGAATGAGTAGGATAAACTCCCATAATAGGTGTCAGATTTTTATTAAATTAGAAAAAAAGATCATGCCTCGTAGTAAATTTATTGGCACTGATACTCATTGTCTGAGATACTTCTTATGCCATTATGAGATTCTAGATCTGGTAGAAATGGGACAAGAAAAGTTTTAATGAAAATAAATACAAGATCAGGACCATATCCAGAACAATTTAATGTGTTGCATACTTTTTACAGAAATATATAACATCTACAATAAGCCCACAATTTCTGGCTGATTTTTACAGGGGGAAAAACTCTACTCTCAGTATGAAATGAACAACAGAAGCTGCTACCGTTATCTTATCATTTATATCTTCCATTTGAGTTAGCTACAGAGAAATTCGAACATATAATTAAAAGAAGCATCTATATATATACGGCCAATTCATTTTATTTTAAATCATACTTTAAATTTTTGTCATGTGCACAGCAGGCCGTAATAAAAGCGACAAGTAAATAAGGACAAATGGATTAATGTTAGCATAAATAAGAACTTGGGTGTTTTGCCTTAGATGACAGACTCTCATGTCCTGGTCTCCCCTGAAGTTAATTTTGATGCTTTGTTGTATCACCTAATCAGTACCTTTTCTCCCAAATATAATTTAAATTAATAAAAGAAAAGTGTTGGTAAATGGATACTTATTACTTGCAAGGAAAATAAATAAAATATATCAAACCCTGAAATATTTTGATATTAAGGCATTAGGCTTGGTCATAGAAAAACTAGCACTCAAGTACAGTTTCTTCCTTTTCTCCTCCAATGTCATTGCATTCTTTTGGTTCTTCATTAAATGCTAATTCACTGAAAGTTAAAATGGCAGCACACACTAAGTTTGTGGGTTGGAGTGTCTTAACACTTTTCATCAGTTCCCTTGAACTGTCATATCTTGGATACGCACCAGCATCAAGGCACCCTTTTCATCAAAACGTTACGTCTACATTTTTCCTTCATTGGAAGTGGAAAAAATGGGCATTCTCAAGAGCAAGGAGCAAGTTTGGAATTATTTAGTAGCAATAAATTAAATTGATATCCAACTTCACTCTCCTTATAGTTTTATTATTCAGACTTGAGGATAAGGTAAAGATAAAGATGGGAATAGATCAGAGGAATAGATCAGAGGAATAGAAGGTAAACCTGAAGTCAACAGTATAGCCTGAATGACTGTCTATAATTACTGAAGCAAGGTGTGTGTGTGTGTGTGTGTGTGTGTGAATATATACATACATATATGGATATGGATACACACACACATATCTATCTATCTGTGTGTGTGTGCAGGTATATACACACACATATACATATGCACAAACACACATGTGCACACACATAGGTGTGTGTGTTTGTGGGTGTGTGGGTATGTGTGAAATACATCCTCTATTTGTGGAAGGATGGTAGTATTCATTTATACATCTAACCCTATAGTCTCCACACTCAGCCAGCCATTATTTTTATGACAACTGGTGGCAATTTGGGTTTATTCTGGTTAATTCTTAAACTGATTGAGGGACAACAGATGAGAAAAAATAAAATGAATGAAAGATGGTTACTGCCTTTTAAACAAGATAAAATCAGCAGGAAGGAATTATCTCTGACTTTCCTAGCCAAAAATCAACCATAATTCAAGGATTTGACATGTAACAGTGTGTAACAGTTTGACATGTAACATGTAAAACATGTAACAGTGACACCCATTATCATCGGGGCACTTGGCACCATGTCCAAGAATTTTGCAAAATACATCAAGAAGTTGCAGCTTCCTACTGTAACCTCAGCAGAGCTGCAAAAGACTGTACTATTTGGAACAACATACATTTTAAGAAGATATTGGTTGATACCTAGGATGCTGGTAGCAACCTGTATCAACCATCAGAGTCAGTCAATTATATTTGTGATACATTTTTAAATTTTCAGTTGACAGAGTTTCATGAATAAAGGAGATAATAATAATAATAATAATAATAATAATAAGAAGAAGAAGAAGAAGAAGAAGAATAAGAAGAAGAAGAAGAAGAAGAAGAAGAAGAAGAAGAAGAAGAAGAAGAAGAAGAAGAAGAAGAAGAAGAAGAAGAAGAAGAAGAAGAAGAAGAAGAAGAAGAAGAAGAAGAAGAAGTTGTTATCAAACTGCTAAAAATTCACAGAAAATCTCTCACCTGCTGTACATGGATGATCTGAAGTTATACAGAAAATCAGAAATCGAAATCCAGTCACTGACCAATAAAGTTCAAAATTTCAGCACTGACATTAACATGGAGTTTGGCCTGGACAAATGCATCACAGTGACACTGAAGAAAGGAAAAATTGTAGAAAGTGATGGTATTGAAATGCCCAATGGACAAACCATCAAGTGCCACCAACCTGAAGCCTACAAATACCTGGGCATACTGCAGCTGGACAATGTCAAGCATGGGCAAGTGAAAAATGTGGTCAGCAAAGAATAAACACAAAGGGTCAGAAAAATTCTAAAAAGCAAACTGAATGGCGGTAACACCATCAAGGCTATAAATACTGGGCCATACCCGTCATCAGATATACTGCTAGGATCATAAACTGGACACAGGCAGAGCTGAACAGCCTGGATAGGAAAACAAGAAAACTGATGACCATACACTGTGCATTGCACTCGTGTAATGATGTTGACAGGCTATATTTGCCCAGAGAAGCAGGCGGCAGAGAACTTTTGCAAATGAAGCAGACAGTCAAAGAAGAGAAGCTTGCTCTGGCAGATTATGTGAAAGACAGTGTTGAACCAGCTTTGATGGAGGTCAACAAGAGGAAGTTTCTCAAAGTGCAGCAAACCAAGAATCAATACAGGAAAACAACGATGCAAACTTGAGCTGACAGCTGTTGTAACAAAGCACTGCATGGGCAGTTCCTTGAAAAGATCCAAGGAAAAGTAGATAAGGAAAAGACCTGGTTATGGCTGACCAACGGAATATTGAAGAAAGAGACAGAAGGCCTGATTCTTGTAGCCCAAGAACAAGCCATCAGAATGAATGCAATCAAAGCCAGAATAGAAATATCTGCTGATGACCCCAAATGCAGACTCTGCAAAAAAGCAGACGAAACCATCAATCACACACTGACTATAAACTCAGACTGACTATAAACACAGTCACTCAGATGGTCCACTGGAACTTGTGTCACAACTACCATCTGCCTGGTGGGATCATAAGCCTGAAAAAGTGGTTGAAAATGAACATTGAAAACTACCGTGGGACTTCCAAATACAGACTGACAAACTTTTGGAACACAATACCCGGATATCACAATTGTGGAGAAGAAAAAAATGTGGATTGTCAACATTGCCATACCTGGTGACAGCAGAATTGACAAGAAACAACTTGAAAAAATCACCAGATATCAGGACTTGAAAATCGAACTGCAGAGATTCTGGCATAAACTAGTGCAGGTGGTTCCAGTGGTACTCATCACACAGGGTGCTGTGCCTAAAGACCTAGGCAAGCATTTAAAAAGAATTGGCGCTGAGAAAATCACCACTGGTCAGCTGCTTACTGGGATCTGCTCACATAATCTGCTGATTCATCACGCAGTTCTAAATGCTTGGGAACTGTTCAACTAGTGATTTGTAATATGAAACCCAGCATAGTTATCTCATTTGCTGTGTACACTGTCATTTTTTGTGTATAATAATAATAGTAACAAACCAACACCTCTTCTACCAGTCACTTGCTGAAAGTCAAGACCATACTAATGTTCACCCATGTAAAGAAAAAACTTAGGACTTTTGGAAACAACTGTGGGGAAACCCAGTGGAACATGATAAAACTGCCTCCTGGATCAAAGATACTCAAAAACAAATGACATGAAACAAAATGGAGAATATTGTAATAACAACTGATATAGTTGCACAACAAGTAAAGAAGGTCAAGAACCTGGAGCATACCTGGCCTGGATGAACTGCATGGATACTGTTTAAACCACCTGACCAGCCTCCATCACTGCATGGCCACTCAATTTGGTGAAATACTTCAAAATGCTGCAACCGAAAAATGGTTAACAGCTGGCCAAACATACTTGATAATGAAAGATCCAGAAAAGGGCACAGAACCAGCAACTATCACCCAATTACTTGTCTGTGAGGAAAAATGAAAAAAAAATAGAAGGAATAGAACTGGGAAATGGAAGTATCATGAAAGCATTAGTAAAGGATGATGGTTACAAATACCTAGGCATATTGGAAGTAGATAACATCTTGAATGGAAAAGTCAAAGAGTCAACACAAAAGGAATACATCAAGAGGGTCCGCAAAATATTAAAAGCAAAACTGAATTCTGGAAACATAATTAAAGCCATTAATACATGGGCAGTTCCAGTGATACACTACCTATCTGGAATCATCAACTGGACTGTGGTTGAACTGGAAAACCTGGACCGTAAAATGGATAAACTTTTGAATATGTACCATGCTTTACATCCACAAAGTGACAGAAGAATAGGGGGCAGAGGGCTATTGCAAATCATATCAAACTGTAGAAGAAGAAAAATGAAGTTTGAATGATTATGTGACCCAAAGTACAGATAAAATGGTGCAGGGTGTGAAAACGGAGAACATTATAAAAACAACAGAAACAAAGACAGAATATAAGGAATAACAGCTGGGTGACAGATTAAATGGATTTAAAACCAAAGCTTTGCATGGACAGCACTTGAAAAACATTGAAGGAAAATGTGATAACAATTTGACATGGGCATGACTTAAGAGGGGAACCATCAAGAAAGAAACTGGAGGTTTAATACTGCTCAATGCTGCTCAAAAACAAGCACTATAAACTAATGCCATGAAAGTGAAGATCCAAAAATCCACTGACAATCCAAACTGCCGACTTCACAATGACAAAGTTGAAACTGTTTTACACTTAATATTTGAGTGCAGCAAAATTGCACAAACTGACTACAAAGCTAGACATAATCAAGTTGCAAAATTAATCCACTGGTCATTGTGTAAAAAATATGTCCTACCTGTATCTGAAAAGTCATGGGAACATAAAGTGGAAAAAGTTATCGAAAATGAGAAGGTGAAGATCTTATGGGACTTTCGAATACAGACGGATCTCCATTTGGAATACAACATGCCAATACGGTTGTCAAGGGCCAAAGTGTACAATTTATTGATATCGCTGTGCCAGGAGATGCCAGAGTTGAAGAAAAAGAACTGGAAAAAGTCAATAAATATTGTGAGCTGGCCATCAAAACTACAGAGTTATGGATGAAACATATAACAGTGATACCCATTGTCATCAGGGCACTTGGTACCATGTCCAAGAATTTTGCAAAACACATCAAGAAATTGCATCTTCCTGCATTAACACCGTGGAACTGCAAAAACTGCACTACTCGGAAAATCGTATATTTTAAGAAGATACTTGGTTGATTCCTAGGATGCTGGCAGCATTCTGTATCAACCATTAGCACCAGTCACTGGTATTTGTGATACATTTTTAAATGTTCAGTTGGCTGAGTTTCATGTTTAATGAATAAAAGAGATAATACTAATAAGGTATAACTTCAAGGAAAAACAGAGTTGCAAAAGAGAAGCAGATAAAAATAACAGCTATATTTTTATAGAAAAATGAAACTAGACTTCTTTATTCTGAAATCCAGATCAGATATTTTGAAGACCAGTCATGTCAGGCTTCATGGCCGATAACACCCAAAGACCTGGTAATGCTTGATACTTGACAGAGTATTAAAGCTTCACCTTCCTCTTCCCCTTTCTGACTGCCCCAAAGTCTGTTGTTTTTCCCCCCAAAACTGCTTCCCCCAAAGATAAGTTGAAATGTATTAGATGATGTTAGAGGTCTGAATGCCAATCACTGAATTGTTGCTGTGTCAGATTCTGTTAACCTCAGACTGCTCTCTATAACCTCCACAATTTAAACATATGATTTGGCCAGAATTTAATGTCTTGGATGAAGAATGATTGAATGGGTACAATTCCTTTTGAAAAGTTTTGGTTCTAGTTATTATTTCTAAAGCTGCATCTGTATATAAAACTTGTGGTATACAGATTTGTTACTTTTTTTTCCTCTTTGGGAAGGAGATATACTAATCCTAAATCATATTGATGTTTCTGATTGAGAAATACATTTTATTGCAGGTGTTGTTCAATGTTCACTCTTCATTATTCCTCTTCTATCATTTTCACAGCATATTTTTATTGCTGTTAGGTTAATATACTTCAGGAATGCTTAGAATCATAATTGTACGGTAACTATTAAAAAGAAGAGGTTTTTTTATGTTTTATGTTTTGTATGTTTGTGTATTGTTTATGAAAGGCAATAAAACTTTAATTAGCAAGAAATATAATTTGGATAATAGAATGAAAAGGAGAAGTTGGGATAAGATACGAAGTTGAATAGATAACGTAAATATCTATACTACAATTTGGAACTATTTTGTACGTTCTATTGGTTTTCTTAGAAAGGATTTTTTATGTTATTATGCCTTGATTGTTTATGTATTGTTTTTGTAAAACTAATAAAATTTGTTGGGAAAAAAAAAAAGAAGAGGTTTGAATATCTTAAATAATACATTTATTATGGCATACTTTTCTTAGATTACAAGTAAATTCAAACAGTATGCATTGTTGTAGAAAGAGAAGAAAGAGACAACAAAGAATGGGGTCGGAAGAAATTATAGGCAGTATAGGCAGTATTGGCAATTATCTTGTTGATTATGACTGGTCATCCACAGAAAAATATGCTTCTTTTATAAACAGTAATTGTGTGTACGTTTTCTCTGATTTGTTTCCATAGTCCACTTATTTTGGCAAAATAGGAAAAAAATCTGCCTATTTTAGAGGGTGTTATTAGATCATTGTAAACTATGTGGCCTCCGGTTCAATTTTGTAACCATAATCTGAAACTTTGTCCCAAGGAGATTCTTGGAGATTTCCCTACCCTAGAGAAATTTATTTAGGCCTCCATACAAAGGAGCTATCAGTGTTCCATATTAACATACTTGGAGGACCCCCTCTCTGATTGGCCCAGGGAGACTGTGCAGCGATTGGTGGAAAAGACCTGTCCGGATTGGTCACCGAGAATCGCCCGCGGTTGGCCGGTCCGATCGCGGGAGATTCAAAGAACTGTCATTGGCTGGCGAGCCGCGGTGAATCCCCATAAGAAGGGCTGCCGCGGCTCCGAGGTCTAGCACAGACCTATTCAAAAAATAAAGAGCTGAAAAAGTCACACTGGTCTCGAGTCTCTTTTCCCGCAATCGAACAATCAGACTCTCCACCCTTCCTTTTTTGTGTGCTGGGCTATATCCAAATGATTGACTATGTCTAGATGCAAAGAAATGCAATGATAAGCTGAATAATGTAGAGAACAAGATTTCAACTACGACTTATTCTGATAATATATGTATTACACATTTTACTGTTATGAATTCTCCTGCTGGCCTAAGGACCATTTATACCTGAAAACAAAAATGAGACAATGGTTGCTAAGTTAGCTGTATCATTGTTTTTCCTTGTCTCTTTCCCCAGAGAAAGAAGTCATGTGATGTGATCCACCCAGACAGTGACGTAGAGGGGAATACCATTCAGCATATAATGACATCACACCATCTTCCATTGGCAAAATATTTCTAAGGGCAATTGAAAGTGCAGCATTCTAGTACCTTATAATGTAGATAGGTAGAAGATAGACAGATAGATATGCATGTTTCAATGCTCAAGCCTAAGGGTCTTCAAACTTGGCAAGTTTAAGATTTGTGGACTTCAACTCCCAGAATTCCTGAGCTAACATGACTGGAGGAGGAATTCTGGGAGTTGAAGTCCACAAGTCTTACAGCTATCAAGTTTGAAGACCCCTGCTCAAGCCTACGCTTCATTTGAATGAATTACAGAAGTTCTCACTTAATGACCACTCCTTCAGGGACCATTTGAGGTTATGAGAACACCAAACAAATGGTACCTATGTATACCCAGTTATAACCATTGCAATGGCTCCACAGTCATGTGATCAGATTCGGGAACTTGTCTGCTCAACTCCCTGCAGGGGATGCTTCAACTGCTCTCCATCCACCATCTCAATCATTTGAGCTGCCTTGAATTCCACTGTGCACCTGCCACTGTACAACCCTACACTCCGCCAGCCATTCTGCCCTGCCTTCCATCACTCCTTCTTCCCTGTCCTTCACCATCTCTGCCATGCCTACCACTCTATGCTCTGCTGCCCCTACCACCCCCAACTGATCTTTACTTCTCCTTCCTCCCACTACTGACAAGGACTGGTCTTTTATGAGGTAACTGCTGGCCATGTGAAGCCCAAGACCACATGCAATCTTCTCAATGAAACCTGTGCCTCTTCCATCCCCAGCAGCAGCCACCCCCCAGCCTAGCTGTGGATATGCTGCTGTGGATATGGCAGACAATTATCCCTCCACCAGTCAACTTATGACTTCCTGTAGCCTTTCCATTGACTTTGTTAGAAACCCACAGGAAGTCAGGAGGAGGTCCTAATTTAACAATCCCACTCATTTAATTACAACAATGGGACTGCTGGGGTTGCCATTGCAAAGCCACATGTTCATGTAACGTCATACTTTACAATTGCATTGCTTTGTGATGGAAATTCTGGCCCCAATCTTCAGTGTGGCAGGGTTCCAAGTAATACACCCATAGCAAAGAAAACTCTGAGGCAAGCAGGTTCCTGAAAAAACAGGTTTATTGGACATATCATATTGACACAGTCTGGTGAAAACCAACTTGAAAGGTTCCAACAGTTTTCACTTAATTAAAAGTAAAGCTTTTTCCCTTTTCTCAAACAATCAGTCACATGGTCCAATCAAGGTACTGTCCAGTTGCTTGGAAACTTCACTCCTCCTCTTTTCAGCCACCTGTGGCTCTCAGGGGAAACTATTTTGTTTTGGCTGCAAAACGCCAGCTATCTCTGTTCCCCTCTCTCTATACCTCAGCACCATTGTGGCAACACTGAAGCCTCCAAGATGGCTTCAGTCTGGCCAGCTTCAGAGTTGACACCACGATAACTACCTGTTTGTCCTTTCTTGTAATGCCTTTGTAAATAATGGTTCTTATACCTTCACACAAGCAAAATATCTAAACAGTGACATGCATTATTTAGGGCCTGAGTCTTCTTTGGTGTATGTCAATTGAAAGTCCAAGGATCAGATCATCAGTGTTAAGGCTTGGGTTAATTAAACAAAATTGGCAGCATCCATAGCAGAACAAACGTGAAGGAATTATACACCATTTTATTATTATTTTTATTATTTTTCAAAAGTCATTATCTGGCATATATTCACATTCTGTCCATATTCCACAGGTTTTACTTCCATGTAAGTTTTCTTTGGATGGCAATCTTTGCTTCTAATGGGATGTGGAGGAGAAAGGAAACCTTGTTAGGCAGCACTTTCCAAGCTGGCTAATCTTCAGGGAGAAGCAGACTGGCTGTATGACAATGCTATAGCTAATGGCTTACTTAATAAATGCTTGCAAGCCAAAAATCCATTTTTATTCAGCTTGTTTCAAGTGAAAAGGAATTGTTGGCTTCTAATCTGCACTCTCAGACTGCCATCTTCTGGCTAAGAAATCCATATTACTATTGGTAGAGATGACCAGTCCATTTTGGCTTTGCTTTGATATCAGAAGGCCTGGCCAGTCACACCTTCTTCCAATTATTTGTGTTCTCTTTCCTGAATCTTTGATTTCTGTATTAATAAAGATGGATGATTTCAAAGCATGCATGAGCCAAATTCAATACGCTTATTTTCTAATGATATATGAAAAGCATAAGGAACATTCCATGATGCTTGAACTTATATAAGAAAGAAAGTGAGAGAGAGAGAAAGAGAGACAGGAAGGAAGGAAGGAAGGAAGGAAGGAAGGAAGGAAGGAAGGAAGGAAGGAAGGAAGGAAGGAAAGAAAGAAAGAAAGAAAGAAAGAAAGAAAGAAAGAAAGAAAGAAAGAAAGAAAGAAAGAAAGAAAGAAAGAAAGAAAGAAAGAAAGAAAGAAAGCAGTTAACTGTGATGGCTTTGAAATGAGCATAATTATCTAATAACATCCAGGAGAAAGGAAAACATTGCTGTGAAGATAACCAAGGGTTATGGCCAAGATATGGGAACTGTAAAATAACATTTTTTAGAAAAAGAAAGGTCCTTAGCTGACCGCACCTGATTATAATAGTGTGGTGCTAGTATTTATATATAACTGTAATACAGCTTGACAGTTTCTACCAGGTTTAAGTAAATAAATGGCTGTGCGAAGATCATTTTCAGTTCACCGTCAAACACAGTCTGAACTTGTATTTATTTTTTAAAGACAACTATTGATCCATTGCAGCCATTCTGTTATGACTTACACTTCCTCAGATGCCTCTTAGATCATTTTCACAAGACTATATTCCTTCCTCTGTGGATTAGATCACCTGGACTGTTGCCAGGCTCACAAAGGTTTGCCTTAACCCTTCGGCTGCTATTTGGGCCACGTTGCAATCTTGCAGTGTCAGTTAATGGCAACAATGCTTCACCTGAATCAATAGACTGTCACTTGAAACATCCAGAACCACACACAAGTGGTGCCTTGTGCCTTGTACAGTCATTTATACTTTCAGTCTAGTACACTCATAGGAGGTGAGGGAGTTAGGGTTTTTTTATTTTTTGTTTTGTAAGATAACTATTTGCATCGCCAAACAACAGCAGATTTCCTTAAGGAAAAAGGAGAACATTTTGCTTGCATATTCCTTCTATGTCACATATTATGGTACAACCAGACACTGTTATTAGCCATTCATAAGACCCTGCTGCAGCGAATCTGCTTAATTTGAGACTGGATTCAACTTTTCTACACATGATAAAGAATCACAAGAAAACAATCTGAAGGGAAGAAGCAGTGGTTATATAGAAATCATCAGTACACCTAAATATATATTTACTGTTTAGTAGCTGTTAGTAATTAAGAGCACATTTTTCAGTGGTAGTTTTTTGTGCATCTTTAGGAGGCAAGACATGTCCTGGTTGACATACACAACCTTATTTTTCACTAAAAGTAATGTTTCTTTACCAGGCTCCTTTCAGGAGCTTTTAACCCTGTGTTAGCAGGCCTCCCTCCTCCTCCTTTCCTAGGTAACGCTAAGTCCTCCCTCATCTTTCTATATCATTGAAAAAATAATAATGGGATGTAATGCAAGGAGCTGGCAGGAACATAGATGGAGGAGAAACTAGAAATAGGGGAGCGAGCAGGAAGGAATAACTAGCTGTCCAAACATGCCATGACACCAGTTATTTCCTTAGTCAGAAACATATTTTTTAAAAAATTCAAAATAAGTGAGGCAGTCCTAAAATCTAAATATTTCTTTCATTTAAAATATATCCTGCAATACTGATATTCCTGTGACTGATTTTTTTTTTTTTTTTTGTATTTTCCAGCAAATTCTTTATTATGTCATATTTGGAAGCTTGATAAATCACATAGTGGTGTTTTTTTTAAAATTTATTTTATTTGGTTTGTCAATTGCTTACAAGATAATAGATATAAGTAAAAACATAGTTATGAATACATGGATACATATAAGAAAAATAAAAGAAACAATAGGACAGGGATGGTAGGTATGTTGGTGCGCTTATGCACGCCCCCTACAGACCTCTTAGGAAGGGGGTGAGGTCAATAGTAGAAAGTCTAAGGTTAAAGTTTTTGGGGTTTGGGGAAGAAACCACAGAGTCAGGTAGAGTATTACAGACATTGACCACTCTGTTGCTGAAGTCGTATTTCCTGCAATCAAGTTTGGTGCGATTAACCTTGAGTTTGTATCTATTGTTTGCTCTTGTATTGTTACGGTTGAAGCTGAAGTAATCATTGACAGGTAGGACATTGCAATGTACGATAGATACTGTTGACAGATGCAGTGCCCAAACTATTTTTATTAATACTGCAGCTCTTAGGTTTTAAAATGAAGTCCCTAGCTCATGAAGGCAAACTGAAACAAATGGATATTAAATGTGAATAGCTAAGATCAACATGTTGAAATTGTTGAACACATCATTGGAATATTAGTTGTGCATACTTTCAACTTAACAGCTGCTGTGATCATGTTCAGGAAACAAAGGGATAAAAGAGATTAAAAGAAATGCAAACGGTTATCTTAAAAAAGAGCTAATCTGATCTAGTGGTTAAGATATCAGGCTTTGAGTTCTAGCCCCACCTTTGGCACAAAGTTAGTTAAGTGTCCTTGGGCCAGTCACTTTCTCAGCCTAGGAAGGAGGCAATGGCAAATCACTTCTGCAATCTTGCCAAGAGAACTGCAAGGGTGTGTCCAGGCAGTCACCAGGACTCACCACTGAAGAAGGCACGCACATGCAGAGAGAGAGAGAGGGAGGGAGGGAGGGAGGGGGAGAGGGAGAGAGGAAAAACTTTAACCTTAAACTTTAACCTTAGACTGTCTACTATATATGTCTACTATTATATATATTATATATATTATATATGTCTACTATTGACCTCACCCCTTTCCTAAGAGGTCTGTAGGGGGCGTGCATAAGCGCACCAACGTGCCTACCGTCCCTGTCCTATTGTTTCTCTTATTCTTCTTTTATTTTTCTTATATGTACCCATTTCATGTATTCACAACTATGTATACACTTATACTTATTATCTTGTAAACAATTGGCAAATCAAATAAATAAATAAATAAATAAATAAATAAATAAATAAATAAATAAATAAATAAATAGATAAATAAATAAATAAATAAATAAATAAATAAATAAAATGTAGGATAGTGAATTACTGAATTAGGACTCAGAAACCCAGGTTTTAGTTTGGTTTCAGTCACTGATGCTGACTGGGTGATTTTGTATCTAGCCCTTCTTCCTCACACAATCCTATCTCATTAGGTTTTTTAATGAAATAAAATGCTTATTTTAATAAAAAAGAAGGACATGATAGCAGTGTTCCAATATCTAAAGGGCTGCCACAAAGAAGAGGGAGTCAAGATATTCTCCAAAGCCCCTGAGGGCAGGACAAGAAGCAATGGGTGGAAACTAATCAAGGAGAGAAGCAACCTAGAACTAAGGAGACATTTTCTGGCAGAACAATTAATGGAACAACTTGCCTCCAGAGGTTGTGGATACTCCAACACTGGAAGTTTTTAAGAAGAGATTGGAACTTGGAACCCTGACATGAACAATCAGTTGTCTGAAATGGTATAGGGGTTCCTGCCTGAGCAGGGCAGGAACTAGAGAACTTCCAAGGTCCTTTCCAACTCTGTTGTTCTGTTCTGTTCTGTTGATTTTGGGGGAGTAAAATAGGAGGACCAGGAGTTACATATACTGCTTTAATTTCCTGAAGGAAAAGCAAAATATGAAACTAATGAATAGATAGTTTGAATATCTCAGTTTTGGTTTTAATAAATAGAATGTAGACTTATTTTTTAAAAAAAGGTTGCAAAGTTTTAAAAAGTTGAATTAGTTTTACCAGCAATGCCAATAATAAAGACAAAAATAATAACATTCCACATTTCTATTTATGCAAATTCGTATTGCAGTGTTGTCAGGTGAAAATTGCACTTTATTTTACAGTCACTGGCACAATTATAAGTGTGCCATTCAATTCTTCCAGTAAAAAAATAAAAGAGCAATAATTCAGTAGCAGTATGATGAGTATTATTTTATTTTATAAATAAATATTTTTATTTATTTATTGAAAAAGATGCTACTCAATTCCTTCTAATTTTGGGCTGCCTTACACTCATAAGCTTTCCTTCTATAATATTTTTTTACATTTCAATTTCTTTTTTCACAATGTACGTAAATTTGTCTCACCTGAAGTAAAATGCTTTTGAACTGTACAACTTAAAATTTAAAAAAAGGAAGAGTCAGTTGAAACTGGAGGGCATTGTATGCATTAAAGCTTTTTAAAATGCGCTTTGTTTTAACTTTGTTTTACATTACTGTTTCAAGGATTTGCAAGATATATAGATATACTTAATAATTTCCTTCAGACCATAGGAAAAGTCAGCAACAAGCATTTCTGTCAGCTTTCCAAAGAGTGAACAATATACTCATTCACTGACAAAAGAGATTGTTCCTGTGTTTAAGCTCTGCCTTTGGGCTTCAGAACTGTCTCTTTCTAGTGGTATTGTACAGAGCTTGGTTGCAATTAGACTCCTAATTTGGAAGATCTTTCAATTATAATGTTCATTGATCACTTCACTGAGCAGGATATATAGCTATTGTTTTGTTCAGTCCTACTTTATGGAAGGAGGTCATAAAGAAGCCCAAGAAACAAGCCATTGGGCAGGGAGCTAACCAGTTTTATATTCGTGTAAAAATTATCTTGCACTAAATGCATGTCTTCCCTGTCAAGTCCTGCTGTGCTACTTCGTCATGGTGGGATGGATGGGCGAGTGTGATGAGTGAAGAACATTGGGAGTGAGTGCCAAAGGTTAGCCAAGCTTAGCCAAGATATGAAGGACATCTTAAAATTAGCAGGCATCTATATTGGGCAGCAGTGAGATAGAAAGATACTGGAGGTAAATGATCACTTTAGTAGCAGTGGCAAGGGCATCAATTCATACAATGCAGGAAAAGGCAGTGGTAAACCACTTACTCCTGTATTTTTTACCAAGAAAACCACATAGATCTTTTGGAATACTAAATGCTGTTTATGACATATTTAGATCAAAGCCTCCAGGAGTTGCAGATACTGCTATTCGGGGAATCAAAATTGCAAAGATAGAATTACAATAGGAATGTGGGATGTAAGGTGCCTAAATATGGGAGAGCTTAACACAGTGAAAAATGAAGTGAAACAACTACAAATTAATATTTTAGGCATCAGTGAATTGAGATGGACTGGGATCAGATACTTTAAGTCAGAAGATGACACCATTTGTTACTGAGGACATGAAAAACAAAGAAGAAATGGTGTTGCTTTTATAGTTAGTGTGATAAAAATCAACCATTTAGGTATTCAGATGACTGAATACTAGAGACACATGAGCAAAAAAAGAGCTTTATTATGAAGCTTTTGCAAAAGGGAATTCCATGGGCAGAAAACATGGTTTCCAGGAAGGCTGGGGTTTATATACAGGTTCAAATATACAGTCTCTGCCCCTTTCCTGGGTTCACAATCTATCCAAGCTACGTATCTCCCTATGCAACAACCCTGTTATTGTAGCATAGCATCTGTTTCCTTGTCCTGTTTACCCATTCCCGTTTCCAGTAATCTCCATCATTAACACGACACTGGTCAGCGTAACCTGCCAAATATGTAATCTTTATACAAAATAATAGAGAATTCTTACATAACATTCCAGTAAATTATCTTAGGTTAACACAAGGTTAAAGATGGCGCTACCATTGCTTTATATTTTCACAGGTATAATTTTACATATCACAGTTAGTAAGGGTATAGAAAGAATAATACCTGGCTAAAATGCAACCAATGATTGAATAATATTGATTAGACTTTGTGGGCAATCTTTAATATGACTATAATTCAAGTTTATGCTCCATTTCTCTGATCAGCTTCAGTCTGAAATTGACACAACATATAAGCAATATGTGTGGCTTGTGATTGGTGCTTTGGAAAATGAAAGAGGAAAATGTGATTTTTCTCACTTGAACTAAAACATTTAACGTTCATGATCATATATCTATAAACCTAATCCAAAACTTGAATGTATTTATTTAATCTCTTTTTATAGATCACAGGTGTCAAACTTGCCACGTCACGTTGCCATCATGTGACTTTTTGGGATGTTTTTCTCACTCGTA
Source organism: Notechis scutatus (assembly GCF_049901735.1). Lineage (NCBI taxonomy): Eukaryota > Metazoa > Chordata > Lepidosauria > Squamata > Elapidae > Notechis > Notechis scutatus. Next base: position 141,750,042 of record NC_142011.1, on the reverse strand, counting down.
GAGCTGCAGTGGGCATGGCCTGTGCTTGACACATCCGGCCTGTAGGCCACCAGTTTGACACCCTTGTTACAGTTAAAAGAACGAAGGTATCTTTTTATTGTACCTAATATTTATCAATCTATTTAATATGTGGCTCTTACTATAATAGTGTTTTTGAGAGAGAAAACAACAACTTTATAAATAATAAGTATGAAACAAAATATTTTTTAAATGTTGACTATTATTTTCTTAACATGTTTAAGGGCGGCAGAATTTTCAATTCCACCAATCCCCAAAAGGGCTATATAGGACTCGGTCTTTTTAAATACAAAAAAAATTCACCATGAAAAAAAAAAAAAGGTTTATCGGCACGTTGCCAGAAATGATGTAGGATTGGGATGGAAAAGTGGAAAGCAGAAATTATTTAAAGACTTCTTCCAAATCATCAAGAATACTCTCACTGTCATGCTTGTATCCATAGTACTGAAATTAATTCATAAAACAATTGGTCAACCATCTTGGGAATAGTTCACCATTAGATTTTGTGTGATTACTTAGTGGTATGTAATTTAAAACATAACTACTTTCTATTGCCATTTTCTTAATTGCCAAGACGTTACATCATGAATGGTGCAGCATATTTCCAGGGGAAGTGCTATCGGAATCCTCTCAGCTGATGAAAAACAATGAAGGAGGCAGGGAGAAAAGAACTTTATGATCATTGCTGCAGAGGCTATTGTCCTAATAAAAGCATACTCGGAGATAAATTCTTCACATAACCAGGCTAATATGAAATCTTGCTTCAGGATATCAGTCAAGGGTAGGAAAAAGCATTCCTATGACACTTCTAATGTGCCAAATGTGTGCATGTCTTACAACATCCTTGTAATCTTTATATCACTATAAAGACAAGAAGGTGATACTATCAGCTGGTTTGCCTCAAAAGGTTCGCGTGATTAGGACTCATCTTTTTCAGACATAGTTCGAAGTCAGAGGGGTACAATTTGCATCCATTCAAGAACCACCCAGGTTTAAGGTTTCATAATTAAAAAAAAAATTAAGGAGGAAATGGGTGCCTTAGGTATATTCCCCATAATCCACCCAGCTCGCTGCCTCCCCAAAATTGATAAGAAGTAAAAATCACTTGGGATCACTTATTTTGATAGAGCAATAGAGATGCAAAAGGAGTACTAGCTAGCTACATTTGCCCCTAGATCAGAGGTTTTGTGTTCCCACTGATTTTTTCATTGAAACAAAAATGGAAGTACATAACTTTATATCATATCCCTATGTAATTACCTCAAAATGCATAATCCACAATCTTCCAAATTCTTAGCCTACCTGGGCATTAGCCAACCCGGACACTCTTAAACTATAATCCAATTCATCTGAAGATGAATGTTCAATCTTGCTTTGGAATAGCAAGTGACCATAAATGTATTGAGATTGTCATAAAATTAAGAGCATAATCTTTTGGGTTTTGTTTTTTTCAGATAAATAGCAATCGCTCAAGGTGAAAAGGATCGTGAGAGTATCTCCTGATAATTTGTTCAGGTGACCTGCTGCATAATATTAATAAAAGATTATTTTCTGCCTGTAGTCTTGTTTTCGTTGTCAAACCAGTGACAGTCCCATTAAAATATTTTTAATCTATTCAGTTGAAGTGCCAGAGCTTCTGGGCTTTATAAAATAATAGCACCCCTTTGTCATGTTCATTGGCTTATTGAAACCAGTTTGTACAGATGATTTAGTTTATCATAGTGAGGCCACTACTATAGGGGTTAGAAAGCTCAGTTTGGGGACTGTTCTGTCATTTTTAATGCCCGAGTTTGCAAGGGGAAGATGAAGAAGCTTCCCCTGCTTTTGTATTTATTTGTTAAACGGGAGCTTGTTTGATTTAAGGGTCAGTCACATTATGTATTTTTGTGGTAATGCATAAGTTGCCATATATTCTAAACTATACGTGCTGTGTGAATTGCCCGTTGTAGGCTAGCTAGGTCAGCCACTCTAAAATCTATTGTGAGCTTTCTTCAGATGTTGTGACATGAAAGAATTGAGGCTTAGTTTGACACTACTGTATATTCCTTATCGTGTTTCACATGCATCCATTTTCAATTTTCTGCATTACTGTAGATACAGTTATCATCAAGACATTATCCTGCCTGATGACAATAAACCTATGTGGACCTCTGTGTTCCTTGCAGATTAAAACATCTGAGAGATGAGGAGAATTTTAGAATAGAATATAAAATAGAAGTTATCATGGCTGTTCACAGACTGGTCTGAGGCAAACTGGAACAGATTCAAAAGCAATTGAAACTAGTTAACTGACAAATCTATGTGCACTTTGCATCAGAATTAGTTTTACAACGATAATTTAGACACCCCCATGCACTCAGTAACCCAGATCTTATTTCACAAATTACTTGTGTTTATTGAGTCACCAGAACTTATGACTGAGATGAGTTTATTGTCATGTCACTAAACAAACTTTAGGATAATGGTTATAACTCATCCATGACATATCACAGTGAAGGAAAAGAGAGCAACTATCATTGATTACACTTATTTTGACTTAGGAAGATTATGTCTCCCTATGTATGTATACATATTATACATACTCTCGCACATATATCATTTAGTAATTAATCCCAGAATAGCATTAGCTCTTGAAGGAGGAAAATATGGAGAAAGTTCTACCATTTCCTTTGGTAAGGATCACAAAATAGATGCAAAATAGTGTTATATTGATGTTTTGAAGACGGATATAAAGTTCTAAACAGAATCAAGTTTGAGGAAGATTTTACCTATAAATTTATAAATTCAGTAAATTCAGGATAGGATAGGATAGGATAGGATAGGATAGGATAGGATTGTTGTGGTTTGCCGGCAGCAGGTGCGGATGGCTGAGGACTCCGAGAGTGAGGACTCAGATGAGGGGCCTGCATGTGATGCAGGGATGGGACCAGGACTATCGGAAAGTGGGGTGCTGCCTTCGGAGCTTGTGGAGTCTGGCAGCAGTGATGCAGAGGACCCCGAGGAGCCTGTGCCCAGTGCGCGTGCACGCAGGGCTGCTCATAGGAAAGAGCAGCTGCAGCAGCACAGGTGACTCGGGAATAAGGCTGCAAGGTATGGCCCCTCCCATAAGGGATAAAAGCCAGCCCTCAGAGGTTTGGTTCTTTGCAGGAACTAAAGAAGTTCTTTCAACTCCAAGTTCTTGTGGAAGTCCTGTCTATTCTGGTTTGTTTTCGGAGACTTTTGGTTTTGGATATTTCTATGTAATTAATCTTGTGTTCTTGGCAGCCTTTCACAACCTTGAAAGGGCTTGCTCTTACCTGGGATAATTAGTTTTAATGACTCTTTGCTGTGAATGAACATACTTCACAGAGACGCATTAATAAGGTTTGCTTTCATATATACTTTGTGTTTATTTGATTTGAATGAGGTTTGGGTCAGGACAAGGATAAGACAGGACTGTCAAACTCCCGGCTGTCGGGCTTCAACGATCTTGGTGCTTCATCACACAGTGTGAAGCCCGACACATTGAAAGCCGAATCGGCAAGACCGCTTGACAAGGACTTGGTTGGGGGGAGGGTTTTACTGCTCCTGTCATTCCTGGCTTGTTATCTGGTCCCGGCATCTTCGCCCTGTTCATGCAATGGAGAACTGCTTGACAGTGATGAGCAAAGTTCCGAGACTTTGTTGCAGAGATCCGGAACATGTGACATGTGGAGCTCGGGGGGGTGTTCAGCTGTTTGGAGGCTTCGCATCACGGCTGTTAAGTGGGCGCGGATGAGGAAGGAATAAGACTCAGGAATGCAAGAAACTCTTTATTTACAAACCGGGTTCAAAAAGCCAAGAAATGCGGCCAGCGCCTGCTTATTATAGCCGGCGCTGTCCAACACTTCAGCCACTGATGGGAACTCATTCTTCCTGCCAGCGGCTGAACCAATAAGTGGAGTCTTACATCAGAGTCTACTTTGCAGGTAATGTAGGCTCATGTAAATGTGGCGTCATGCATATTTAACACCCCTCCCTTCTTAGTTCAGGCCGACCAATCACCACAGTCCTTCAGGTAGGCAGGGCTTCTGTGGGTACGATTGGGCCTGCGCGGTTCAGTTGTTCCTGAGGTGGCGGCCTGAACAGACAGGTCCGCTGCTGCTCCAGACTCTGCCCTTGGAAACACCTCGAAAGTTTCCAGGGGCGTGGCAGTTTCTGTTGAGTTCAAGGCCTCAGAAGTACTATGCTGGACTCCTCCCCCCACAGCTAAGTCCTCCGCTGTTTCATTTGGAGTTTCCCTTCCCATTTGGTAGTCTATGGCTGAGCACTGCCCCGATGCCATATGGAGACGCATCGCAGGTTAACCGTAGTGGCAGGGTCTCGCTATATTGCATTAATATAGTGTCAGATGTTAAAATGTTTTTTATTTTGGAGAGCATGGCATCCTTGGGGAACCCCCATATCCAGGGTGTATTCTTATCCAACAGTCTATGGAGTGGCTCACTAAGGTCGCCTTCTGTGGTAAGAATATGTTATAGAAGTTTAATAAGCCCAAGAATGCTTGGAGTTCACTTTTATTCTGTGGGGTGGGGACTTCCTTAATTGCTTTCAGCTTGTTCTTTGTGGGTCGGATACCTGACCCATCGATTTGGAAGCCCAAGAATTCTACACTCGGCACAGCAATGTGGCATTTGTCCCTTTTTAACCTGAGCCTTGCTTCTTGGAATCTTTCTAATACTCTACGGACCCTTTCCATTAGTGAGGGCTTGTCTTCAGCCGAGACTATTACATTGTCGAAGTAAGGAACTACTCCTGGCAGACCTTGTAGCAGCCTTTCCATTATACTTTGGAAAAGGCCGAGGGCTATGCTAACCCCAAATTGCAGCTGGTTACACTTGAATGCACCCTTGTGGGTTACAATCATTTGGGCTTCGTTGGTGGCTGCGTCCACAGGCAATTTTTGATATGCCTGTGCTAGGTCCAACTTAGCAAAAATCTTTCCCCGGCCGAACGAATGTAGTAGGTGTTGGACTACCGGTACCAGATATGCGCTCTGTTGTAGCGCGAGGTTCAGGGTACTCTTGTAGTCTCCACAGATTTTGACTGACACATCGGGCTTTACAGGGGGCACTATAGGGGTCTCCCACTTCGCGTGGTCTACCAGCTCAAGGATGCCTTCAGCTACCAGCTTGTTAACTGCTCTTCAACCTTGGGTCGCAGAGCAAAAGGGACTCTCCAGGACTTCAGTCTGACAGGGGCTATGTTGGGGTCTAGGTTAAAACTTATTGGGGTTCCCTTATACTTGCCCAGTTCGCTGCTGAAAATGTCCCAGAATTCCCTCTCCAAAACATCTAGATCATCTCCAGCGCTTACTTTGGTCACCACTGTCGCGTGGATGTCAGTGAGGCTGATTTGCAGCAGTGCGAACCACTCTCTCCTTCAGAGGCTGGGCAGATCTCGATCTACAATGGTCAGTGGTAGGGATCCCTGAAAATCTCCATATTCCATGTGGCAGATTTTCTTTCCCAGGACCAGTATTTTGTAACCTTGGTAGTCTTTTAATATTATTTGTTGTGGCTGGAGCTTGCTTTGGCGGATGTTGGGGTTGATTTTCTGGAGGGCCGTCCAGGATATCATTGATATATAAGACCCTGAGCCCACTTCCATCGACCATAGGGTTCCATCAATCCTCACTTCGGTGAGAAACTTGTTGGATTCAATGGTGTTTGTGTGTCCCACGCGGGTTTGAGTGTAGCCAGTGATTGTATGGTGGGTTTCTTCTTCCTGGTTGCCATCTTGTTTTTTGAATTTTGCTCCAAGTGTCTTCCGACCCTTGTATTGTCTGGTTGGGGAGTATGTTTTGCAGCTCGGTTTGTTGGTTTTTACCCAGTGGACATCTTCCTTCTCACTGGCACTGGTTTCAGAACCGGATGGGTTACATGGTGTTCTCCTCGCAGCCTGGGTGGTGTGGACCTTGCTAATGTTCTTGACCTGGGCTACAGGAGAGTCGGAGGCTTCAGCGGCTTTCACTTCTTCCAGAGCCTCCTTGAACGAGATGTCCTCTCTTGTGAACAGTCTCTTCTGCAGGGTCAAATCCTTAATGCCAAGGACTAGCCGATCCCAGTTCATTTCTTTGGCATTTGAGAATTTGCAGTTTTTTGAAAGTTTCCTCAGTGCAGCCATGAAATTACTTATGTTCTCCCCCTTTTTTTGGCTCCAGAGATAGAAGTCATTCCGGTTTGCCAGGTACGATGGGGTAGGGTCGAAATGTCCTTTCAATGCTTGTTGCAGTTCATCCCAGGAGATGTTCTCTAAGTTATCTGCAATGAGGGCTTCGGTTAATTCATAGAGTTCCGAATTGCAATAGGTCAAGAAGTAAGCATTTTTCTTTGCATCGGGTTCTGCCTGCATTCCATTCACTAACAGATTTAGGTTAAATCTTCCCATGTATGAGGACCACTTCTCTTTGGATGGCTTGAATGGGATTGATAGGGGTCAGTGGGCCATGTTGTTTTGCTGTTGGTCTGAATGGTCGAATTCATGAATCAGCTGGAAAATGGCCGCGATGCCCCACGAGGTCCTTTGTCTTCCTCAGGATCCCACCCTCGTCGCCAGTGTTAAGTGGGCCTGGATGAGGAAGGAGTAGGATTCAGGAATGCAAGAAACTCTTTATTTACAAACCGGATTCAAAAAGCCAAGAAATGCAGCCAGCGCCACTGGCGCTGTCCAACATTTCAGCCACTGATGGGAACTCATTCTTCCCGCCAGTGGCTGAACCAATAAGACTCCACTTTGCAGGTAATGTAGGCTCATGTAAATGTGGCACCATGCATATTTAACAGCAGCTTTTGATGATCTTCTGTATTTTGAACACGTGGGGAGAATGGGTGGGGGGAGCAACCAGCTGTGTGTGAGAGTAGATTGCGAACATGGATAGCGTTTAAAATTAGTTGCGGTTAGCACTGCAGAGTGGGGGCGCGGAAGGTTAATGGGGAAGGTGGATGTTAGCTTAGATGAAAGGGGAGGGAGTGGTTAATAAAAGGCGCTGAGAGGCAGACGCTCTCAGCGCTGGCTTAACTCAGGGTTGACGTTGTTGCCTGGTTGGAGGAAATGAATTATAATAAACAAGTCTTTCTACAAAGAACTGTGAATAACGTCGTTTATTGCCAGAGTTTCTACAGTTTCCAACAAGAGCTTACACCAGCCCATGGGCTGGATGTGTCACATGCTGTCCACACCTGGTTTAGTGAAGGGGAAAAAAGTCCTGATATGTCATGTAACGTTGCTGGGATGATGGGAGTTTGACACCCCTGGGATAAGGTAAGGTAAGGTAAGGTAAGGTAAGGTAAGGTAAGGTAAGGTAAGGTAAGGTAAGGTAAGATAAGATAAGATAAGATAAGATAAGATAAGATAAGATAAGATAAGATAAGATAAGATAAGATAACTTTTATTGCCACTTTTTTCCATGAACACACTGGCTCACATTAAAAATGAAATGCTGCAAATAAATAAATCACATTTACATTATAAATGCCTATGCTTTTATACTCCTATATTATTTATTTACTTATTTATTTATTTATTTATTTGTCAAATTTAATATTTAAACATGCCAAATATTTGATTTGCATATTCACTTGAACTGCTGGACCAGGTCAAACTCACTGTCTCAGTAATGTTTTATTAAAGTTTGTATTATTAATGTTTGTATTAAAGTTTGTATTATTGACACAGTGTGAATTGACTTTACCAAATAGATTGATATATTCAATTCCAACTGCGTTTTATTCCATACTCATACAAGAAAAATAAAAAGTGTAAACTCCAAATAGGTTGTGATTGGTTTTCTCGGCCATGACTCTTTTTATTCAGTGAAACCTGTTAATATTTATTTACTGTTATGAGCCTATGTAAATTTAGTGTCACTCAGTTTCTCAGCCCCTGTATAATCTGTATTTGAGATAATACTTGATACTCATTCCTTATTTTCAGTTATTCAGAACCTATTGCATCTTTGCGTCATCATTTTTTTTTATTTCAGGGAAAGTTAAAAACAAAAACAAAAAACCATAAATCTGAGCATCTATTACTGAGCAAATGCATTTTCTATTCACACTGCCAAAACTTAACTCAGTAATCTGGCATGACAGACAAGGTTTAATATCAAATCTCTACATTTACCTGATGTATAATTTATAACAGTGAATAAGCTACTTAAAATTATACATTCAGCATTTATTTATTTTATGTAGCTGCATACCAGTGCATTAGTAATCCATATTATTTATGAATGTAAGAATGCTACTGAATTAAGTCCCTTAAAAGATTAGAACAGAAGACTTCCATCCACTTGCCAGTTCCACATCCTTGGTTTCTGCTCCTATTTCTTATACTGTTGGCAGCCTAAGCATGACCTGAAAAATAGGGCTGCAAGTATCATCACATCCCTTATTCCTCCAGTGTCAAAATGGTGGCAAGTTAGAGGGAAAATCACAAATGTGTTATAAGAATTATGATGCAATAATAATGTGCTTAAGGTTCCCAGGCTTCCAAATGGCGGGAAACAGTTATTTTGCATGTCTGACATTCAGTTCAAAAACTAAAAGGAAGTTCATTCTAAGTTCATATTTATTGTCGTTCTGCTCTTTTACTACACTGAAGTGTCTGATTCTTCATCAGTTTGAGGCTCAGAATTTATTGCTAACTAAACCTAGGTTAAAAGGCTTTCCTCTTTCAATACTGCTGAGGTTTCACTCTAATGTCAGCTGGTATTACCCCTTAGAAAGGAAATGAATTGTGATGTCAGTGTTCTGACCAGTGTTCCGAGACCATAATTACACACACACTTATTTTAAAACAGGTCTTGCTTTATGGCAAAACTGGGAATTATTTTCATTCTCAGATGGTAATGAATATCAAACAGTCCCTCAAGATAAGCATCCACCTTTCTTTCCTGCGAAGTGCTGCCAATAACAGAAATGCCAAATGAACTAGAGCAAAAACCAACCAAAGTACAAAGAGCTTCAAAAATGAATCTGAATTGAACGAATGACCTTGCTTCCTGCAAAGGTTTCATCCATCATCTTTACCTGTCCTTTATAACTTGTGGGAGGGGCAATCACCTCCCAGCCTTACTCCCGAGTCGCCCCTTTTGTTTCAGGTGCTCTCGCCTTGTAGCAGCTCTGCGCACATGTGCACTGGGAACAGGCTCCCCTGGGTCCTCTGCCTCACTGCTGCCAGACTCTGGAGGCTCCAGAGGCAGCACCCCACTCCCAGATGGTCCTGGCCCCATCTCTGCATCAGACACAGGACTCTCGTCTGAGTCCTCTCCAAACTCCCTGACTGGTCCCCATTCTTCCCCACTGTTCGATTCCACTGCCATCTGCACAGGCTGCCGGCGAACCACAACAGTCAGAGATGTTCAGAGTGCACCCAGAGACCCTGTTTTGGGTCACCCTTTCCCTCCTAGGTCAGGGGGCCTTGGGCAATCCTTGCAAGACCAGGCAGAGGAGTTTGTTCAGCCTTAGTAAGCAAATCAGTGCAAAAAGTATTCTTTGCAGGCATAAAAATATGAGCCTTTTATTTACTTTCTCTTTCCAGCTGTTCACATCATGTAAACCAGGCATGCGGTCTTGAACAACTAGTACTATAGCCCCACAAGATCGTATTTTTAAAAAATGTAGGAGGTGACCAGGTTGATCCCAAGGGAGGGGTCAAACATGTCTTTATTCTTGAGTCCCTTTGCACCCACTGGACTGATCTAAGTCCAGTCCTCCTTGAATTCCATCTTATCTATGGCCAATTTGCTTTGACCATTAGTAGTTCAGCTTCTTGTAAAAATCATTAGCATGCAATAAACCTGTAGTTGTTTGAACCACCTTGCTTTCTTGTGCCTGATAATAAAAATATAAAGGAAGTTTATTATTTAAATCCATTAATCATATTATATAGTTTATATGAGGCCTAAGGTAATTCCTCTTCCCACAATGTGGCCCAGGCAAGTCAAAAGGCTGGACCCACCCATGATGTAAACCTTTTTGCTCTCACTACTATACGGCTTTCATTGACAACTTTTGGTAGTCTTTATGGCTTCTGAAAAGTCCAATTTCAAACTTCACCTTTCGAGAAGTTTTAAAAAAGGAGCAAGTGCAGTTGACAGACCTGTGGCACAACTAGAATAAACCTATACTTTGCTGCAAACATTTGAAAGAATTAGATATTTTTTTAAACCACTGATAATGTGACTTGAATGAAGATGTGAAGTTAGGTAGTCTCTTGGATGATTCTATTCAGTCTTGGCAAGGAAATCTGTCTACTTCTAAAGACACGAAGAAGGGAGGATAAAAATATGTTATATCACTGGCCAAGAATCTGATTTATACTTTCCCAAAGTTCAAGGAGTGTTTTAAGACATTCTAATAATCTAAATCCATTTTATTTTAGAAACATCATTCTGTGTTTTGAGCACTGTCATTGTGCAGAAGATCTGATGTTAGGCCCTGAAGCCAATAAAACCAAATCAAGGCCAAGGTAGGGGGAGAGACAGAAGAAGCTAAAATGTTACCATAGTTTAGCTTGTGAAGAAAAAGAAGTTTGGTTTCAAGAAAAAAAAATCAAACCAGAACGAGAGGTTCAATTCTTTAATAATCTTTCCCTTCCGTTTTTAAGACATCTTACTGGAGATTTTGTTATAAAAGGCCAGGTATGCCATGAAATATATTTATGCAGCAAAAATGAAAATTTAGTCCCCAAAACACTGACTGGAAAATAGAGTAGATCTAGAGAAACAGGCATTAGTGGACAATTTTATGAAAACTACACAATCATCACACATTATGAGATATCAGTTTTATGACTGCAGAGCATAGGTGGGGAGTATAAAATTATACATAGTATCATATTATAATGCACTTTAGGGAGAGGAAGAAGGTTCTTACATACTCACAACTAGCACATCAATTATTTTTAAGCTCCAGTTCTCTATGTGTCAACTTCGTTTTGTGAAACATCTATCATCACCAAAAAATAAAGCTTCGAACCTAAAATCATCAACATAATACTTTTCAACACACAGCTCACATACAGTTTCTGAGCAATTATCAACCATATCCTGTGTGAATCAACACTGAGAAGCTGAGAAGGAAATAATATATATTACTCAGAATAATAAAACATAATAGGAAGTGAGTCATGTCCAGTTATACTTTTTGTCATTTTAAGAAATTCATCAATTTATCTAATGTGGGGCAACATCCGATAAATCCAATAAACAATTCAATAACTTCTTATACATGTTGTTTCATCAATCTAGATAAAACAGGAAAATAAACTATGCAACTAGGTCATTTTTCACAGTCAGCTTTCAATAAATTAACTTTAGAGTTATAACTGATGTTAAAACATCTTTTTTTAGCATGAGAAGAAAAGTTCTGTTCCCATCTCTTTATAAGGCTAAGCAAATGTAACTGCGATATTATATATCAATTCAGTTTGCGGATCCCTTAGAACAGATTTCTGTAGTACAAGAACTTTGGCTGCAGCTCTAAACAGATGAGAACATCAAAAATCAGGGAAGGATGTCAAGTGTCATGTACTGGAACAAATGAAAGTTTAGTAGTCTTATTTGACTTAGCAGTGGTTCAATTATTACAGATGTGTTGCCAATGCATATTATCTAAAAACAGAAGTATTACAAAATAAAAAGATTAAAGTTAAAATATCAAAAGCAGTGATCACATAGCATCAGTTAAATGATTAGATGTGCAAGACAAAAACAATACCACTGAAATTAAACCGAGCTAATAAGTTAGAAAATAAATAATGGTAGCCATTTACTAGTTGTTTAAAACATGAACAAAAGGGTGCAGGGAAACCTCATCCAAAAAGGATTTCTGTAATCTCACTACCACTATATTCAACTTAACAAAAGCAGATTACAAAGAGGACTTTTTAAATATAAATCTATAAGATGAACAGGGGCAACAATTTAACAAGGAGAGGCGAGTCTGTTGAATCCTACAGGTCCCTCTGTGGTTGAGATAGTCTGCTCAATCTTAGATTGCAGTCTCACAATGGAAAGCACAGTGTGTTGTTCCACACACACACACACACACACACACACACACACACACGGTTTAGTGGCTTTATGAATTCCCTAGCAATTCCCATCACCAAAAACCTAGAACTGTCCCAATTAAGTCCAGCCAAAAGCAGATCAATAGAGCAATGGTCAATGAGTCCATAAGGCACTTGAAAGTTTCCCAAATGAGATAAATCCACCAGGCAAAATTAAATCCATAATACAAGAGAGTTCATGAGGCAAGAAGAGTCCAGAGTTCACAAAGCATGATCCAAGGTCAAGGCACAGTGTTGATCCAAAGCACGGCAGGAATCACAACCAGGAAACATGCAGCTAGGAAATGAACACATTGTTCCCAGAGTCACCTCTATCTGTCTGCTATGCTAAATATCCAGCTTCTGGCCCATCAAGAAGAACGAGGCTGCCTCTTCACAAGTAGCCAGGCTAACCTTTGCTGCTCCTGCCTTTTGTCTACTCTACATGTTCTCAGATCAGGGGCAGAAGGCAGTTCCTCTTCCTTATCAGTGACCAGCCGCAGTTGTGTACTTTTCCCACCTGAAGCCTCAGGGCTGTTCTGCACCTGTGCTTCAGCCAAATCACTCTAAGCCAGCTGCCCATCTAGTTTCTCTCCCATCAACCACTCTCTCTCACTTGGATTCACAGCCCTTGCCTCAGAGCATTGACCAGCTCCCATCCTGATGTGCCTGAGACTGGTTCATCCTCCTCCAAACCTATATCCAGAGAGGCATCTGTGGAAGCATCTGGGGCAGTGGTGGGATTCAAATGTTTTTACTACCAGTTCTGTGGGCATGGCTTGGCAGGCGTGGCAGGGAAAGGATACTGTCAAATCTCCAGTCAGAGGTGGTATTTGCTGGGTCTCCAAACTACTCAAAATTTCTGCTACTGGTTCTCCAGAACTGGTCAGAACCTGCTGAATAGCACCTCTGATCTGGGGGATACATCACACACAGCCATGATCCGATCATAGACAAAATGGTCAGCTTGTTCCTTGTACTTTCTCAGCTTCAATTCCATTTTATTTTAACTGGCTCCAACTCCCTTGTACATGTAATCCCTTAAGAAAAGTATAGTCCTATCTAAAACTGGATATAATTAGTATGAATAATTGTTTATTCATACTTACCTAATTCATTACAATCCCAAAGCAAACAATGAGCTATTAGTGCTATATCTCAATTTGGAAAGAAAGAGGACATTTCCACAGAATCCCGAATAATATTTCCTAATAATTCATTTTAATTGTTAAATAACATGGTACGAATGGATAGAATCCCGCAAAGGAGTTATGATGGACCTAAATAAGAAACATTCCGGATTTCTGTCCTACCTTTCAGGTATGAGAAAAAAGTGAGTTTCTTCCAAAGACTACCATGATTCAGGAAAATTAATAGATCAACAATTCTCAGCTTTCTGTCTCGTGAGATTATTCATTCAGAATGACCAAATCATGTATTGCAGGACAGAAGCCATTCATCCAACAATTCCCAATTAGAAGAAGATCTAAAGATGTTGCACCTCTAGAAAGAGTATAGAGAATAGCAACGAAGATGATTAATTGGAATTGGTATGCTTAGTTTAATAAAAAGAAGGACTTAGGGGTGATATGATAGTAGTCTTCCAATATCTCAGGTGTTACCACAAAGAAGAAGTCAAGCTATTCTCCAAAACATTCTCCCATTTTGGAGTTCAGAAGGCAGAGGATAAGATAGAATGACATAACACATTTGCTATATATTAGTAATGATGTATTCTAACAGAGTCCACTGTTGCCCAATTGTCAAGTGACAAAAGTTAACCCAACAATTCCATGTTAATATGGAACAATGAAACTGGACTGAAAATGTATTTATAAACAAGCAAAAACAAACTAAAAAACCACCACACGTTTTTTCTTACCTGTTGAAAGCAGCCACAAGTGAGTTAATATAAGAGAATGCCAAGATCCAGGTAGGTTATAATCCTAAACAGATTTAACACAAAATCTATAAGCAGCGGGATGCTTGCAAATACAAATAACATTGAAGGAATAATCACTGTTTGGAAGTCAAGCTGTGTAAAACACCGTTTCTTCCCGTGTTAATGTTTCAGGTTGTTTGATTGCTCCCAATATGTTTTATAAATATCACAAATTATAGAATCATCACCCTTCTTGGTTTAACCTTTGTTGTAAACATTACGTCGTGTTTTCAATGTCTTCCTTATCTCCGTTAGCCCTTTTTCATGTACAGGTAGTCTTTGACTTACAATCATTCATTCAGTGTTTATTTGAAGTTTCTACAGCACTGAACAAAGGGACTTACAGCTCAGGCCTGAAATTACAGTTGTTGAGACCCCTCCTCACATGATTAGGTGATAAACAATTGGGCCCATCCACACCTACAATTGTTTGGTGCTTCAATTCTCCCACTTTCCTATCTTTCCCTGAACTGGTCCCTTTTGGTTGCCCACACAGAGGAACTCAGTGATGGCAGCAACAGGGCTGAAGCTGAAGTAGATGGCCTTCATCAGTCTCAGCCAGCTGCCACCACTCTCAGGGCTCTACTTCAGCCCCAGCAGTGCCACTGAGAAATACACCTCAAGCCTCACACACGATTCAGCCATCCAAGCACCATTGCACAAAGTCTCAGTTGCATTGCCACTCTGCACTTTGCAGGCCCCGGCATACTTAGCTGACCTTTGCCATTTTTCTCCCACTGTTAAGATCAGAATAGAACAGGAAGGGACCTTGGAGGGCTTCTAGTCTGACCCCCCTACTCAAGCAAGAGACCCTCTTCCATTTCAGACAAGTGCTGTCCAGTCTTCTTAAAAGCCTCCAGTGATGAAGCATCCACAACTTCTAAAGTCATGCTGTTCCACTGGTTGATTGTTCTCACTGTTAGGAAGTTTTTCCTAAATTCCAAGTTGCTTCTCTCCTTGGTTTAGTTTCCATCCATTGTTTCTTGTCCTGCCCTCCGGTGCTTTGGAAAATAAATTGACTGCCTCCTCTTTGTGGCAGCCTCTCAAACACTGGAATACTGATATAATGTCCACCCTCGTCCATCTTTCCTCTAACTAGCCATACCCAAATCCTGCAACCGTTCTTCATATGTTTTAGTCTCCAGGCCTTTAATCGTCTTAGTTATTCTTCTCTGCCCTTTTTCCAAAGTCTCGACATCTTTTTTCAACAATCCATAACAATGTATAATTAGCCAAGGTGGTGCAGTGGTTAGAATGAAATATTGCAATTCGATTCTCACTGTCTCAAAGCTGACACAGCTTTCCATCCTTCCAAGGTTGGTAAAATGAGAACCCCCCAGATTGTTGGGAACAATATGCCGATTATGTAAACCACTTAGAGAGGACCATAAAACACAAGAAAGCAGTATATAAGTCTAACTGCTTTTGCTATTGCTATTTTTTTTGTAACATGGTGATAAGATGTTGAGAAAGGTACACCCAACTTGACCCTACAATCCTGGTCATGCCAGGATTTCTACTCAAAACTGCTACGTGGGGTGTCAAACTCAAGGCTGTTGACTAGATTCGGCCCATGGGGTGCTTAGATCTGCCCCATGAGATCACTCTGGAAACAGTGAAAGACCAGATCGTGGTGCCTCTGCCAGCGAAAATGGAGCTTGGGAGGGCCGTGTGCAGCCTTCCCAGGCCCTGTTTTCAACTGCAATGGCCTCCTGCAGCCCTCTGCCAGTGAAAACTAAGCTCAGTTGAAAGTGGGGCCTGGGGGGGCACGTGTGGCCCACCCGAGCTCTGTTTTCACTGGCAGAGGGCTGCAGGAGGCCATCGCAGCCAAAAACGGAGTTTGGGAGCCACCAAAGTTGCCCCCAACATGAGTGACATCAAGCTGGCCACACCCACCCTGGCCCCCAAGGTCGAACACAACCGTGATGTGGCCTTCAATGAAATCAAGTTTGACACTCCGGCTTATGCCATTCTTCAAATGGCACACACCATTCAGTCTCCAAATCACGGACCTGTTTTTGCAAGTCCTGATGAAGACGTCAGAAGTTTTCTGACGGTTTTCCAAAACCTACAAGAATGGGACACACAATGTGGAGAATGAATGGCATGCACAATTTGACAATGCCATAGAACATAGTTGAGAGTCAGGATCTCTTTCCACGTGTACCTTCAACATGATTCAATGTCATATCTACCTCTTCACATTGGAAGGAGGCTAAGAACATCCTTCCTAAAAGCCTTTGCCTGAGATTGGTCAGCCTTATCTTGCCTCTAAGATATGGGTCTGAACATTGTAACTAACTTCCTGGATAAATTACTCTTGCTATGGCCTGGACACTAATACCTTGTCCTTACCGTTTGCTTTTTGCATTCACTGATAACAATGAATGAAATGAATCTACTTTGTGAAAGAAGAGCTAAAACAGCCACCAGAAACAGTAGGGAGCTTCCAACTAGGCTGAAAGCAATAAAAGTAATAATAAATCATTTGGACTCAATTCTGGTTTTTTTTTTTTCATATACTAGATGAATCCAGGATACTTTATCCTGTCTTCACTATTAATGCAAGTCATTAAGAGTGCGAATGAAACTGTCTCGTAGTTAGAATGAAAACGTCAAGCATTTTTCTAAGTGATAAAGAAGCAGAATATCAAACACTTCATCCCAACCAATGCCTTCTTTTGCCTGTGTGATGTGTGTTTCTTTTCTAAAAGATTAGGAGGATTTTAAGAGGGGGACATTTAGAGACAAAACTATCCAATAAGTTCCACGAAGTCGATCTCTCCTGAGGTTAGTCATCTACTTGCAAGTTTAAACCAGTTGACAGGTTTTTAAATTATGAACTCTTTTGGGACACATTACTTAATTATAAAGTACATTCAGGGATATGCACATGGGTCTTTTATGGTAAATGATATGACTGTCTTAAAAACTCATTAATATGTCATTAACCAAGCAGACATTTACTAATTAAACAATTAGCTCTTTTTTCAAATTCCTTTGTTCCTCCCACAGATACTCAGTTATACAGATCATTAATTTAAGGATTCTGATTGCTTCCTCCCCTTTTGTTCCAACAAAATAATACATTTTGAGCAAAGATGATGAACATGTACATTGACTGTATAGATGTCTGACAAACAGTTGATTTTATGAACAGGGTCCTAACCAAAGTGCTGTGATTTAAGTTATTTTACAGATACCCATCCGTCAGTTTTACCAAGACCATTTTATCATACTAATTTGTGGTAATATTTCCATGTTTTTTGACAGAAATTACCAAACTGGCAACTCTGGATCATTAAAAGGCCTTTTGGAAGAAAGCTTTTGAATATGCTGGCCACAGATGGTTATTCAGATGGTTAAATTTCAGTATTTAGGAGAATGATAAATAACAGGATACTTCTGCTTATGCAACTTGATATTGCAACACTAACCAACTCACTGCATAATTTTGAGTGCAAGAAGTTGTTTCTTTAGTTTCATTTGCCTATTCAGGATCCCACTTGTTGAAAGGGAGAGTGGGGTCACTGCATTTATTATAGGGCTAGTAGTTGTACCTCTGCCCTTATAAAGTACAAATCAGCAATTCCTCATAATTGATGTACATTCAACAGGTAACCAAAGTGTGCTGTCTTAGATGGATAGCTCTATATATACCCATCCAATCCTGTGGCAAAGCTCTATTCAAATATGTATATGGCAGAGACATTTTTATTCTAAACAATCCCTTAGCTTCTTCTTATGCTTGCTCATTATGTTTGCTTGCTTAGAACGTATCATTCTGTTGAATACTGAAATATTAAAGAGGCGTTTGTATAACAGAATAAGGACATGTTCATTTTGAATGCAAACTAATATTCAGATGTGGTGACCACCATAAAATCTGAGGGCTAGATTGAGTAGTGAGTGTGTGTTCATTCATTCATCCACCCACTCACCATTCATTTCAGAAGAAGTAATGGACAACCACTTCTGTATTCTTTCCTAGAAAACTACAGGTATCTTTATCATGTTCAAAAACTTCTACCATATTCAAAAGACTTGGTCGTATTCTACAACAATGCAACATGCTAAAAGAACTATATGAATAGGATTTGGTATCATGTATTCTGATTAGATGCAATTTGTGGGATGCCCACATATCCCATGGACATTGTAGGAAAAGTGCTTTTCCAGTTCTCCCATATCAGTATGCATTTAGATCTATTTGCGAAGATTTCATCATGCAAGATACATGAAAAATAGTTTTAAACATGATTTCTTTGGTTCAAAGAGCAAAGCCCATTTTATCCACATATCCCGTAATTGTTAAAGAATGAGCTTTCAGAATGGACACATTCGCCTTAGTCTCCTGCACATGTTTTCAAAAGTGATAAGACAATAAAATAAGCAACAGTGGATTTATGTGAAAGTAGATCTTTCAGATATCAAAATACTTGATTGAAACCATTTGTGCATTTGCTGTCTTTTGGGCAATAATTTATGTCTCCCTTGCTTTCATTTTCAAGAATATAAATTAATCATACATTTCCACAATAGAATTATACCAGTTAAAAGAAATGGTGTAATATAAAAACCTAAATGAAGGCATACTAACTGATACAAATAGTGCCATTATAAACATTCAATTCAAAAAAGGGTTAAGTAGTGAATGGCATAAAGAAGGAGTGGAACAAGTTTGCTTTTCTAGGTGGAATAGCCTCCATCTTGTACAGGTGAAACTCGAAAAATTAGAATATCGTGCAAAAGTTCATTTATTTCAGTAATGCAACTTAAAAGGTGAAACTAATATATGAGATAGACTTATTACATGCAAAGCAAGATAGTTCAAGGCGTGATTTGTCATAATTGAGATGATTATGGTTTACAGCTCATGAAAATCCCAAATCCACACTCAGAAAATTAGAATATTACATGCAATCAATAAAACAAGGATTGTACATCGAACAATATCGGACCTCTGAAAAGTATAAGCATGCAGATGTACTCAGTACATGGTGTGGGCCCCTTTTGCAGCAATTACTGCCTCAATGCAGCGTGGCATGGAAGCTATCAGCCTGTGGCACTGCTGAGGTGTTATGGAAGACCAGGATGCTTCAATAGCGGCCTTCAGCTCTTCTGCATTTTTTGGTCTCATGTCTGTAATCCTTCTCTTGGCAATGCCCCATAGATTCTCTATGGGGTTCAGGTCAGGTGAGTTTGCTGGCCAATCAAGCACAGTAATCCCACAGTCATTGAACCAGGTTTTGGTGCTTTGGGGCAGGTGCCAAGTCCTGCTGGAAAATGAAGTCAGCATCCCCATAAAGCTCGTCTGCAGAAGGAAGCATGAAGTGCTCCAAAATCTCCTGGTAGACAGCTGTGTTAACCCTGGACTTAATGAAGCACAGTGGACCAATACCAGCAGATGACATGGCTCCCCAAATCAACACAGACTGTGGAAACTTCACACTGGACTTCAAGCACCTTGCAGTGTGTGCCTCTCCATTCTTCCTCCAGACTCTGGGTCCTTGGTTTCCAAATGAGATGCAAAAGTTGCTCTCATCAGAAAAGAAGCCCACTGAGCAACCGACCAGTTCTTTTTTTCTTTAGCCCAGGTAAGATGCTTCTGACGTTGTTTGTTGTTCAGGAGCGGCTTGACAAGAGGAATACAACATTTGAAGCCCATGTCCAGGATCCAACTGTGTGTGGTGGCTCTTGATGCACTGACTCCAGCCTCAGTCCACTCCTTGTGAAAGTCCCCAACACTTTTGAATGACCTTTTCCTGACAATCCTCTCCAGGCTGCGGTCATCCCTGCTGCTTGTGCACCTTTTTTCCCCCACACTTTTCCCTTCCACATAACTTTCTATTAATGTGCTTTGATACAGCACATTATACAGCACATTGGGAACATCCAACTTCTTTTGCAAATTACCTTTTGAGGCTTTCCCTCCTTATGGAGGGTGTCAATGATGGTTTTCTGCACAACTGTCAGGTCAGCAGTCTTTCCCATGATTGTGATTCCTACTGAACCAGGCTGAGAGACCATTTAAAGGCTCAGGAACCCTTTGCAGGTGTTATGGCTTAATTAGCTGATTAGAGTGGGACACTTTGAGACACATATTGAACCTTTTCACAATATTCTAATTTTCTGAGATTGTGGCTTTGGGGTTTTCATGAGCTCTAAGCCATAATCATCACAATTATGACAAATCACAGCTTGCACTATCTTGTTTTGCATGTAGTGAGTCTATCTCATATATTAGGTTCACCTTCTAAGTTGCATTACTGAAATAAACAAACTTGTGCACAATATTCTAATTTTTCGAGTTTCACCTGTATGTACCAGGGCTGATCACACACCTGCCATTCTCTAGTGATCCCCGTTTGTTAGTCATAACTTTTACTCACAACTGAGCAAAGAAAGGAAAGACCCAATGTATTATGGGATTTGCTCATGTGTTTCTTTCTGTTGTTGCTTCACAGAAATCCTGCACCTTGATGGATCAGAGTGCCCTCCAGATGTTTTAGATACTAACTTTCATAATGCATGATAGTTTATCATGCTTAGTCTAAGCCTTTATTTGCTCAATCTCATTAAATATTTTGGCTGGTGTTGTTGAAAGCAGAATTTATTTATGTCCAAGGGCAGGGTGTCAAACCCATGAGGTGCTTAGATCTGGCCCCTGGGGCCACCCTGGAAATAGTAAAGGACCAGCCCACAGTCCCTCTGCCTGCAAAAATGAAGCTTGTGAGGGCTGTGTGTGACCCCGAGCCCTGTTTCCACTGGAAGAGGGTTGCAGGAGGCCATTCCAGCTGAAAACGGAGCTTGCAAGGGCCAAGTATGGGCCCCCGAGCTCCGTTTTCACTGGCTGAAGTTTGCAGGAGGCTGTTGCAGCTGAAAACAGAGCTCAGGAGTCCCTTTGCTGGCAGAGTGCTCAGGGCCACCACAGGCATCCCTGACACAAGTGACATCATGTTGGCCACACATACCCTGACCACGCCCACCCCACTCCCCCAGGTCAAACACATACCTGATGTGGTCCTCAATGAAACTGAGTTTGACACCCCTGTCCTAGGGCAAGAATTAGGGACTTTTCAAGCACCCACCAGCATTATTCCCTCACAACCTGGACATAAGCTGTTTCAACTCCTACCCTCAAGTCAAAACTATAGAGCACTGCACACCAGAACAACTAGATACAAGAACAGTTTTTTCCTGAACACTCTGCTAAACAAATCATTCTCTCAACACTGTCCAACTATTTACAAAGTCTGCATTACTATTACTATTAATCTTCTCATCACTCCTATCACCCATCCCCTCCCACTTGTGATTGTATGACTGTCACTTTGTTGCTTGTATCCCTACATTGACTGTTGACTTATATTGACTGTTTCCTAGTATGATTTGATTGCCTATTTGTACCCTATGACTCTATTAAGTATTGTACCATGTGATTCTTGATGAATGTATCTTTTCTTTTTATGTACTGAGAGCATATGCACCAAGACAAATTCATTGTGTGTCTAATCACACTTGGCCAATAAAGAATTCATTCATTCATTCATTCATTCATTCATTCATTCATTCATTCATTCTGCTAACAAATGATTTTAAAATGAAATAAATATGGAAAGACGGAAATCTTCGAAGATTGCTATGATCTCAGCCCCATGATCTTGAACAAAAGATCATGGAATCTCACAAAAGAATAGTGATGTCTCCTGAGAACTTCACTACAGATCACTGCACTGCAGTCTCCCAATGTTTGGTGATCTTGTAAGAGTTCAACCATTAAACTTAAAAAAATTGTATTTAATTTTGTGGTATCTATTCAAGGGAACTATAAATGGAAGTTATATTACTTGTGTTCCTGACCCTTTTTAGAAGTTTTATAATTAATTTAAAGTTTCAAATGGTAAGTTTTAATTGGTCTCCCTGATAAATTAATTAAGTGCAACTTTTGTTGATTAATGGGAGGGGGAATTTAATAAGTGGGTCTTAGTTTCAAGGACACGTTTGTGCTTACTTAGTTGGGTGACTACTAAAAACAAAGTACAGTATAGATGTCTGTAAAGTTTTAATGTGGATACTATATTTATTTAAATCAATGGATTTAAAAGATATATAATTTAATAAATCCTAAAAGTTTAACCAAGAGAGACCCTGATATGCTAAAAGAATTAGTAATAAGCTCATAATTCTGTGTTTCTCTGAGACAGCTGCTTTTTTAAGAAAAGTCGATTTAACAGTCAAGTTTTAGCATTTAATTTACAATTTGTTGTGGTCCTGGGGCAATTATATTTTTAAAACTAATTTTATAAACTGCACATCCTCTTAATAGTGTCTTGTTTGCTTATCAATAGAACACATGATTCAAATTGCTGTCTTTCACAACTAGGAACAAGTAGAAGGAAATATGGAAATAAATTTTCTTTGACCAAAGAAATGAATGAGCAACTAATTACCAAATAACCAGGGTCTCCATCTATACATTCTCATATTATGGCAGTAATTTTTCCACTGGATTTAAATTAATCTTATAGTCCCTGTGCCCACAATTAATTTGGGAGCTTAAGAGCTTTGTAGAGGACCTGCTTTATGATTGCTGTAAGTGTTATTTTGGAATAAGCATCATTTGCAGAAAAGATTAAATAAAAAAATTAAGTATAAAATAAAGGAAATTAGGAACAGTAACTATGCAAATGCTCAAGTGGTTACCACTGAACTTCAGAAAATAATATCATAATCAGCATCCATTCTGATGTATCCTGGGAGGAAGTTTCTAAGTATTTTTAGCAGGACTACCAGATTCCCTATACCATCCATCTGGTAAACTCGCAAAAATCATTTTCCTCACCATGTACATGTATACATCCGAACTAGACAGAGTTGTTTCTCTGTGTCGTATAATATATGTGGGTATATGCATATTTTTTAAAATTTATTTATGCTGCCATGGTTATGCAGTGTATATTGGAGGTGGTGACCCTTGGAGAGCTGTATGCAACAAAATTTCATTTTTAATGTATGCCAATTAGTGTACATTCAAAGTGACAATAAAGTTATTCTATTTCGGGATGCTCATAATGCTCATTAGAGGTCGGGAAAATGAGGACTCAGATTGTTGGAGACAATATGTAAACCGCTTAGAAAGGGCTATAAAGCACTGTGAAGCAGTATATAAGTTTAAGTGCTATTACTATTGCTATAAAATATATTGGCTGCTCATCTTACCACATAAGCAACAGAAATTTAGGGATCAATTGTAGTTGTAAATCGAGGATTACCTACATTGAGTTTAATGGAAATGTCAACTTCCTAATTTAGCTATAATATTCGGTTACAATAGCAATAGCAATAGCACTTAGACTTAAATTCCACTTCACAGTGCTTTACAGCCCTCTCTAAGCGGTTTGCAGAGTCAGCATATTGGCCCCCAACAATCTAGGCCCTCATTTTACCAACCTCGGAAGGATGGAAGGTTGAGTCAACCTTGAGCCTGGTGAGATTCGAACTGCCAAACTGCTGATCAGCAGAAGTAGCCTGCAGTACTGCATTCTAACCACTGCACCACCACGGCTCTTTATTATACAATATTATATGTTTGCTATAAATGACATATTGCCTGAATGGTCTTGTCTCCTATGCCAGCTTTCATTTAGAAAGAACATAATTCTACCTTCACTAATATTAAAATAAATAAATAAATGCACTACTTAGTCTTTGCGTGAGAAACATTTTCTTTTCTTTTTTTAAAAAAAGAAAGAAAGATCAAGTCGTCTTCCACAGCTAACTGAAGAGAAAATTAATTACTGTAGTTGGCAGAGGATAAATGCTTTCCATTTATAGAGTTTGGTAATTATAGCAGCTGTGAAGTTAAAAATGGGCTGCTAACTTTGAACCTCAACATGTCATGCCTTTCTTGAATTTCATTCTGCAACTTCTGTGTGGGTCAAAAGTTTTCTAACTGAAGTTTCATAATTATTGCTTGGTTCAGAAATAATCATTGGGTTCTCGATGTATTTGTGAAACCTTATCACCTGGTTAGCCAAAGGTGTGTCTTTGAATCTTTGAAGTCTCGAAACCCACCCAGAAGAAAATTTATTAGGACAAACTGATGTTGTGGCAACAATCATTAACTGCCACAACTTGTAAAAAGAAGGGCCCTTTTTTGAAGGAAAGATTGAAACAGCAGTTCAAAAGAAAAGAATGCTTGAGTGTCAAAATGTGAAGGGCAATTTTTGTGTAAAAATCTAACTGCTTCTATGATAAAGAGTCATTGCAGCTGGTCCCAATATTGGAATGAAAGTAAATAGTTAAGGGAAAGAGAAGACATCTTGAACTGACTTTTCTGGCCTTCGAGGGAAATTTTGGTAATGCATATATGGAGAACTCTGCTCTCATTTTGAAGAGGAAAGTTTTAATCTCATCTTTAACTTTAATCCTTTAAAATATGTAACAGATTTACAACTAAACAGGATAAATTTGGCAGGAGATTATGAAAGTAAAGTAGTTTCTTTGAACTGCTGATTGTCAAGGGAGTTCAAACTTGTCATTTAAAGTTCCTATCAATTCCAGATAGATATTGCAAAGCAATCTTTTCACATTTTTATATATTGAGCAAAACCACTGGGAAAAGCTATACTTTTGCAGCAGATATGTGAGACAATTTAATTGTATAAAACAGAGTTCCCACCAAATCAGACACAGTTGAACAAAAAACTACTCCAGGCTAATGCTACAATTTCTAGTGAGGTTATGCTATACTATTACATCTATTTCTCCTCTTTCTCCTCTTTCCTCCTCCTCCTCCTCCTCCTCTAATTTTAGAAGTACTTCATTTTTACTAAGAACCCTACATTTGAGGAAACAGCTGCTGCCAAAATTATTTTATTTACATATTTATAAACATTGTATTAATTTATTTATTAGATTGGGCTACCACCCAACTTCAACCAACTTGTCTTATGCTTTCCCTGGCCTCAGTGGAATCACACCAGAACAGTTGCAAAAAACAAGACTTTCATCCTTTCCCAGTCCTTTGACACTGTTCTATTGAGACCTTTCCAACTAAATTACAAAAATGTAAACACAAAAATTGATGTTATGTGGAATAATAGTTAAGAGTCATAAATGCTTCTAAGAAATAATCCCACAAGGGGCTTGAAAATCATGGGGCTAACATTGCAATGCTCCAGGGAGATCATGTTCTTAAGCATGGATGGATGGATGACTGGATGGATAGATGGATGATAGACAGATTTTCCCTGGTGTATTCAGAGTCTTTTCAGACTTTAAAAAGCTGACTTAGTGAAACAAGGCAATGTGGAGAACATGTTGACATTGCTGTAGATTTTTCAGGCCTCTCCAGTTGAATTATTTAGCAGTAGAATTAATGTACTACATCATATGAGATGTACAAGTAATATTAGGTCTCATTAAAATGGTTTTCCATTATTCTGGCGATAATGTTTCAATATTATTCATTTTTATCAAACCTTCAAGAAATAATCAAGAACAATGGAGTCTAAATATTCATAGGACAACTCCTTATTTGCAATTTTTTTGCTCAGATTTTGAAATTTTAGATGACGCAAAAGTTGATGGCTACTCTATTTCTTTTATAATTTTCTTATCCACAGAAACATTGATGTTACTCTGAAGTGAAGTGACCCATTCCAGTTCACTGATTCCCAGAATGTCAGTGATCAGTTTTGACATTTCTGTTCTGACAACATCAAATTTGCCTTGGCTCAAAATTCCGACATTCTGGGTACCAATGGGTACCCTATCTTTGCAGTATCAAATTTGTTTGGCTTCTGGCACTCTTTCAGCTTTTAATTCAACCACATCATAAAGATCAACGCTACCCCTTTTAGATCATTGATCTTCCCTAGTAGCTCATTGCATACCTTCTCATTTGCAAGGCTCATATTTCAAAATCATGTGGACGTTGTCCTTGTTGTAAGTGCTAATTTTGTTTCCTTGGCTGAGTGCTAAGAGTGGGTTCTCTCTTTTTTTTCCTCCAGTGAATCATATTTAGTCTAACCATCTTCTATGATTTGCCTATCATATGTGACACTTCCAGGAGTATATGCTCCCAATGATTTAGCTCAGGGTGTCCAACCTTGACAACTTTAAGACTTGTGGACTTCAACTCCCAGAATTCCTCAGCCAGCAAAGCTGTCTGAGGAATTCTGGGAGTTGAAGTCCACAAGTCTTAAAGTTGTCAAGGTTGGACACCCCTGATTTAGCTCATGGTGTCATTGGGATATGCAAGTCCCGAGGTGACCACAAGGTGACAGTCCATAAAGAGAATTATAAGAATATATTTGCTATTTTGAATAGAAAGCTAAAATAATCCTAATCATGATTGCTTAAAATTCCAAGCAAAAGAATTCCTTCTTTCAAAATGTGTGTGTGTGTGTGTGTGTCCTAATTTCAGTTATTCTAACCCATATCTTCAAACCATCCATTTAGAAATGTATTTATTTGTATTGATTTCATCTAATATCCGTCCTTGTCACCATTTGTTCTTCTTTTTCTCCTATTCTATATTCCAGAGATCCCCAACCTTTCTGGCTCCACAGACTGGCAGCAGCGGTGGCAGTGGCGGGGGGTGGGGGTGGGGAGTGGGATGGTTTCACACACACAATCTAATCCATGCTTGCCCATCATTTGCTGTTCCCAATGGGCCATAGCCCAGTTACTGGTTTGCAACCCAGGGGTTGAGAACCCCCTGCTATATTCTACCTTACACAGGTAGAATATACACAGACAAAAGCCAGGAAAAGCACCAGGGCCAGACAAGATAACTCCTTCTTGCTTAAAAGTCTGTGCTAACTAATTGGCCCTCTTCACCCGAATCTTCAATAGATCACTAGAGATGTGCTATGTTTCTTCCTGCTTCAAACACTCAACCATCATCCCAGTGCCAAAGAAGCCCTCCATCAAGGAACTGAATGACTATAGACCAGTTGCTCTAACATCTGTAGTTATGAAAATCTTTGAAAGGCTTGTGCTGTCCCATCTGAAAACCATCATGGATCCCATGCAGTTTCAAACCGAGCTAATAGATCGACAGATGATGCTGTTAACATGGCTCTGCATTACATCCTACAACACCTTGAATCTCCAAATACCTATGCAAGGAGACTTCAGTTCAGCATTCAATACCATCATTCCAGACACTCTTCTAAGTAAATTAAACCAACTAGTGGTACCAGAACAAACTTGTAAGTGGATCATAAGCTTCCTAACAGACAGGAAGCAGCAGGTGAAGCTAGGCAGAATCACATCCAATACCTGTACAATCAGCACAGGGGGCCCCCAAGGCTGTGTGCTTTCTCCATTTCTCTTCTCCCTGTATACCAATGACTGCATCTCAAACGATCCATCTGTTAAAATACTGAAGTTTGCTGATGACACAACAGTGATTGGTCTCATTCGAGACAACAACGAATCTGCATACAGACAGGAGGTTATACAACTTGCCTTGTGGTGTAACCGGAACAATCTGGAACTGAACACACTCCAAATCGTAGAAATGGTGGTAGACTTTAGAAGAAATCCTCCCATACTACCACCTCTTACAATACTAGACAATACAGTATCAACAGTAGAGACCTTCAAATTTCTAAGTTCTACTATACCACATGACCTAAACTGGACACCTAACATCAAAAACATCATCAAAAAAGCACAACAAATAATATTCTTTCTGTGGCAACTCAGAAAGCTCAAACTGCCCAAGGGAACTGCTGATACAGTTCTACAGAGAAATGACTGAGTCTATCATCTGCACCTTTATAACTGTCTGGTTTGGTTCTGCAACCCAACAGGACAGACACAGACTTCAGAGGGTAATTAGGACTACAGGAAAAACAATTACTACCCACCTGCCTTCAATTGAGGACCTGTATACTGCATGAGTCAAAAAGAGGGCTGTGAAAATATTTACAGACCCCTCACATCCCGGACATAAACTGTTTCAACTCCTTCCCTCAAAATGACGCTATAGAGCACTGCACACCAGAACAACTAGACACAAGAACAGTTTTTTCCCCGAAAGCCATCACTCTGCTAAACAAATAATTCCCTCAAGACTATTTACAAAGTGTACACTACTATTATTGTTAATCTTCTCATCACTCCTTATCACCCATCCCCTCCCACTTGTGATTGTAGGACTGTAACTTTGTCGCTTGTATCCTTACGATTTATATTGACTGTTTCCTAGTATGATTTGATTGTTGATTGTACCCTATGACTATCATTAAGTGTTGTACGTTATGATTCTTGATTCTTAACAAATGTATCTTTTCTTTTATGTATACTGAGAGTATTTACACCAAGACAAATTCCTTGTGTGTCCATCACACTTGGCCAATAAAGTATTCTATTCTATTCTATTCCTTAACAGTCAATATTCTGAACACACAATTTTGATTTTGTAAGAAGGTAAATTAAAAATGCATGATTTGGTTTTAGTTTAATTTTGTTTTGCTTTTTTACTCAGAGATTAGGCTATCGAGTAGAGGAATAGCACAAGAAAGGGATAGTTTAGCCCTTCTTATCTAGAAGTCTTCTCCTCTCAAAATCCCTCATCTTTTTCTGCTCTTGCATGGTTCCAGATGTACCTATGGAGAAAGTGTCCAAAATGTTGTGGTATATGGCCTTCATCAGAAATGATACCTGTTATTCCACCCAAGCTTGCTTTATCTTCAGCTATTATTTTAATCACAATCACATGAAATTCATCTCTGAAAATTTATGCAAATGATATTCCTAATTGAGAAATGTAACAAACATAGACATAGAGGGGGAGAAGAGGGAACGGAGAACATTTTATACTAATTAGAAATGTTCAGAATTTTCATTAGAGTTCCTGCTCATCAATTTTCTCCCCTCAAAATTCTTTGACCAGACTCATACTGAGTTTATACTCTGGGTGCAATTTGTCAGTAAATCTTATCCCATGGATATAAACATCATTATTCTTAAGAATTATGCATCTAAACTTTATTTGTTTACTCAAATAACTATGTTGTGACTTTGTTAAATAAGTCACAAATGATTATATTCATACAATGCATTAAACCACAAACCATTATCTACCAATTATAGACCTGAATTCACACTATGGGCCAAGCATAACTTTCTAATCACACTGGCTGGCTTCAGATAAAATTCTGAGCCCAAATCATATCACACATTAAAAATTATTTAGCATGATGTGTTAAACAAATCATTGGGGCACATCAGTCATCCAAGTACAGCAGCTTTTTTCTGCCCGTTGTCTTCCACATACAGAAGAACCACAGGGATTTGTAGCCACAAAACATTTGAAGTAGTATACCTCAAGGGCATCATATTGGGAACTATGATCTGTTATGTGATTCAGCAATTTCTCTAGTCTTGCCCAAGATGTGTGTGTGTGTGTTAGTTTGTTTTATAATATCCGCTATCTAATTTTATTGTTGCTAATGGTGACAGTAAACAAGCTAAAATCTGAAGCCTGGGCTTTCTGCATGCAAAATAAGCATTTTATCATTGAGAATATGTCTTCTGTCTAAACCCAAAAATTTAGCCCACTGCATGGAAAATGCCTTCAGTAGACCCAGGTGCCTATTCTGATAAATCAGGAATTCTTAAACTTGGGAGTCCATATAATATTTTAGTGGGGCCATGAATTTGGATGGAAAAAGAGTTACTACTTTATTTTCAGAAATCTCTAATTAAAATTTAGCTCTTCATTCTGCATTCAATGAATGCAGAAATTTCAGATAATTTATAACTTGATTTAATTTACTCAATTGAGGTGCTGCTAACTCTAGAAAAACTCTGGAAGACTCATGGTCTAACAGTGAAAGTAAACTAAAGGGTAATTCAAAAAACCAAAATCAACATAAAACAAATAGAGTAAGGACAAGAGAAAGAACAAGATAGAAGACCTGAACAACATTATCTATATCTATTTATCTATCTATTTATCTAGCTATCTAGCTATCATCTGTCTATCTATCTATCTATCTATCTATCTATCTATCTATCTATCTATCTATCTATCTATCTACCTTCTTCAACTAAATTCACAAAGAGCTCCAACCACTCTTATCCAAGGCTTCCAGATTCCAAAAATATTTTTTAACCTCAATAAATCTCATTTTTATAAACACTGATAAATAATATGTAAACATATATGTGTTTTCTTCTGACCAGTTGTTTCTGATTCTCAGAGCCTACCTGGCCAAATCTCTGCAGTTTTTTTGGTAAGATTTTTCAAAAGTGATTTGCCCCTTTCCTAGGGTGGAAAGAAAGTGACTGACCCAAGGTCAGCCAGCTGCCTTTATGCCCAGGGCAGGACTAGAATTTGTGGTGTCCCAGTTTCTAGCCTGATGCCTTAACTACTACAGCAAATTGGCTGTCTACATTACAGATTTGTTATTTTTAAACATTTTTATGTATTTTTCTATTCCTATGTATTACACTGTATGCATTTATATACATCTTTCTATAATGGCAGTCCAAAGGTTTCTATTCATTTATTTATTTATATCTCACCTTTATTATTTTTACAAATAACTGAAGGTGGAAAGCATAATTAATGCTCCTTCTTCTTATTTTCCCCAAAACTGTGAAGTAAGTTGAGCTAAGAACAAGTGACTGGCCCAAGGTCGTCCATCTGGCTTTCATGACTAAGGTGGGACTAGAACTCAGTTTCCTGGTCTCTAGTCTGATGCCTTAACTATTACACCAGACTGGATCACTAGACTCTCAAAGGGTCCATAGTCCAAAAAGATTAAGAACCCCTGTGGTAAATACTCTGCAACTGGCTACCAATATACAAGAATAATTGTTATAGTCCTAGATACATATGTTCAGGGTGCCTGGAAAAAAATGGAATTTGTCCTTAAAAAATTCCATTCACATCCCAGTTTTAATGTTCAGTCTGGGTTGTTGTTTTTTTAAATTTGGTAAGGATTCAAAAAGAACTTTGTTGTGAATCAATAAAAGTTACTAGCATAAATGCAAATCAGGGTTTGGAAACCTGCACACCTGATTGGCCCTTATACAACAACTAGGGATTGGTCCATAAGTAGTCCCTGATTGGCCACTATTTTGACACTTCTCATTGGTTATAAGTTTGAACTTGTTGCACATGTCATTGGTTAATAAGGTAGCAGATAACCCTATAAAAGGGTTGCTGTTGCCCATAGCCTTGCTCTGTTCTGTTCTATTTACGATTATTAAAGAGTTGAAGTCACTGGTCAGATGTCTGGTCTCCATTATTACCCAAACTTAACACTGGCGACGAGGATGGGATACGGAGACCGAAGAGCTGACTGAGTTACAGAGCAACCAACAGAGCACGTGGTCGAACACGCACCATCAACGGCAACATGGCCAGCGGTGCCGTACCACCCGCTCCATTCAACCCAGAAACCGAAGACTGGGAGGCATACATGGATCGGTTCCAGATGTTTCTGGAGACCAACAATTTGAAAGATGCAACAACCGGCAAAAAAAGAGCTATCTTTCTAACTCACTGCGGGCCTACCGTGTTTAAAATGGCAAAATCACTTGCCAAGCCAGCCGAGGTAAAAGAGATGGACTGGGACGTCCTCGAGCCTTTACTACGGGCTCACTACGCGCCCACCGTGCCAACCTTAGTCAGAAGACACGAATATTACCAGAGGGACCAACGGAAGGGCGAAAGCCTTGCCAATTACATTGCGGACCTCCGCAACCTTGGAGGCCTCTGCGGATTCGCCGACTTAGAAGAAGCCCTCCGGGACCGCCTGGTTCTGGGCCTAGAAGACGGCACGATCCAGAGCAAAATAATGGCTAAAGGGGACATCAGCCTCACCGATGCCCTTAAAGAAGCCTCGGCAGCGGAGGCGACCAAGAAGTCGGCAGCCCGAATGCGCTGCACCAACGCACCACTACGTAAACTCGCCAATGATACCTCGCCTTGCTCAGAGAGACACCCGGTATCGACTCACCACGAAGACCTAGAATCCCCATCAGAAAGCGATGAGGAAGAGGTCAACCGACTCCGAACGGAACGAGACCAGTTCACACAATCCTCCTTCCGACCGTGTGCAGGATGTGGGGCGAATCACCTACGATCCAGCTGCAAATTCCTCGACGCACTCTGCCGCAATTGCGGGAGACGAGGTCACATCGCAAAGGTTTGCAGAAGCAAACAAAACTCCAAACCCCGACAGGCCGAATGCCAGTCTTCAGGATTCTTCGGCACACACCGAGAAAAACTGAACCACCAATGGGGAAACCACTCCTACAGAAACAAGCCGTCCACCACGTCCACCAGGCGTGAAGAAACCAGGCGGGAAGAGACCCACCAAACAATCACCATAGGCCACGCTACATCCCTTGATGCCGGGAAAATCCGAGTAAAGGTCGCCATCGAAAACAAACCTTGCGTGATGGAGGTAGACTCGGGATCTTCCCTCTCGATGGTGTCGTGGAAAACGCTCCAACAGCTCATTCCCACGATTCGCCGCCAAGACCTTAACCCTCAAAGGGTTATACTCAAAGACTATCAGGGCAACCGAATTCCCGTCGTCGGGTCCCGCAGATTCCAGATCTCTTTCAAGGACCGTACCGTCGCTCTACCACTGACTGTCGTGGACCACGACAGGCCTAGTCTTTTAGGCCTTCAATGGTTCAGGCCGCTCGGAATTACTGTAGCCGGAGTCCACCGAGCCGAGAGCAACAATTGGGAGGAGGCACTCGTGCAAGAATTCCAAGACGTTTTCGCGAACGGACTAGGCAAGTACAAGGGGACCCCGATCTCGTTTAACTTGAACCCTGAGATAGCACCCATCCGCCTTAAGCCGCGTCGGGTGCCATTCGCCTTGAAGCCTAAAATCGACGAACAACTCGATAAGCTAATAGCGCAGGCGTGCTGGAACCCACCGACCACGCCCGCTTGGAAACCCCTATAGTGACGCCTATCAAGCCTGATGGGTCACTAAGAATTTGCGGAGACTACCGGGCCACCTTAAACCACGCACTACAGCAAAGTGCATATCCAGTGCCGGTAGTGCAACACCTGCTCCATTCCCTGGGTGGCGGGAAAGTTTTCGCTAAACTAGATCTAGCCCAGGCGTATCAGCAATTGCCTGTAGATCCGACCACGGCAGAGGCGCAAACTATCGTAGCATAGGGCGCATTTAAATGCAACCGGCTCCAGTTCGGGTAAGCGTTGCCCCGGAATCTTTCAGAGCTTAATGGAAAGGTTGTTACAAGGGATCAGAGGGGTCGTACCATATTTCGACGATGTACTCATCGCCGCCCCTAACAAAGACATCCTAGAAAAACGACTCAGAGAGGTTTTACGAAGATTCCAAAACACAGGCCTCAGAGTTAAAAAAGGTAAATGCCAGTTATGTACCGAAAAAGTAGAATTTTTGGGATACCTCCTGGACAGCCAAGGAATCCATCCCACCGAAGACAAATTAAGGGCGATTAAAAAGGCCCCCACTCCAAGGAACAAGGCAGACCTACAGGCGTTCCTTGGACTTATCAATTTCTATAATGTCTTTTTACCCCACAAAGCAACGGTAGCAGAACCATTGCATAGACTATTAGACAAAAAAGCAACGTGGGTTTGGGGACAACGGGAACAATATGCTTTCCAACAAGTAAAGAAATTGCTAACTTCTGATTCTGTACTTATGCAGTACAACGAGACTCTTCCGCTCACTATCACGTGTGACGCATCACCTTTTGGGGTTGGGGCAATTCTGGCCCACGTATTACCAAATGGAGCGGAAGCCCCCATCGCGTTTTTTTCGCGAACCTTAGCTAAAGCTGAAAGAAATTATAGTCAGCTGGACAAAGAAGCTTTAGCTATTGTGGCTGCAGTTAAAAGATTTCATGAATATGTTTATGGCCGTGCGTTTCACGATAATTACTGATCATAAACCGCTACTGGGGATCATTGCGGGTAATAAACCAACCCCGTATATATTGTCCCCCAGAATGACCCATTGGTCTGAATTCTTGGCGGCCTACAACTACACCTTGCAACATCGCCCGGGGAAATCAATTCTCCACGCTGATGCATTGAGCAGAACACCGCTCCCAGACTCTGTTGTAGATCCAGCCCCAACCATCTCAACACTACAGATCGAAGCTCTACATGCACCACCCTTGACGGCTAGAGACATTGCCTTTGAAACGAAACGTGACCCAGTTCTGCAACACATCATACGCTGGGTTGAACGGGGGTGGCCGACGGACCAAATAGCACCGGAATGGGCGCCTTTCAAAGCCTGCCAAACCGAACTGTTTTCCCAAAAAGGCTGTATCTTGTGGGGCGATCGAGTCGTAATCCCTGGCAAATTGCAACAAACTGTTTTGGCGGTATTGCATGAAGGACATCCGGGTATCGTGCGGATGAAAGCACTCGCACGCAGCTACGCTTGGTGGCCGGGAATCGACAAAGAATCGAGGCCTGGGTCGCTACTTGTCAACGTTGCCAGGACGTCAGCAACGCCCGCCTAAAGCAA
Organism: Notechis scutatus; assembly: GCF_049901735.1. Taxonomy (NCBI): domain Eukaryota; kingdom Metazoa; phylum Chordata; class Lepidosauria; order Squamata; family Elapidae; genus Notechis; species Notechis scutatus. Next base: position 141,715,479 of record NC_142011.1, on the reverse strand, counting down.
GCCCAACCGAATGGGAAACTCCGAGGGGACCTTGGTCCCGTATTCATATTGACTTTGCGGGGCCTACCAAAGGACACACTTTCCTTATTACTGTCGACGCCTATTCTAACTGGCTCGAGATTCATCGAATGAACACAACTACAACGGACTCAGTTATCAATAAATTAAACAGACTATTTGCCACACACGGGTTTCCGGACGTGTTGGTCTTGGACAACGGCCCACAGTTTACTGCATTACCCTTTGAACAATATCTTGCTGATCGGGGCATCCGCCATGCGCTAACCTCGCCTGCGCACCCTGCGGCGAATGGACGTGCAGAACGCATGGTACAATTTGTAAAAAAGACCCTTCACAAAATGGAATTTGGCAACATCGACGAGAAAATCAATCGAATTCTCTTGTTGCAGCACATCACGCCCCACAGCGTGACCAACAAAACGCCCGCTGAACTTTTTTTTTTTTTTTTTTTTTTTTTAAAACAAGTTTTATTAAAAGTTTCAACAACAAACAAATCATTACATATTAAGTCTTTCCCTGTCTTTCTACAATAATTTCCCCAGTATTCTCATAAAACACAAACAAACACAAACAAACATAAAAAAAATCTTTTAGTAAAGTACCTTGGCCCCAGTTACCTCTCTTTGCATGGGCTAAAATAATAGCACATATCACTCTTCACATTTCTATCTTATTTAATCCATCTTAATTAAATCATTAAATTTGTATCTTTTGCCCATTCATTTATCTCTCTATCTCTTCTTATAATAAAAAAAAATTTCTCCTGAAATCACTAATCAGAGTATGATGCCTTTCTATCCTCCCCCTAAGTTAGTAAAATTAACATTCAGCATAACAAATACCCAATTTGGTTCTGCTTGGTACATTCTATCCACCAAAAATGTTTAAATACATTGTATCCTCCTTTCCTTCGATATTTTATTACATTTTAAAAATCAATCATTATTAAAAACTTCAACATTTTAATTTCTTATTAAATCTTAAACCATTCTAATTTACTATTTCAAATATAAATGTTACAATACCATCTTCTGTACCTTAGCAGAATCTTTCTTACAGAAAATTATATTTCATCCTTTGTCTCTAAAAAAAATCCCTCTTCTCCCATCCAATTTTAAAGCTTTGAGGCTTTTCTCCGCCTTTCCCCTTTCTTTCTTCCCCCACCAAATCTTCCTACCCCCCCTTCTTCTTCTAACCTCTACCTTGCTGGGATCCCTTCTCTGTTGTGTTCCCTTTTTCTCTTGTTTGTTATCATTATATTTACTTTGAATCATATTTTTCTCTTTCTCAAATGTTTTTTTAGATCTTAAGTCCTTCATTTTCCTTGCTCTCTTCCTTCCTTCTTCCTTAGATAAGTTTTGGGATTCAATGAAGATGGCGTCTTCGTCTCTTCCTTGTTGTTCTTCTTCCGTTTCCATCTGTTCCATTGTCTGTTGGTAATTGACCAGCGCCATTTCTAGAAATAGAAAAGCTTTTTCCATGCCATCTTTGCAGGTTGCTTTTGTTTGCTCATATTCATCCCTCAGGTCTTCAAAAAGGAAAGCCATTATAAATAAATCTTTTCTTTTCTTTATTCCTCTTTCTTCTTACACCAACCAAATATTCCGAGAGAAAGGCAAAACAATCCCAAAATCCACAATCCTCAATAAATCCAAGCAAGCCAAAATTCCCCCTTCCTCTTCCAGGGGTGGTATCAAACAAATAAAAAAAAAAAGAATCCAAGTCTATATTTTAAAGCCTTATTAAGATTGTATTTCTGTCCTCAAGTCTTCAAGGCATCTCCTCCAACAAGATCCAAATTTATATATTTTCTTTATCCTCTCCCTTCCGGCTTAATTCCGTCGGGAGGGAGAGTAAACTTTCCCTTCAGCACCTCAAAATAGCCGCTTTTTTTTCTCTTGTGGAAGAAATCATCAGAAAACCATCTTTTCCAGGAATTAAATTAGATAAATCTCAAAGCCCTGGGTCGACCAAGAAGAACTTTTACTTTCAATAACTTTCTCTTCTTCCTCCTGCGCATACTTGCCCGGCTGTCAACTTCTTTGTGGCGGCCATTACGGACCGCCGCTGCACCGTCCTGGTAACAGGGGGTTCTGCCGGCCAGGGAGGGGGTCTGCAACACCCCCAAACCCTTCCTCCGGATCCCCCTTACCTTCAGCTACCCCTGCAGGGCAGCCTTGCTCCGCACCCGTCCGGGTCGGAGCCCCAAAACGGCTAGCGCGGCAGGGATCGCGCAACTTCGCGAATCCCTACCGCTCGCGAAGCCGACAAACCGGAAACCCAAAACGCCCGCTGAACTTTTTATGGGGCGGAAACTACGATCGCACCTTGACCGGCTCCACCCCGCATTCGCACCGGAAAAGCCCTTCGGCTCCAGCAGCAAATGCCGGGAATTTAAGGTAGGCGATTTAATCTTTGCCAAAAACTTTTCCGGCGGCCCGTTATGGATACCCGCAACCGTTACCCACCTTACCGGGCCTAGATCTTACCACCTGCTAACGGACGATGGGAGGGTGTGGAAACGCCACATAGACCAATTCCGATCGAGATTACCACCCAGCACCCATGACTCCCCGGGTTCACCAGCTCAAGGGGGAGGAAATATCGAGGAAATTGACTTTGATATGACAAATAGCAGGCCAACGGAAACCCTACGGCCCAGCAAAACACCGGAACTTGAAGCGGGAGGGAGTTGAATTTTTCAGGGAACTTTAATACGGGGAAACCGAACTGCAAAACCCGAAGAAACACGGAGTAGCAGAGACAACCACAGTGGAAGCAGCACGAAATCACCGTGCAGCGAAACTGAATTTAATAAAGATCATCCAAACGCTCCACGGAACCGGACCTTAGACCAAAAGCGGTGGAGCCACGGAAATCATCCAGACAGACCAAGCGGCCTGTCTATCTTGAGATTTTATTACAGCTCCCCTCAAAGCGGAACCCAAGGGGGAGGGGTGTTGTGAATCAATAAAAGTTACTAGCATAAATGCAAATCAGGGTTTGGAAACCTGCACACCTGATTGGCCCTTATACAACAACTAGGGATTGGTCCATAAGTAGTCCCTGATTGGCCACTATTTTGACACTTCTCATTGGTTATAAGTTTGAACTTGTTGCACATGTCATTGGTTAATAAGGTAGCAGATAACCCTATAAAAGGGTTGCTGTTGCCCATAGCCTTGCTCTGTTCTGTTCTATTTACGATTATTAAAGAGTTGAAGTCACTGGTCAGATGTCTGGTCTCCATTATTACCCAAACTTAACAAACTTCATGATACTCAAGCCCATCTGAGTTAAATGAGCATTTAGACCGTCCACAAATTATATTAAAGCAGGGGGGTATTCTCTGTTCACTGCCTGAAACAGTGAACAGCAGCTATTTCAAGGATAAGGGAAATAATCCCCCCATAATAAATGTCTTAGAAATCTATCTGGACATTTCCAATCTTGACATTATTGCCTTCTTTCATCAAACTCATCTGCAATGCCATTTGTTTTCATGCCATTCTAGAGAAAACTCATTCTTTATCCACAAAAAACAGCCTTAAATTTAGTAGGATGCAGGTCTTTTATTTTCTACTCCTTCTGTACATTCCTGGACAAAACTTTTCATTTGTTTTATGGTCTTCTTAACACTACAGTGTTTTCGAAAATACCAGTGTGGAAAGCTGGGGAAGCATTCACCTTTAAGCCACAAGATATGCATATGAGATCCTAAATGCTCTTTAAAACACTGTTAACATCACAGCCTCTCAAATAGCGAAGCCATCCATTAAAGATACTGCTCCAGGCAATGTCACAAGTTTGGGAGTAGGGCTTTGTGTGTGTGTACTTGACAGTGTAAGGGACAGACAAGATTGGGTCATCAAAATTAATGTGTTTTGTTCTTTTTATTGCATTTGATCACAGCATCTTTAGTTAATAAAGGTTTTGCATGCAAAATCTTTCAATAGACTGTTCTAAAAGAGAAAATTCATGCAATACAAGAAGTTTGGAAGCTGAGGAGAACATGGGGGTGAGTGGAAAACTCTATAGGGGAATAAAATATTGTGATTAATTTATCAACCCAGATAAACATTAAGATTCGCACACCCAGAGGCTCTCAATGAAGTTATAAAACAGGTGCTAGTCTAAAATGTGGTTTCATTGTGCAGGCAGTAGAATGAGTTTGCAATTATGAATTAAAGCTAGATCAGTTTTCAAAAAGAAATATACAAAGGCAAGGAGTCTTATTAAATCCATTCCATTCGGAACCTATTTGGTTTTAGCTTTGTTTTTTTAAACTTAAACAAATATACAGTAACAAAAATAATCTTTCTATTGATGATTTAGTGAAAGATCCAGCATTGGAAATTGATGGGGAGGTAGTCAGAACTATAACCTGGATAGGGAAATCCAGTATCCCCAAGATGATATCCATATTTGGATAGAAGCTATCTCAGGAAAAGTATTTTCATCATTCACATGCCTTTGGCAGATTCTAGAAGCACTTACTCTTTTTAGAATGCAAAACAAAACTTCTTGTTCAATTATTTGTATAGGCCTACTAACAGTATGCTTTTTGGCAGGTCCTAGATATGGAAATCTGATTCTAAAAAGCTACTGAATGTTGATGATTAACAATATATTAACCCTAACAATATATTTCAATCAAGTATTAATTTAGACTTTTATCAAAAGCAGATTGCGGAACGAAATTTTAGAACTGATTTACCTGAAACATCTGTAACAGAGATGAATTAATGAATATGAGGTTTATTTCCTAATATCCCCTTTTCATTAGCAATGTGGTATGACTAGCCCTCCCTTTATTGTACTTTTTTGTACTTTATATAGGACATAATACTTCACTTAGAACATCTAAAATTCATGAGGAAATCCTATCAGTCACCTGCAAAGAATAGTCTAACCCCGTGGTGGCAAACCTTTGGCACAGATGCCACAGGTGGCACTCAGAGCCATTTGTGCCAGCACACGAGCCGCAGGCAAACTTACCTCACTGTGCATGTGCGTGCCTCACAGCTAATTTTTGGCCTGTTTGAGACCTTTTTCGGCCTCCCACAGGTTTGAGGAAAGCCTTTTCAGGCCAAAAAATAGGCCCATTTCATCACTTCCTGTATTTCCAGAAATACCAGAAGTGACGAAACGGGCCCATTTTTTGGCCTGCAAAGGCTGCAGAAGTTTTCCTCAAGCCTCTGGGAGGCCGAAAATCAGCTGGGAGGCACAGTGCAGGTAAGGGGGCAGCGGCGGCGGGGGGGTTGCACGCACATGCGCAGGGGGCATGGAGGGGGCGTGCGCATTGCCTTCTGAGTGCTGGCACCTGAGCACGCGACCACAAATTGCGTGCACACAATTTTTGGCGCAGGAGCCTAAAAAGGTTAGCCACCACTGGTCTAACCATTAGCATCTGACACAGGTCATGATGAAATTACTTGTGAAGATTACATCAATACCCATTGCCTCCTTCAGATGCCCATGCCCACATCCAATCTTATTAACTTATAATAATTTATACAAAATTTATTGTCAAAACTAGAAAGTACTGTACTTATTTCAGATGTCTGTAATGATAGTAGATTTGCCTATACTGGACCAAACATCCCACATCCAATTTTCTATCATATGGCATTCTCAGAAAATTTGAGAGTATTTTCAGCTAAATTAAATTAGTCCTCCTTTTGGTATTTTATTTTCTCTCTCTATGATTACACAAGAGCTTCACTGTCAATCTGGACAATAGAATTCCTAATCCCTGCCCTTTGGAACAGCATTACCCCCAAAGATTTGGGCCTTCCACCCTGATGCTTGAAACTTCTTTAAAAACCTAGCTCTTTTCCCAAGCCTTGGAGTAAAGTGGGTGTTTGAACCTCTGTCATTTTTAATTATACTTCATATATTTTCATATATATATATATATATAGGTCTAGGTGTGTTTGGGTCTTTTCCCGTGTAAGATTAAGAGTATCTTGGCGACGTTACAGCAAGGTCCCACTCGCCATCCTCAGGCTGGTGCTTTCGGCTTCGTGCCAGTGCAAGCTTGGGTCTTGGCTCATAATACCAGCACTCATAATACCATGAGCCAATATTGGTGATATTATAACAGGTATTTTATTTGGTGTTTCTAGCACGTATGTAGCAGCAGTTTCATGTATTATGTGCTTATATTTAAGTACCATGCAGCCTAGCCTAGACTAAAACAAACATAATAAAACAAACATGATAATTAATAACATTAAATAATTAACCTCTGGCCCGAAAGGTTCATCCCGTGATGCCATATTATACATAATACGTATGTTATACAGTACTTAACAAACTAATCCAGAAAATGGAAAGAAGGAGGCAATGGAAGAGCACAGAAACTGGACAGAACTGAAGAAAAGGCAGAACAAAGCAGAATGAACAAAAAGCTTGGGAATATTGTGGCAAAGAGAAGCTCAGCTAATGAAAAGCCTATTGGCAGCATCTTCCTGCTCCCTTTTTAAAGACAGTAGCTGCTTAAATGCTGGAACTGATAACACTAGAGATAGTGAAGGTGAGCCTAAGATGACCCTGCATTACCAAGGCAGGTTATTAGAAACGAAAGACTCCATGACAAAGTAGACCCAAATCAAATTAAAAAATGTAACTTTTTTTCCCCACATATATTTTTCCAGATGTTTTTTCTCCAAAGTACATAAACTTGAAGAGTAACTCAAAAGAAAACACTTCTCCCTCTCTCCCTCTCTCTTCCGAAAGAGAAAATATTGTATAAGATATATTTGTCCGATTATGATGGAGCTTCTGTAAATGAATGAATTGTGTATGGGTATGAAGCAGGCAACTCAATCTTTATTGATAAACAAAACCAATTAGCCATTTATTCTTCGGCATTATAAGTTTGCTCTATCGTGTATCTGTCATTTCTTCAGTGGAAGAAGGGGGGTGGGGAGGCTGATAAAGAAATCCTTTCTTGATGTAACCTGAATATATTTAATCTTATATCGAATTTGTGTAACCCACACATGATACGATGGAGGGAGAAAAGCCAGATGGCCAGAACTATCACCTCTGAGAGGCACAACCAGGAGATGAGAAGGTCATAAAAATTGCACAGTGAGATTGTACTTTGGGAATCTCTTGAATAGTTCCTTCTAACAAGAGGGGTGGGGAGGAATTAACATACTGGCTTTTGTTTCACTAAATACACATCGAGATAAGGGGAGGGGTTCTAAACTCCCTTATCTCTCCCTGTATGCCTGAGAGACCTCAGACGTTGCTTTGAACTCCTACAGGAATTGTCTCATCTCAATAAAGAATTCCTTTGTGATACGTCTGGATACGTTTTCAGAAGTTCATTCTAGTTGAGTGAATGGGAAAAGTTCTGTAGCCTGACAGATTCTTTGATTTAGCTTTCTGAAGAAAAAGAAAACCCAGTGAAGGGGAATTAAATTACAGAAAAGTTAGTAAATCTTCACAAGTATTCCTTACCTAATAAAAGGCATGCAACATATTTTATGATTTCCGCATTCGTTCAACAAAGCTGTGGTGTTTGTAATTGGGTATATAAAGCCATTCATCTCCTCATGCTGTCTTTTAGCTGAGTGAGCCCCAAAGCATTGTCCATTCTGTTACTGCTGCTGAGATCTGATCAGCATCTTTATAGTTTATCAGCCTTGGGGTTCAATTTTGTTTTGGATGCTTTTATAAATGAGCACAATCACGGGTGAATCTGTTCTTCCCAGATTGCAAAGAGAAAAATTGTGCGGAGAACTTTAGTAGATTACCATGTCACTGAGGATGAAGTACAAGCACAAGGCATCAAAAGTCATCTTAGAGATTATTCTAGAAGATGTACATTTTTGGCTTTTATTTCACTAAAATTAGATGATTGCCTTAGTTATTATTGTTTTTGAAACTATATTCTATCCTCAGGCTACGTGTATGATCAATGCGCTATCCAGAAAAATCAATTGTTTCCAAAGCACCATTTATTTAAGAAATAGAAAAGGAGAAAATGGGAACAATATATAGGAATATGAAGTTGATATGTTTGCTTGTTTTTTTAATCTTGTTTGGAATAGACTTGTATAGTAAAGTCTTTTAAGAAGCTACTGAATAGTCTTTAATTATTTGTTGTCGCAATGCAAAGGGGCTCAGGAAGTGGTAGAATGAAATCTACCAGTAGAATAAGTCTGTGCAGAATTTAAGATTGGGAGAACTCTTGTCAAGAAAACTGCAGGAACTGGTCCAAACAGTCTCTGAAAATCTGACATTAAATAGAAAAAAAAATCCACCTTCCATGTAATCCATATTTCCCTTTAAATCCAAATCACAGCAATGTGGTAAATATCTATAAAATGTACAATAGAAGTTGGTGAGTGTTTAAAAAAAAACCTACATGTAGGTTAGGGTGTAGGTTAGGTTAGAGCTCTTCTGGCTGGTCACTTGTTATTTGTTTTTTACTGAAAGATGGAATTAACTATTTAGACCGCCGGAACCTGATATATTGCTTAATTCTAGTTGTGATTTCTTTTTAAATTAATTTGATTGTTTTGGTTATTTTCTGGTTTTAACCTTTTATTATCAGGATCATAGTAGCAAAATGGATGGCCGTATAAAATAAATAAATAAATAAATAGATAGATAGATAGATAGATAGATAGATAGATAGATAGATAGATAGACAGATAGATAGATAGATAGATAGATAGATAGATAGTACATTTGCAGATTAAAAGTAAATAATTATATTACTAATAAAAGGCCATGGTTGGCTTTATGTTAAGAGTTTGTCATTTGTTTCTTTTTCATGTTTAACTAGCTGATGTTAACCCATTCTTTGTGGATAATTTAAGATTTTTTAAAATTACAATTCCTGATCTGCGGCAGATAAATGCATATGATTTGATGCTTGCTTTGTAAAATGATTCCCTGTCCTACTTCCTTTCTTTATTTTTTCCTTCTCTGTTCCATTTTATTTTATTTTCCTTTGACTCTGACATTACATTATTATTTTTTCTTTTATCTAGTAGATTTTAGAATCTACTGTAAGGTAGAATGTGGAGATCGCTTGGGTCTGCATGGGAAGGAACCAGCTTTGACCTAACTTTAGCAAGACAGACTAATTCTGGTAATTTGGGTTACTTGTATCTGGAGATCAACAGGGCCGCACTACCCCAGAATTGGTATACAATTTAGGGATCTTCCTGGATTTGCTATTTCTGCCCAAGGAGCAGGTAGCAGCTATGCCTACGGGGATCTTTGCACACATTCTTTTTGAGAGTCAGTTGCCTCTTAGAAAGGGCCTAGTTTCTGCACTCTTCCAATGCCTCCTTGGTCCTACTTTCAGGATTAGTTTGTTAAGTACGGTATAACATGTGTATTATGTTTAATATGGCATCATGGGATGGATCTTTTAGGCCAGAAGTTAATTATTTAATGTTACAACTTATCACTCATAGTAAGATATCCTCCATTAATTGTTCATTTTGGTCTAGGCTTGTATGATATTTATGATACTTATCTATGGGTCATGCCTTGAGATTATGGAAGAAAAAACAAAATCTAAAGGTTAGTACTAGTGATTATGAAAATAATGTAAGTTTTGTTATTTATCAGCATACTTAATTGCCTACAAATGTTAGCCATTGATGTACTACAAAAGCAGGAAAATAAATACAACATCAAAATAGGATATTTGTTAGAGAATGGGGAAAAGTAAGGATTTGACATGCTGGTAGTTGTTTTCATTTGTGTCTAGGTATCTTTTGATTTTTAGCTTCTGGTCCTATTTCTAGAAAATACATGAAGGTCATCTGCATTTTTATACTCCCTAATTTAGTTCCAAAATGTGGGTTCTCACCCTGAACAAGGATATATCTGGGAAGTGTGGGTGGAGAGAAGAATTATGACTGAAATTCTACACTTTACTTACTGCTTGGTATTATCTTAAAAGAAAAGCTTCAAAGAAATTCTTAAATATTTTTGGCTGACAGTCAAAGAAAACCTTCTTAAGTTTTACAAGACTTAGTGAAGTCTAGTTAAGTCTTTTTTTTCTCCCCAACTTTTTAAAATCAACTTTGCTTCTCTTGTAATTGCTATAGGTCTGATTTATCTTATCAAACACCCATCTTTTTCTCTTTAACAGGCTCATAGATGGAAGGGAAAATCCAGCCCAGAATCCCCATACTAAAGCAGGATCTCTGCTATTTAATTGTCGTCCATGGTCACATAATCCTAATAAGAAACTATCTATTACCCATTAATGATTTTCCTTTTTGTCCAAAGATATTAATGACATTTTGTAGCTATTTCTGCCATTGGGTCCTGTTCCCCACCCACCCCCCTCCAATTTGGGGGAATTGTCATCTAGAAATATGTCCAGTTATGGAACGGAAACTTTGATAAATCCATCTTCACTTGACCTGAAGGTTTTTGTTCCTTTGTATTGTTATAAAAGATCAATTCACAAAATAACCATTGAAGAAAAAAAATTATGTCCCAAAGAGTCCAAGTGGTGTATTGAAGAAAAACCTTTCAAACTAAGAATTATTTGATTGTGCAGATAAATAAAATCACCCTCATCATATAAATCTCTTTTAAGTATCTGCTTGAGAACATGGCACAGGCAGGCAGATTTAAATCCTAAAGTTCATAAATGCTCCTATTCAAAATACTAAGGATATTTCTGCATAAGGACTTTGAGATAATTCAGAAGCAGTTCCAGCACTTTGGGATCCAATACAAACTGTGTTTGAGTATTGAGCTGCTTTATTTCTCATTCAGCTATGGTATGTTTTAAGCCACAATAATCTTTTCCTTGAAACACTATGGCTCTGGGCAGTTTGTGGTAGGGGTGGGATTCAAGAAATTTTACTACTGGTTCTGTGGGTGTGGCATGGCTTGGTGGGTGTGGCAGGGGAAGGATAGTGTAAAATCCCCATTCCCTCCCCACCCCATTAACCTGATTCCCACCTCTGTTGTCCTATGCAGGGCAACAAAAGAAGACCCAGCCAATCAGCTGGGACTTGGGAGGCAGAGAATAGATGGGAGCAGGGCCAGTCAGAGGTGGTATTTGATGGTTCTCTGAACTACTCCAAATTTCCGCTACCGGTTCTCCAGAACTGGTCAGAACCTGCTGAATACCACCTCTGGTTTGTGGGCAGTTTGCAGTCCACTTCCTCATTCACAGGAACTAAAGTGATTCATAGTTCAAAAAGGTGTTTCAAAAGGAAAACGTGCTTTGATGACTTCTCAGCATTCCCTCCTAGGAACCAGTGGGATTTTTTTATTGCACACGATCTGCCAAATGTACACAAAATGAAGGGCACATTTCTGTGCATGAGTGCATGTTTTGTGCATGTCTGTGCATGTCTGTGCATATGAACATATGCAGGCATTTTGCTTTTCTTATGCCTGGAGCAGGAATGAGGGGAAAAAATCTTTAGGGTATCAGGACCTGTGCCACATATGTGCTCCTTATGAATGTTCTTACTGAGATTAGCAAGAGTGATCAACCACAGATGTTGAGGGACTGTTAGACACAGAGAGTGTTTGTTTGAGCATACAGAGAGACACATGTGCCCTTTATAATATGTCAGTAGTGTTGAGGTAATTCCCCGTTAGGAGAATGAGCGCACACAGGGAGACGTAGTGAGAGTGGTGAAGAGTAACACACAACCAGCACACAGATACACTGTATAGTAAAATGTAGGTTTTTACTTCCAATAAACGTTTAAGCAAAGTCCAACAAGCAGTCCAAGTCATTCACGGTTAAAGCAGTCAGTTTTCAGTCCAGGGATAATCCAAATAACAAAGTCCAGTATCAAAAAAAAAACAGTTCAGTAAAAGACTCACATCAAATCCAAGAATAACGTTGATCAGAAACAGTCAATAGGGAAATTCAGGAATGGCAACACTCTCAGCAACAACAGAACAGAACAACCCAGGTTTCTGGCTCCATCTTAGGGCCGTTTGAGGAACCACACCCAATTACAATTTTAGCATTCCCTTAAAGAGACAGTATTAAAATGTCTAGCCTGGTTTATATATTTTCCAACCCAACTGTTAGGTGACTTACATTCCTAACAAGTATCCATTTTATGTGATCAATTTACTATTTCAAATACATATCTTTGTACCTGACCAATGCTACATCTATATTAAAACTCTCTACCACCGTGTTGGAAGAAATATCCTTCTGGGTTCAGTTCCAAGTGGGGAAAAAGGCACTGGATTCATGGAAGTTGCTTGGAAAAAAGGTTTATTGATGAACAGGATCACATGCCTTGGAGATCCTGCAAAAAGGAAAGAGATGCTGAGAGTCCCTTGGTTTTATGCCCTCTCTGGGCTTTGAACTTGCTTCCTGTTCCTGTGGCAAGAAATGTATCCTGATTGATTGTCAGACTCCCATGGGGCCATGCAGGGATAGCTTGGTTGAATCTTGCTGGGTGATGCAATCTTTCCAGATGCAATGTGGTGAGATGGGTAGAGGGCTAATCCTATCATTCCCTGATCCCATCACCCTGGTGCTGAAGAAGGGGCAGGGAGCTGCAGGGAGGTGCTTTGTCTTTAAAAACATGTTTCTCCTTTTCTCATCCACGGAAGTATAATATTCTGCCTTTTTAATATTTCCTAGAATATTTCATTCTTCTAGGAGAGGACTGGGTGCTAACTTTCTACAGCTGCTTAGGGACCATGTTTTCTACAATTATTCAGAATTATTTCCATAGAAATATTTTGTGTAGCATCATATTTGTGGTATAGTCTTCCCTCAGTTTAAGACCAGGTGACAAAATATAGAATGAATGCCACTCGTACATTAGCAACACTATTGCCCTACCTTCATCCAATCCCAAGTGGAGTGGATGTTGTGATTATTATTATTTGTGAATTGCTGCTATTGAAATGTATAAAATGCATTTGTGATCAGGACAACTAACTAAGCTGGGAAAGTTAGTGCCACAACCAGTCTCCTTTCTTTATGACTATTTCTTAAGAATAAAGAACCAGTTGGTATAATAGAAATCTAGAAAGAATAAGATGAAGCAATAAGAGCTTTTAAAAATATCAGAAACAAGAAGTTGGATCTCTGACCTATATGCAGAGATACAAAATTTATATTATATTTTAGAAACTGACAGTGTGATTCTGTATATTTATTCTCAAAAGTAAATCCCATGGAGTGATATCCAGCTAACAGATGCAACACTGAGTTCTCTGATATTTTTTATGAGGTATATCATAAAGGAAAGAAAAATGAAAAAGTCTCTTCGGAAAAAGAAACTGCAATTTTTCATCTTATCTAAGATTGGGGAATTCATGTGTTTTCCAACCATGTCATTTTTTTTCATTGTCCTCATAGACCTTCATTCCTCTTATCTTCCACATCAAACTCAAACCGCACATTTAAATGCCTACATAAATGCAATTTCTCACAAAATATATCTTTTACAATTAATATTGATTGACATGATTTCATTTAAAATACACTTTGAAAATTAATTGTTATTTATTAGATGAGAGATGTTCTTCAAACATTCAGGAAGTAGGAAAGAAGGTTCTCCATTCTGACCCACGCTTTAGAATTAGAGAAATAAATCATGTACATTTAAGATTCAGACATGTACAGATTAGTTCCCTCAGTTTTTCCAGAGATTATTTATCAGCCGGAGGCTGGGAGAACAACTTCTAGACCAGACTGTACATATCCGGATAGAGTTGAGCGCCAGTACCTGTTAATTTCATAAACACCGTAGTTTTCTCCATATTAGAAATACAGATTCCTGTGCACTGTCCATACACAGAGAATTCTAAGAAAGCGAGAGAAGAGTTCTAGCCTGAAGGTTTGTTGGTGTTTTGATTTCCTTCTTCTGATACCTAGTTTCATAAGTGCCAGGAATATTTCCAGGAGGAATCATCTACTTTATCATTCTTCCACCTGCTTGAAAACAAAACAAAACAAAAAGGAAAAAAAAAAGGTTTACCTCCTCATCTGCTGCTTCTTTAAAGCAGGCCTTGGGGGCAAAAAGCATTAGGAAAAACTCAAGCGTTATAAGAAAAGTTATAGCATAAATTGTCTCATCGGTTGAGGATTTTTCTTCAAAATTAAGTCAGGCAGTCATGGGGTCTTCAATGATAGCTTGGGAGAGTGGGAAATAAAGTCGAGTTTACATTTGATATTGAGTGTCAAATTGTACCATTGTAGTAACTCTCTGTCCATCTATTCACATTATTTTTTTTATTTTAAAAAAATTAAATTCTAACACCGTGTTTCTCACAAAATAAGGCCAGGCCTTTTTTTTTTTTTTTTTTTTTTGAGCCCTGAAAAAATGGCTAGGACGTCTTTTCGGGGGTGAATTAATTTCTCCCCCCCGCCCACGCACCAGCGCCATCTCCAACAACAGCGTCTGAGTCACTCTCGCTTTTCCCCCATCCCCGTAACAACAGGAAAAAAAAGATTTTGAGGTACCTGGGAGCGCCGCGCGCTGTGTTTTGGTTTAATCCTGAGCGGCTGGGTGGGCGTGAGAAGAGCCGAGTGAGCGTCTCTGCTGCTGCTACCCTTGGTGCTCCAGCCTCGGGCTCTGCAAGTTTGCAAAAGTCCTGGTACGCAGCCCGTTCCTGCATTCCAAGCACCCAGGCCGAGCTGCAGCTGTCCCTCTCTCACCAGCGCTGTCTCCAATAACAGCGGCAGCAGCGGCAGGAACCGTGGAAGCGTTTCAGCCACTTCTCAGGTGGGGGAGCCACCTCTGTAACTTCCACTTGGAATGCAGGAACGGGCTTTGCACCGGGACTTTTGCAAACTTGCAGAGCCCGAGGCTGGAGCACCAAGGGTAGCAGCAGCAGAGACGCTCCCTTGGCTCTTCTCACGCCCACCCAGCTGCTCAGGATTAAACCAAAACGCAGCGCGTAGCACTCCCAGGTACCTCAAATTCTTTTTTTTTCCTGTTGTTACGAGGATGGGGGAAAAGAGGGAGCGACTCAGACGCTGTTGTTGGAGACGGCGCTGGAAAGAGAGGCGCCAGCACCGGTGGGAACCATGGAAGCTACGGAGACCTGAGAAGCGGCTGAAATGCTGCCGGACATCCACGCCGACGCCGCCTGCCTGCTGACTTGGGTAAGGGAGGGGTAAGGGAGCCCTGTGTGATCCACCATGATTGGCTGTTAGGAGCGGCTGATGGTGAGGCGTAGCTGCCCATGGGGCACTCCTAATGGCAAGTTCCCCCCTGCCTCCCCCCCAATTTCACATGTTTTAAACTAGGCCTAAATTTGGGAGGAGGGGCTTAATTTCATTTATGCCCAGAAAACATGCTGGATCTTCCTATGGGGGGTGTATTGTTGGAGAAACACAGTATAGCAAATCTAAGTGAAATACTGACATTTATCTCCAAGTATTTTGAGAGTACTGAATTGGAATACCAAAATGAGAGAGCTTGGTAACTGGCTCATTTCATGTTTTGTTCCAATAGACATAAATAGGCCTAAGTCCCAGCTAGGCTAGTGCATTTTTCTGCTGAGCATAGCCAGGAACAAAACCCTAGAATGTAAATCTACATGAGTTGCAGAGAATATTCAAGACACCCATAGAGAAAAGTAAGCATTCTTCTCTGAAAGGTGAATATGTTAGAGTTGATCTGATGAGAAGAACTGCTCTGTCCTTGGAAAGTGTAATAGTAAGTGATAAGGCCTCACTTATCAGTTCCAGTTGGAAATGTATCACTTATTTAATTATCTAAATTATTGGCCACCCAAATCCAATGTTTTTGAAAACAGGGAGGGGGGGACATAACAACAGCTAAAAATATTAAGTGAAATGGACAACCCAGACTAAAATGATCTAATAAACAAAACCAACAAAACAAACTGGGGCCTTAAGCAAAAACAAAAAACAAAAAAACAAACCCCAGACATATGTGAGGTTTTCCTCGCCTCACAATCTGGAGGCTGTGAGTTCGATCCTAGGTAGAAGCAGATATTTCTCTCTCTGGACACACTGAGAATATATCTCTTCAACAAAACTCCGCATTGGCGACAGGAACGGCATCCAGCCATTAAAACACTGCTAGCTCCATTCAGTTGCCCAGACTCCACCCTGCATGGGATTATGGGGTCGTTAAAAGATGATGATGACATATGTGAGGTTTTCAAAGCTTTCTGGAACTTAGGACAGAGGCACTGACCTGTAGGGATGCTGGAGGATGGAAGTCACTGATCTAATCCCAGGAGGATGCTGGAAGATGGAGGCCACAACCAAGAAAGCCTGATTCCTTAGTCCCTCAATATCACAGTGTTTAATGGAGGGGATCTGGAATATACACCACCTGTTGGAATATACTGAGCAGCCAGACAATGGTTGGAGACAAGTGGTCTCTCAGATAGCCAAGGTCTATGCCATGCAGGGCTTATAGGTAATAACCAGCATTAGCCAATCTTGCTTACATAACAATGATGACAAATAGGCACCATTGCTATGTAAGGCAGGGGGATGCTATTGATCACACCATTGCATTTTTAACCAGCTGTAGCTTCTGTGTGGTCTTCAAGGACAGCCCTATATATAGAGCCCATTGTGATAATCCAATTGTGAAGTGACCAGGGCAGGAGAAACTCTCTAAAGCAGGGCTGTCAAACTCAAGGCCTGTGGGCTGAATCCGGCCTGTGGGGTGCTTAGATTTAGCCCGCAGGACCACCCTGGAAACAGCGAAGGACTGACCCTTGTTGCCTCTGTCAGCAAAAACGGAGTTTGGGAGGGCCCCTCTAGTGGTGTACTAACCATTAATACACCAGACTAAGCACGTGCTTAGGGCACCAGGCAAAAGGAGGCACCACAAAGTTGAGAATATGGCTTCATTTGTACTGTATGTAGAAGGGAGGGGGGCACCAAGATTTGTCAGTGCTTAAGGCACCAGTGAGCCTTAATCCACCACTGGGCCCCTCCCAAGCTCTGTTTTCACTGGCAGAGCACTTGGTCCACCACAGATGCCCCCGACACGAGTGACGTCAAGCTGGCCACACCCAACCTGGCCACATCAACCCAAGATCAAACACAACCCTGATGTGGCCCTCACTGAAATCAAGTTTGACACCCCTGCTCTAAAGGGTTTAGGTTGACTAAACTTTTATTTTGAATCCCCTAGGCTGCAGGAGACATCAACCCATTAATTCATTATTTAATTTTCACAGCACGAGGGATAAAATGTCAGAGAACTTAGGTTTAACATGATAATAGTCCCATTTTGAAATTTCAGTTACAAGATAACTTATAATACATATGCAGCAATGCTGTGTATTATAACTAATCCTGTCACTTATCTTCTATGCCTCCCTCCCTTCAGAGTGAAATCTGAGAGAATTTTATATTCAACTTAAATCACTAAAAAAGAGGGGGTCAGTGGTGAGCAAAATCCAGTAGGCCCAGGTGATAGATAGCATATGCTAGCATTTAAGAAGATTCCTACTATCAAACCTCTACATAATGTTGTAGATGAGAATTGATTCCAAACAGAAGTTCCTTTGCATTACATCACCTGGTAAGCAATAGGCAAAACTACTTATAAGATTGGGCAGCCTACAAATGTGAATAATAAATAGGTAAATTACATGACTATATTAGGTTCCTGGTGTCCAGTGAGCTTTGTGGTTTTCTTACAGAACTTTCCTTATCAAATTAGATAACATTATCAGAAAACCAAGTTCAGCAAATGCTAAGAACCCACAGTTCAATCCCGAGCTACATATATTCTCTATTATTAGAGAATGAGGAGATTTGGAATATTCACATTGTAATGAAGTGATACATTTAGGGGTGGGGGGAAAGCTGAAAATGTTTGCCACGCAATAAAAACAGTTGACATTATAAAGCAAGCATTTGAGATAATTTCCAACAGATGCCCATGATTATGTGACAGAATGGTTACTGTGCTATTATAACTATAATTAAAAGCAATTATTACACATACAGTCCCTTAAAAACTATTTATTTAATTAGATTTCTTTCCTTATTTCCAAAGCTAACAAAGTCAAGGAAAGAAACATATGTACAGAATTACACATAAATTTGTTAGATATAATAACATTGATATTTAAGAATTTTTTTTATCTTTAAGCTTCAGAGGAGTTTTGTTGCTTTCAAGCTAAGAAATTAACATACCTCATCATAGTGAGGTGAACAAATTCCATTTTTAAGAGTATCAGAGGAAAAAGCATGCCAATCATACTAGTATTTGCAAAAAATGCATATGTAATATGTAGCAAATGCTGGAATCTAGTTTTCCAAAGAGTTAAAGACATATAATAGATTTTGGGATTAAACCAGTGGTGGAATTCAAATTTTTTTACTACCAGTTCTGTGGGCATGGCTTGGTGGGCGTGGCAGGGGAAGGATACTGTAAAATCTCCAGTTAGATCAAGTATTTGCTGGTTCTCCAAACTACTCAAAATTTCCGCTACCGGTTCTCCAGAACTGGTCAGAAGCTGCTGAATACCACCTCTGGGTTAAACACAGATATATAAACTAAAACCAATGACAATTAAATCAATCACTACTCATTTAAATCCTCATGATTTTAGTGGAAGTACTTTCAGTGAAGTATCGTTTAACCCTCTATTCTCTGTACTATTGCATGTATTAACAAAATAGTCTCCTCTGTAATGAAATATTGCTTATATCTCAGGGAATCAGGAAGACAAGAAAAAGCCTATTTTAATATTAACACTAAGGCACCAAAAAGCTGTAAGCAATTTCTTATTAAATATTTAAATCCTAGAAAAACAGAAGACTCAGAGTTGCAAAACATGATCAGCCTCACAGGCAAAGGGGAGGGGGAAAAAAAACTCCCTGCAACTTATCACACAGCTTTTTGCCCTCGTTTTGAAAACCAGATGTAAAAGAAAAATTACAGTTGCTGACTATTATTATTAGAAACTACCAATGCCACAATATGTTGTGTAAGTGAAAAATATGGAATAGATAATAATAAATCAAGGGAGGCACTGAGATGGACAATACTAATTTCAACATCTTCATTGAGCAGCTTCTTTTTTTTCAGGGTTGACCAACTATTGTCTGCCAAAGTAGCACATTGTATCATAGAAGAATAGACCCATGTTGCACTCCTTGTAATGTTCATCTTCTGTGGCCTCTAATAGAAATATATTTTCAAATGAAAATGATGGTACTCACTGTTATCTGCATAATGTCCTCCATCATCATCAGACATTCAGTGGTGTCCAACCCTCAGCCATTCTATAGATCAGCATTCTCCATGTCCCTCTATCTCTCACTACCTCCTTCAGATCCACCATGGTCATCCCAGTGCCCTCCTTTATAATGTCTAGGGAGGCCCTTTCATCTGCTCCCCGCATGGTTGTCTTTTTGAGTGAATCTGTTCTCATGACATCACCAAAGTATGACAGCCTCTGTTTGGCTATCTTGGCTTCAAATGACATTTGTAGTGAGGTTTAGTCTAAGACTTGTTATTTTTGCAGTTTATGGGATGCATAATAGTCTCCTCCAGCACCCCAGTTCAAAGATATCCATCTTTCTCCTATATGCCTTTCTCAGAGTCAAGTTTCGCAGCCATAAGTAGCAATTGGAAAAATTATTGCATTAACTAATCTGCATTAGTTCTTAAGCAATGTTAAATCCATAACAACTGTAAATGGTTTGTGATGATCTTTTTTCTTAGTCAAGTTAAAGGAGAAATATTACAGAGAAAGGGGGCAATTCACATTTTAGCGTTTGAGTCATTCCTGTCCCCAAAATTTCAAGTCATAGAAATTATTGCTGATCTCCATTGAAAGCCCTACATGATAATTTGGCTTGGTGAATTCCATCCATATGTAGGTTTGCCTGCCTACATATTCCATATATCATGTGCATACCAACTTACTGAGTTTTATCATTGTTGCAACATTACACTGCCATGACACAAACTGTACCACCTTTGAACATATGATGGCGCATGACCATATTACTATTAATTAGATTTACATTCTATCTTCATTTTGAGGAGGAACATCATGTATGTATAACCTAAAAGAATTAGAAGAGAAGAACGACTAAGAATTGAATGGCTTATAGGGACTTCCGGTTTGTCGGCTTCGCGAGCGGCAGGGATTTGCGACTCTGAGCGATCCCTGCCGTGCTAGCCGCTTTTGGTGCTCCGATCCGGATGGGTCCGGAGCTAGGCTACCCTGCAGGGGTAGCTGAAGATAGGGGGGATCCGGAGAGGGGTTTGGGGTGTTGCAGACCCCCTCCCGGCCGGCAGAACCCCTTTTCCCAAGACGGTGCAGCGGCGGTCCGCAATGGCCGCCACAAAGAAGCCGGCAGCTGGGCAAGTATGCGCAGGAGGAAGAGGAGAAAGCTTTTGAGAGTGAAAGTTTTCTTGGTTGATCCAGGACTCTAAGATACATTTAATATAATTCCTGGAAATGATGGCTTTTTGGATGATTCTTTCCACAAGAGAAAATAAGCGGCAATTTTGAGGTGCTGAAAGGAAAGTTTATTCTCCCTCCCGACGGAATTAATAAGTGGATATTGAGAAACCTGTTTTTTTCAGGTAAAACTAGCTTTATGGGATAAGTCGGAAGGGAGAGGACAAAAAATATATTCATCTGGTTTGATTTTGTTGGAGGAGATGCCTTAAGGATTTGAAGAGAGAAATAGAACTCCAATAAGGCTTCAAAATACAGATTTGGACTTTCTTTTTTCTTTTGTCTGATACTACCCCTGGAAGAGAAAGGGAGAATTTTGTCTTGGCTTGGATTGATTGAGGATTGTGGATTTTGAGATTGTTTTACTTTTTTTTTTTAAATATCTTGGTTGGTGTAAGAAGAAAGAGGGAAAAAAGAAAAGAAAAGATCTATAATGGCTTTTTCTTTTGAGGAACTGAGGGAAGAATATGAGCAAACAAAAGCAGCCAGTAAAGATGGTATGGAAAAAGCCTTCCTATTTTTAGAAATGGCGCTGGTTAACTATCAACAAACAATACAGCAGATGGAGGCAGAAGAACAACAAGAAGAAGAAGACGAAGACACCATCTTTAATGAATTCCAAAATTTAACTAAGAAAGAAGGAAGGAAGAAAGCGAGGAAAATGAAGGACTTAAGATCTAAAAAAACATTTAAGAAAGAGAAAAATAAGATGCAAAATAAATATAACGATAGTAAACAAAAGAAAAAGGGAACACAACAAAGAATTAAATGGCTTATAGATAAAAATTAAAAGAATGCAAAATATATCAAGAAGAAAAAGAAGAAAGCCAAGCAGGAAATAATCCATCCTAAGTGAGGGCCTGGAAGAACAACTGAATCTTAAATAGTTTGTAAAAAATCAGAAAGGTGGGAACACTACAAATCTCCAGGGGAAATCATTCCAAAGGCCAAGAAGGTATGCTCCTCAAATTTTATAAGAAGATTGTGCTTAAGGGATGGGATCCGAAGCATGCTCACTCTAGCTGACCTGATCAGATGGGTAGAAACTTATGGCGAGAGGCAGGCCTTCAAGTAACCAGCCCCTCTAACATACAGAGCTTATAGATGATAACCAGCAGCAAGAATTGTGCTCAGAAACCAATGGAAAACCCATATAGCTTATGAAGCAACAGAGACACATTAACATACCATGACATACCCATCACTGCTTGTGCTACTGCATTCTGAACAAGCCATAGCTTCCAAGTGGTCCTCAAGAGCAGCCCCATGTAGAGTAATCCAATCAAGAGGTGACCAAGGCACAAGTGACTTTTTGAAGATCTCTGAGTCCAGGTAAGAGTGCAAATGGTACCAAAGTTATATCTCCACAAAGGTCTCTTGCTCAGAAATACCACTAGTTCTTTGAGTAGGAGCTGTGAGTCCAAGAGATTAGCAGCTAGTTTCACATGGTTAAGAACGACTGCATTAAAGGCTAGTTGGAGCCAGAGGGGACAAATAAAACCTATCCATCTTGTCGGTGCTGAGCCTGAATCTTTCCTTACAATCCATGCCTGCTGGGTCAGGATATCGACAGCATTACTTGATCAGCCTAGAGCAAGGGTCTTCAAACTTGTTAAGTTTAAGACTTGTGGACTTCAACTCCCAGAATTCCTGAGCTAACATGACTGGAGGAGGAATTCTGGGAAGTCCACAAGTCTGAAAGCTGTCAAGTTTGAAGACCCCTGGCCTAGAGTCTATTGATGATACCTGATTCCAAATTGACAGATTATCTTACCCAGTGATTTATATAGAATTAAACAAAAAAAAGGGAAAGTTGAGCCCTGACAGCCCTCGTATAAGAGATTGTGAGGGTGACCTCTTATCTCCTATCAACAGCAACCACAGAAAGACAAGAATCACTGTAAAACAGTGCCTTCTACTTCCAATCTCCAGAACTAGCCCAATAGGATCCATAGTCGATTTCATCTAAAGCTGCTGAGTTATCAAGGAGCATTCCAGGTTTGACACAGGTCATTGACAGGCATGATCAATGCTATCTCCATACTGATCTCTGCTCTCAAACCCAAATTAAATGAGTCTAGAACAGGGGTATCATCATGGCAGCAGCATCAGATGAAACACCATGACTTTTTCCACCTTTGCTAAAATGGGCCTGGATATGACCAGCCCATCCAGCTCGCAGGCTGCGAGTTTGACACCCCCGGTCTAGAATATCTGCTTCCTTCAGGTTACTCTGTAGCAGTAATTTTCAATGAAATGAAATCTGCAACAATATAGTCCAGTTTATATTTTCATATAAACATAGTAAACTGTAAACAAATATAGAATTCTTCTGCTCAGGATGCCAAGAAGACTCTATGCCAGATACACCATTCCAACATTTCCTATGGGCTTCTGTTTGTACCCCAGTCATATTCCAAGCCATCCTGTTGGATCTCCAACTCCATTTTTATTTTCCAGGAAAATCTTTTTCATGAAACTTTGCTGATATCTGCTATCTAATGAGGAGGGATACATCATTTTGGTTACTAATCTGCACTCAGAGGATGAGTTTGCTATTGAAAAAAAAAATCTAAAACAGATGGGTGAAATAGATTTAATTTAGTAAGAAGGCTTACCTGCATTACAATAAGGCACTATAGCATATATTTTATAGTGCTTCATTAAATCTTACCCGAGGTGTGTTCAAACCACTCGGGGTGAGTATTAATGGACCAATAAAAAAAACCCTGGGGCACCTTAGGGCTAAAATGCTATGGCTATGTAAGTTTAAATTAATTTTTAAAATAGATGTTAAAAACAATTTCCCCTCATATTTAATACATCTACCACTACTGAAAATTCAGAATAAAATATGAAGAGAAATAAGAAAAAAAACATGCAGAATCTGTAGTATCTTTTAATATATGACTTCTCCTTCTGATTGAAACTACAAATCTATACACCAGTCTTCCCATGTTGCCAAGATTTGATGCACAATTTCTGGGTCTCTTTTAAGGATTCTATTTGCATAGGGCTTATGTTGATTACAAGTGGTTGTAGATATGGTTGGTATGCCTGGATAGCTGGATAGCAGACTGGGCTAATTGTGATTTCAAAGCTCTTTCTGGTACTCCATGAGTACAAAACAAGGCTAGACCCAAAATATACATTGATTGCTCAACCACTAAATCATAAACACAACACAAAGTCAACAAGGGAAAGAGGGGGGAAAATAATGTTTTATACTGTAGTGAGAATTACTGGCACCTAAATTTCTAGGGATGCAGCACACCACCAACATATCCCTTGGCTATGCCTCCCTTGCATGCAACATCACACCCAAGGTACAAAAGGGCAAAGTTTGAAGTGTGATACTGCATCACATGTTTTTTCATTTGCTTCTCACACCTTGAGGATGCCCGTGCCTTGAGTTTAACATAGATTCCAGATGCATTCTTCCACCCATTGGTTTGTTTTCTTTTTGGAACATAGATATTTTGCATACGACATTACTTATGTAGCCATTTTATGAAAACACACCTGATATATGCTCAGATTTTCAAATTACTACTATCATTATGTTATCATTATGATTTAGATTTAGAGGCTGCCCAACCCCAGAATGACTCTGGCAGGATTACTCTTTAAAAAAAAGAAGAAGAAGAAAAAGAAAAACCTATGGATCAGTGGTGGGATTCAAAAAAATTTTTAATACTGGTTCTGAGGGCATGGCCTGGTGGGTGTGGCAAAGGAAGGATACTGTAAAATCTCCAGTCAGAGGTGGTATTTGCCAGTTCTACGAACTACGCAAAATTGCCAAATACCACCTCTGCTGTGGATCTGTCAGGAACAGGAACCAAGAATGACACAGTGGGTCTGCTCAAAGTAGTTTCTTTATTGCTCTTTATTAACCTAGAGACAGCAATCTTTCCAGACTAAAGCACACTTTGTATATCTATCAGATAAATCCCACGTAGGTTTTAGAGAGGATCCCTTCTTGGCCTCTTTTTGCATATCAGGGACTCAAGGCAGATTTGTCTTTTAGTTCCTTGAGAAAAGCCCCTCTCTTCTGCAAACCATCATAAGATTCCACCACATCATCTGGCCAACTACATGCCATATACCGTAGCAAACCTCCAATTAGGACTTCATCAGCACCCTATACCAAAACCTGTGAGATCAGCCAAATGTTTAGAAACTTCAGAACAGGATGGGAGCTATATGGATGTCTTCCAGAGGGCAGGTGCCCCAACAGGCAAAGCCCCATAGCCTAGAAAGTTTGGGCATAGGCTCTGGTGTCTATAGAATATTGAAAACATCATCAGCTTTCTCAAAATGGAAATTATTAGGCTATTATTATTCATAATTATTATTAGAGTTTGCCTACTGATAAAATGGTTGCTGGTCTTTCAAAATTCTGTGCTCCATTATAAGCTGATCTTGAATCTTTTTCTGGACAGACCCCTTCCACAAAAAGAAACCTGGATTGCCTCTACCAACAGCCCTGCTTTGAATACTTTTTCAGATTTCTCACATAAAGTCCATCTTGTTTTCAGAGGTAGAAGTAGAGTGGAATGAAATATGCCTGTAGTTTTGCTCGCTTCCTTCCCACCTTACTATATCCTATAAAAACATCCCACTGAGAGCAGTATTTCTAGGATAAGCACTTGGATTTATTTCATCCTATAAAAGCACAATTCATTAAACACTCTGATAAAAGTGGTCTATTTTAAACTAAGACAACTTTATCACAGTCATTTTAATTATTTAGTAACTCTTTCTTAAAGAAGTGCTTAACACTTTTCTCTGACAAATGTTCTTTTCAGTTGATTCAACAAGTATTTGAAGAAGGGGAAAGAGGATACTCCATAAAATGTCTCTAGCAAATGATCAGCTGCTTGGACTGGTTATTAGATTTAACCTTTTTAATTGGATGTTGGGGAAATGAAATAAAATAAAAGCAAATTCATGCACATTCTGTTCTTACAGCCATTTTATTAATATTACTGACTTTATGATTGAGAAGCTCAATCCCATTGGCTTTTAAAATATTACTCCAACATTTTTGCTCTAATTTGGAAGACTAAGCAAGCAGTAGATAGTGATGCGGGGATTTAATTATGTTCACATTCTGATAAATTTCACAAATTTACAATTTGTTCACATTTTGATGTGCTCAAATTCATACTTTCCAAATCAATATCTGGGTCAAATTCACATGTCCTAAATGAATGACTGATTAAAAATACAGTTTTTTTGTAATAGTTCTAAATACATAGCAATATATTATCTGACCAAAAAAAACTTGTACATGGGAAAATCTTACTAAAAAAGAACTCATGTGACCTATATGTATCCCTGGTCTATTTCCATTTCTATCTTCTGTTGTGCCAGATCAGTTTTTTCACTAAACAACTTCTCAGTATGATTATGTTTACCTTCTAAACAATATAGTTCTCTTCTCAGAATGATGTATAAACAGAGCTAACTAGAAGCAAAGCCCGTTTATGTAAGTTGTTTATTCATACCTTTCCTGTGCCATTGAGGAGTGATATTCATCCTTCAAAAAAGAACAAATTTATTGTAAAGACAGTCTTGACTACTTATATGACATAAATATGAAATGTACAGAACACATGGATGTGTGTGTGTGTGTGTTTATACAGTAAGGTTTTTATACAAGAACTGAAGAAAAGAGAATGCCTTTTGGCCTAATAGGGAACATGTAATTTAAGTACTGCATAGTTGTACCCTACTACCTTCAACCAAAGCAATTTTGCAAAAAGTTTTGCAAAAGAAACTGGGACAGTGGCCATAGCATTGCAAAGACCATTTTTTCCTCTATCATTTTCCCAAAAATGTAGGGTCTACTTTTTTCAGATAGATTAAGCGTTGATCCCTTGGTTGAGACAAAAATTGATTGATTGAATCTGACATCATAGACTGAAAGAAAGTGACTGGCCAAAAGTCATCCATCCAGCTTTCATGCCTAAGGCAGGTCTAGAACTCACAGCTTCCTGTTTTATAGCCTGGTGCCTTAACCACTAGCCCAAACTGGCTCTCATTATCACAAGGAGAATATGGAGCCTAAACAAGTGAATGTTTTATAGTTCAGCACACAGAGAAGGCAGACAATTTTGCCTTTAAAAACGAAGTTTCCAACAATTTTGTGTGTTTATCAGTAGCCAAAATAATGGGAGGGGAGACAAAATCAAAACAGCCATTAGATTTTATTGATGATAATAAGGCATGCTTCTGTTTGTAATCCTTAGCCTCCCCTTGTATAATGCTAATGTTTATTATTATTCTTTTTAGCTTTAGGCTGCTGAAAGCCTCATATATCTTAGCCCTTATATCATCATTTTAAAAAGATTAATCTTTAGACAATGGTCTCCGAATACCATTAATCTTGGTCTTGGACTTGTTTGTTGTCCTAGCATAATAATCATGAGATTACCAAGAAAACAAAAAGTCTGCCTGATAGAATAAGAGATGAGGATTAAGGGATATTCCAGTGATAAATGATTTAGATACTTGATGCTTTAGGATGCCCTGGTAAAGTATGTGGAAAGGGGCATGGCTAAATAACAGCAATTTAGTGAATGTTAGAAATTGGGGTAGGAAGAAACACAAAAGCAAACTTAGTAAGACTGTTCCACAGCATGGAGAAGATATACTGTAGTTGTAAGATATACTGCTATTAGTAAGACTGTTCCACAGCATGGAGAAGATATACTGTAGTTGTGGCACATACACAGCAACCTAATACGGTAATATGTGGAGAATAAGCATGTATCCTTTTATCTGTCTGTATTTGGGGGGATCCTGCGTGCAATAAGATTCTTAACCAGCCCAATAAGATTCTTCACTGCTTGATGTTGCGGTGTGTGTTCATTTGCTGCTTAGTGATCATTGGTGCCCCAACCATCAAGTCATCAAGATCTCATCATCTTTCCAATTTACTAAGCTTGCAGATGGTGGATCCACAGCTGCAGGGGAACTTTCCCTCTCCCCCTTTGCCCCCTTTGCCCCAGAAGTTGTGACACAACTGAATACTCCATACTTTTTAGCTAATTAGATTATAGAGGTAGTCCTCGACTTAGGGTCACAATTGAGCCCAACATTTCGGTTGTTAAGTGAGACGTTTGTTAAGTGACTTTTGTTCCACTGCATTTTACGACCTTTCTTGCCACAGTTGTTAAGCGAATCATTACAGTTGATAAGTTAACAGCCTAGTCGTTAAGTGAATCTATCTTCCCCATTGGCTTTGCTTGTCAGAAGGTGGCAAAAGGTAATCACATGACCCTGGAACACTGCAATGGTCATAAACATGAACCAGTTGCCAAGTATCTGGATTTTGATCACACGATCATGGAGATGCTGGAAAGGTCATAACTGTGAAAAACAGTCATAAGTCACATTTTGCAGTACCGTTGTAACTTTGAACGGTCATTAAAGGAATTGTGGTTTATTGTTTTCTTTCACCTGTACCTTAAGAATTCCTAGAAAGTTTTTATTATGATTATTCTGGAACAGGATTTTCCAAAATACATGCGCTCTAGAGATGTCTTGGGCAACAACTCCTAGAATTGCCAACCATTAGGGCCATTAGAGCCTCGGTGGTGTAGTGATTAGAGTGCAGTACTGCAGGCCACTTCTGCTGACTATCGGTGCCTGCAATTTGGCAGTTGAAATCCCACCAGGCTCAAGGTTGACTCGGCCTTCCATCCTTCCAAGGTTAGTAAAATGAGGACCCGGATTGTTGGAAGCAATATGCTGACTCTGTAAACCACTTAGAGAGGACTGTAATAGAATAGAATTTTTTATTGATCAAGTGTGATTGACACACAAGGAATTTGTCTTGGCACAAATGCTCTCAGTATACATAAAAGGAAGATACATTCGTCAAGAGTCAAGAAACACAAGTGGGAGAGGATGGATGATAAAGACTGATGAGAAGGTTAATAGTAATAGTAATGCAGACTTGGTAAATAGTTGGACAGTGTTTAGGGAATTATTTGTTTAGCAGAGTGATGGTGTTTGGGGAAAAACTGTCCTTGTGTCTAGTTGTTCTGGTGTGCAGTGCTCTATAGCATCGCTTTGAGGGAAGGAGTTGAAACAGTTTATGTCCAGGATGTGAGAGGTCTGTAAATATTTTCACAGCCCTCTTTTTGACTCGTGCAATATACGGGTCCTTGATGGAAGGGAAGTTGGTAGTTATTGCTTTTTCTGTAGTATATAAGTCTAAAGTGCTATTGCTATTATAACCACACTGGGGAAGGTTGTTCTGTATCAGATAGTTTGCTTTCGGTTGAAATTTCAAAGCATAATTTCTGAAGAAAAATATTTTCAGAAAAAAAATTCTCAAGTATTTATTGAAGTAATTTTATAAAGTAATATTATTGAAGTAATTTTGAAGTAATATTATATTCTGTGGTGACCATTGTTCACGGGCATTGTTATGCATCCTGGCTAACACACATTCATGTTTCACTAACAATTCAGATGCAGGAATCTATATGAACTGAAACACAATGCTTTATTTCGCACACACACACACACACACACACACACTGACAGAGGGAGGGAGGGAGGGAGGGAGAGAGAGAATTGCCTTCAACTAATACATGATGAAATGAAGAAGGCTAACTTCCCATTTAAAATGCTATTTTATACCACTGTTGAGAAGAATCTGCATTGCATATTTTACCACACATGTTAATCAGGCTTAGTGAATCTTGGAGCAAATCTTATAACCAACAGGTGGTAGCCATTTTAAATTT
The DNA here is from genome assembly GCF_049901735.1 of Notechis scutatus. NCBI lineage: Eukaryota > Metazoa > Chordata > Lepidosauria > Squamata > Elapidae > Notechis > Notechis scutatus. Next base: position 141,686,275 of record NC_142011.1, on the reverse strand, counting down.
CTCTACAATCAGATGTCAACATGCGATTGATTGTTGAGTTTGTAGCAGGATTTCACACGAGCTCCAGGTCACTCCAGTTCTATCTCATTGGTATTAACTGTGGCTTCAAGAAGTGACCAAGTCCTCATAGAGAGCCACTATTTAAGTGTGACTCAAATTATGATCACAGCAGCCACATGAAAACATTAAAACCAGCTATTGTGAGGTAAATGTAATGCGTGCACTTTTGAAACTTGGTGTCTTCCCGGTATTTTTTATTTCAATTTACATCTTCAAGCTCATCCAAAATAGCCAAAAGGAAAGAAGTGCGGTCTTTCTGAACAAATTTCATATGTAAGCAGGCAACTTTTAAGAACCAATTTACCACTTACTCCTATTTTAGATGAACAGGGCAGTACTGTACTAAAAGATATTTATAACAACTTAATTTTTATATCAATGGGGCTTAACTTGAACTGAACTTAGTTCATAAACTACATACTCAGATCAGAAATCTAGTTGCAGATCCAAAGCTGAGCCCAGAAATACAAAAAGTAATAGTAAATCAGAGTGCCTTGAAGCATATATAGGGCACATTTTTTAAACTACAGTTCTCTAACTGCAAATCCATTTTCTCTTCCATGAATAAATGGGTGGCCTGTTCATACTGAGCTCAGTCTGCTTTCTTCCCTATTGACAGGTAGCTACAGCTGTTGTTCTTATAAAAATCTATTACAGGATTAACAACACAACACTGATATTTTAAATAGCCAGGCTATCAGCTGCAGCTATCAACTCAAAAGAAATTAGATCGTATGACTCCTCCTCACAACAATTTGATTTCCCGTGCCAATGCACAAACCTTCGCTGATGTTTTGGTTTTTAATTATCATTTTAGTCACAGTTAAAACAGTTTGAAATGATGTAAGTAATGACTTTGAAAAGAAATAATAGCAACATTAAATTTTATTTAAATTTCTACAGCACTGATGTGTATATAGGCTCCTACTCCAAGTTCCCACGAAGCTGTAAAACGTTTAAAATACTGTCTGTGTAAATGCAAAATTTATGAATTCACACATCTCGAGTTGATTTATGTGAAATAATAATGCACTATTTAATGCTTAAACATGGCTAGGAGCAATGCTAGGCTATCAAGATGTACAATGGAATAATAGATTTATAAGACGGATAACCTTCCTGCCTAGAGAAGCTTGTTTAAAGGTGTTGTACAGATATATTAAACTATATGTAATTTTATACTAACTTAATGCTGTAGGCCTATACTGGAAGCAGTAAAAGATTACTGCCACAGCATTTGCAATAATAAAATGAACCACTCATTCAACATAATAACGCCTGAGTAATAGAAAGGAAAAGGGAAAAATAGGGAAAAGAAGTTATTTATGATTGCAAACTTTTTGCTGTTGTCTAACGTGGTCAAGGCTTCCAACAAGATCACATCAAACTCTTCGTTACCAATCTGGCTGAATTTAACTAATTTTGTTTCTCAGTTATTCCTTGCAAGCCCAAAAGCTGTTTTATTTTCTCCCTCTTGCCATTATCTAGGCTTTCAACTAGAATAAATGGAGTCAATGTTCTCCAGAATCTGAAAGCTATCAGAATCCAACCTCAACAGAGCAAGAGTCAAAAGTCAGCATGATTAACTGATTGGTTAATGCTGTATCTACCACTCATGATGAAACCAGGGTCAGCTAAAAAAATTCAGTGTTGGGTAGGCAGTAGTTGCAAATGTTCTCCCAGCTCAATGTCCAATCAATGCAGAAGAGTGTGTTCACCATGGAATCCAAAGGTACATACTGTACATTAGCTTTTGTTTGGGGGCACTATTAGATACTTCATACAAATATTTCTCTCTCTTTTATAACTCACAAAATATGCTCTTGATGGGTTAAGTTTATGTATCTTTGCTAGGAAGAAAGTGTCAATAAATCTTATATGAGTTACATCACAAGGAATTGATATTACAACTTTTCTTTCTTTGCATCCTTCTTGGTGTTGTGTTATAACCACTGCAAATTGCCAATAACATCAGGATGTTTTTTTTACTTAGTTATGCTCCTCCCACTGATAGTTTTATGAGAAATTCAGATAATGTGTTTTCTACTTGTTATCATCCTGTCCATTTTCCACAATTGCAAAAGTATTACAAAAAAGGTAAGTTCCTTTATTCTCTAAACATTGGAGTCTTAAATGTGGACAGTTCTTTAGCTGTCTAGTTACAGTATATACAGAAAGAATGCAGTCCAGACTATTGCCACAGTGTGGACAAAGGGTGATTAATCTGTCTTGAGAACAAATCTAAAAGTGTTGGAGTATTTTTTTTACCTCAGATGAAAGGTGTGTTGGACATCAGTATAAAAGGAAGTGGGGGATTATGTCTGAAGCATGTTATTTATTTATTTAGTTTGCCAATCACCTTTTACACGCAAAGTATTTACTTTATTTTTGGTAGAGGCATGGAAGAAATAAACATTCCATGAAAGGGTCCATCCTACACAACACCAATATGTGCTTCGTTTTCCAAGCCTTGTACAATTCCTGTTGAAGCTGCACTATCAGATAAACAATGTAATCCTGAGCAACTCCAATGAATGATAATAAAGAAGTATAACTGTTAGACATGCATATTGACACGTTATTTGTTACCTTCTCTCTCAAACTTAGGTTGTGATTACTGACAGAATGAGAACCAAGGGTGTCACTAAAATTAAGAATATCTATGTTCGTGGGGAACTCCAAAGTTTGCAAAAGTAATATATCAAACCACACGCCCATATATACACAAGAAGTGCAATGAGGATTTCTATTATTGTATATCTCATAAACCTGCAGGGCATCACGCCAAAATTACTTCATGTGCCACATTCATTTCACACTGTTTTCCCTGATAGATTGCTCACATTTAACAATCTCATGCACTTGAGAAAATGTTCATCGCTTAGTATGGAGAGATTTGTAAAAAGCAATGTCGCATCTCACTTGTACTGTGGAAAAAGAGTGATTTTTTTTTTGCATATTCCTCCTTCATGCTTCAGCCCACATACCCTGGTTCTACAAGATTTCGGAATCTACAAAGGCAAAGGTAATGAGCAAAGGAACTTTACTCCTTTCTTGTGTAGGAAATTGCTAGTAGAAAAGATACTTTTGGCATCAGGCCTTCAGAATGGAAAGTCAGCTGGGACGCATCAGGCTCCCTGAGAATCTTAGCATGGTCCTGAAGTTCTTTCTATTATTATCTTTGGCCTCCACCTAAAGGGATTTTGTTTGCTTGGCCTGGTATAATTGTATATGTGGGTTTTTTCCTTTTTGTAAGTCTGTTGAAAGGTGTCAAAATGCCTTTCTTTCAAGGATTCGATTTTCCCGCTGGGAGAGCGGGAATATATTTCAGCAAGGATACGGACAACTGCTTGAAAGCTGGATCTTTTTATTTTTCAGGAAGGCGGAAAACAGCGAGAAGTCTGCGTTCCTGGGCGAGCTAGCTTCTTATGGTAAGTCCCTGGTTTTTTATAACCTTTTCTCCCTTGATAAGTTGATTTTGTGTGAGTGTTTGTATTTGTGCCTAATGTTTCAAATCCTGTTTGAGTTTGTCTTTATTCCTGCCGGAGGGCAAACTCCGCAGGGTGCGGAAGGAAAACTCCACGGGGTGGCCAGATTGTATTATTGGTTTTCTGTAATCTCTTTTAGCTTTAAGATAGTTTTTCATATTTGTTCTGTGGCAATCTCCTGTCTGTCCCTTTTGTAATTTATATTTTGTGTCTTTTGTCTGTTTGTTTTGCTTATTTGGTATGTCCTGTGTTTGTAAGGGTTTTCTGAATTATCTTTTGTTTCCTTTTTTCTATTTGTCTAGTTTTCTTAATTACTTAGGCTTTTGTCTATAAGGATTCTTTAATACTTTTTATTTGATTCCTTTTCCTATGTAAGTTTGTTTTCTGGCTGGCCTGATGTTCCCCTTGGGCTTTTCCTGTTTTTTTGTGACACTACTGTCTTCGTGAAGTTCCCTTTCCACAAGTCTAGATAAGATAACTAAATCATCAACAGACCATGGTAGAGCAGTAGTGAAATTAGTTTCTCTATCACTACTTATTTGGAGAAAATTCTGGATATAGCTTTAACTCCCAAGCTTGCAATGTCCGGAAATATGTGCATTTAATTCTGGCTGACTATGAAGATTCTCAGTCATCCAGGTCAGAGGTGGTATTCAGCAGGTTCTGACCAGTTCTGGAGAACCGGTAGCGGAAATTTTGAGTAGTTTGGAGAACCGGTGGTAACCTTCCCCCAGCAGTGGGGAGGGAATGGAGATTTTACAGTATCCTTTCCCTGGAGTGGGGAGGGAATGGAGATTTTATAGGATCCTTCCCCTGCCATGCCGACCAAGCTGCCGCCACCAAGCCATGCCATGCCCACCAAGCTACACCCTCCAAATCATGCCATACCCACCAAGCCATGCCCACAGAACCGGTAGTAAAAAAAAATTGAATCCCACCACTGATCCAGGTCAGGGTTGTCCCAAAGGTGCTTTTTCAAAAGACAATTGGACTTTCTTTGTTTTTTCTTGAAGATGTTTCGCTTCCCGTCCAAGAAGCATCCTCAGTTCTGACTGAATGCTGGAAAACGGAAGGATTTATATTCCTATATTAATCTGGTTGTTAGCATTTTGAAGGTGGGTCATTAGCTCTCTGAGAGTCCTTGAGGCCCCTTTTGCCTCCAGTGGGCATGCCAACCCACAGAAATCAACAAGATATATTTCAGCAACAATTTGTTGAAGGCTTATGTACTTAGAGTGCCATTATATTTGCTTCCTGGGTCCAGCAAAAACCGCCTGACATATCAGTGATCAATACACTGCTTTCTCGTAGGATAAACATGGTCCTAATCAAAGCCATTAGCTTCAGTGGAAAGCAGGGGGTGGGCTGCTACCGGTTTGCAGGGGTTCAGGCGAGCCCTTAGTTCCGGTGATCATTTGACCTCGCCTGCCTGCCCCTGCCCTAGTCTGTCCTATATTTCCGTGTTTTGCAGCCCAGCTGATTTGCGCGGCACAGCGCATTGCCACACCTTGGCTGTTTTACTCACCTGGGCTGAAGTAGAAGGTATGTTTTAGAGCTGAAAATGGGTGATTTTTAAACACTGCATGCGTGCAAAGCACATCTGTCCACGCAGTGTGCACTCACCGAACCGGTTGTTACACCGGATGAATCCCACCACTGGTTGAAAGTAGCCTACAAACCTTCTGTTTTACCAAAGTTAAGTTCTTGAGTTAATGTAGGGTAGAGGTCCCCAAACCTGGCCATTTTAAGACTTGTGGACTTCAACTCCCAGAATTCTGGCTGAGGAATTCTGGGAGTTGGTCCACAAGTCTTAAAGTTTGGGGGACCCTGATGTAGGGTATTGTGGGAGAAGGTGAAAAAAAAAAGTCAACTTAGAATTACAAATGGAGCATAATTATCTCCTTCATCAGTTTTTATCTATTTGTGCATTTGTTTCTGCAATATCCCTTCCACCCAAGTGCTTGAGTGAACATAATTTGCATCACAACACTACTTTTTTTCTTTGGGTCACTACAGTAAAAAGTCATGGTGGACAAGCCACCACTGGTATCTGATGTGAAGCATGTCTTCGTCTCTCCTTATTCTGTTCCATTCCATTCGGCTGGAATCCTAATGTTCAGATATTATAAATATCTCTGACTGGTTCACCTTTCCACATTCTTTTCCAGCTTTCGCTTATATACGATCTGCATACTTCACACCAGCAAAACACAGATTATAAGAGTTTATTTATTTAGTGACCGTTCATTTACACAGTTACACCCATAAGGGGGGAAAAAAATCAAACTGGAATCTCTTTCATAATTGTTCCTCCTTGAGAAGGATTACCTTAGCAGAAAATCAGAAGTCAATCAATTCAATCAGAATAGAGTTGGAAGAAACCTTAGAGGTCTTCTAATCTAGTCCAACCCCCTGATCATGCAGGAAACCCAGACAAGTGGCTGTCAAGTGTCTTCTTAAAATGATGAAGCACCCATAAGTTCTGAAGGCAAGCTGTTCCACTGGTTAATTGTTTTCAACAATTAACGCAAAGTGTGCATTAAGGAAATTTAAGGAATTTAAGGAAATCCCTCCTTAATTCCAAGTTGCTCCTCTCCTTGAATCGTTTCCATCCATTGTTTCTTGTCTTGCCTTCTGGTACTTCGGAAAATAATTTGACCCCCCCGCTTCTATGTGGCAGCACCACAAAAATTGGAATACTGCTATCATGTCCACCACTAGTCCTACTTTTCTCTAGACTGGCCATACCCAATTTCTGCAACGGTTCTTCCTATGTTTTTGTCTCCAAGCTCTTAATCATCTTAGTTGCTCTTTGCACTTTTTCCAAAGTCTCAACATCAATGCGAACATCTTTGCAAAGTCTGTGAGGTAACTTATCCCTAGGTGAGGTATGAACATACAAAGAGCTAATGGTGAGCCACCTCCCCCACTCACTGAGTTGAAAGGTAATGGAAAGATATTAGGATCTTAGGTATGTTTTTAGAGAGAAAATTGAATAAGAACTAATAAAGAGCTGACCTAGCTAGCCCTTTCTCCTTCATTTTCACTTTGTCTTTGGAAAAACAATGTGGTTTTTCCAATTAAATCAGATTTGGACATTATTACAATATAGTTCCCTGTTTGGAAGAGAGATGTTAAAACAATATTTTTTCTGTTCTCAGGAACATTATTTTCAGATGCTAGTCTGCCACAACTTCATCCATCAGCATAATCAGTTTGGTTATCAGTCACTGAATTTGTTTTCTCATTTCTCAGGTACTTTTAATCATTCTATGCCAATCTTTGATACAATAATGTAAGTGTGGAATGGAATGCCTTTCTGTTCATTCTGGCATAACTTCTTTCATTAGTGTTGTCTGCAAATGAATGGATCATTCTAGCATGAGTTGGCATGGGTCATTAAGCTGACCATTAGTCATTTAGTAGATAATCATTGAGTATATTCACAAAGGTTACATTTTGCTCAGATACAGCTGCTCTTATGTTTGGTCACAGATCTTCCTTTTTTTAAAAAAAAAAGTTAGTTGGGATCCCACAGTATTCCCAGCATGCCCCAAAGTATTTTAAAAACTGCCTCTTTTTATACCATCCCATTTCTGGAGATCATCTAGTAGTGCCACTGATGGGTCTGGCTGACAATGTGTTAACTAGAAGTAGGGTCTTTTAAGCACCAGCACTCCAATCTGGGCTTTTTCCTTGTGCACATACAGTTAGGTGTTTTCTTTGAATATCAGTAGGGGAAAAAAGTGCCCCCTCCCTCAGGAGTTTGCAGAGTAAAAAGTGCTTTAAGATCAGACTGCCTTTTAAATAAAGTAGATTTTGATTTTGCATTTCCATTTTTAATGTATTTATGTCGTGGGAGTTTGATTTTTATTGAAGGGTTTTTGCATTGTTTTGCAGGTTTGGCTAGATTGTTCCCGGTTCCCAAAACACAAGGCAGGAACTAAATAATAATATAGACTTGGTCCAATAAAATATCAAAAGCGTTTTGCAAAAGTCAGGGCTCGCCATTTTGATTTGATTTGAATTAGATATTTCAGATAGCTTCTCACCTACCTGTCCAGAAACTGATCATACATATCCTGAAAAAGGGTTTGGCAAAAGTGAATATGAATTGAATGTTAATTGAGATTTTGTATCAGAACAGAGCTGAAAGAGACCTTGGAGCAGTGGTGGGATTCAATTTTTTTTACTACCAGTTCTGTGGGCGTGGCTTGGTGGGCATGGCAGGGGAAGGATACTGTAAAATCTCCAGTCTGAGGTGGTATTTGCTGGTTCTCCGAACTACTCAAAATTTTCACTATCGGTTCTCCAGAACTAGTCAGAACCTGCTGAACACCACCTCTGCCTTGGTGGTCTTCTAGTCCAACTTCCTGCCCGAGCAGGAGGGACATCCATGCTACTTTTTAATAAACTCCTGCCATTATCTCAGAATAATATTTTAGGACACTCTTTTCTTCTTCTCCAGCTGAAATTTACTTGGGGGTGATTGTCTAACAGTAAACACTCTTTTGCAAAATCAGAACATATATTTAGGTAAAAGAAAAAGTTCCCAACTCTCATATCCATTCTCAAAATGAGAGGGAGGTAAGGTCCTGAAGAGTATTCTTCCCATTTTCTTCTGGAGATCCTGCAATTGCTGAGTTGATGGACCTTTGCATTCCACAAAGAACATCAGAAGTTCATTGACTCGTTGTGTTTAAGGAGGTGAACTATAAATCATAATGTTTCTGCTTTGAATAAAGGCTGATTTCAAGTTTGAAGGTCCCTTGACTCTGGCAGCAGTGAAGACAAATGTCCCTAACAGGACTAGTTGCTGACTCAACATTTTGATTTCCCACAATGTCCCCAACATAGCTTTGTGAAGAATTAAAAATGCAACCGACTGCCTAATGCTGATCAAAGCATGGGAGCTCCAGAGGGAAAACTTGTTCCAAGAACAGCTAAGAACAGGTCTCAGGGTGGATCCTGCTGGGCCTCAGCAACTTCCCAATGGATGGGTGTTAAATTTGCTAACAATACTCTGCCATGAATGCAAAAGCTGGCTGAGATAAGTCATTGCTTTTCAGCCATTCCCAATATATTCTTGTGAATATATTAATAATGAGTTACTAGTAGGATGTTTATGAGGGGTGTGTGTGTGTGTGTGTGTGTGTGTGTGTGTGTGTGTGTGTGTGTATGTTCCAGCATAACTCTGGAACACCTGGAGCAATTTCAATGAAACTTGGTACACAGATGACTTACCCTCTGGAAACAAATACTGTGGGGGTAAGACAGCCCTAACACCCTTCAGTGTGTGTGTGTGTGTGTGTGTGTGTGTGTGTGTGTGTGTATCTATATATCTATATATAAATAAATGGTTGTGTGTGTGTGTATGTGTGTATGTTCCAGCATAACTCTGGAACACCTGGAGCAATTTCAATGAAACTTGGTACACAGGTGACTTACCCTCTGGAAACAAATACTGTGGGGGTAAGACAGCCCTAACACCCTTCTCTCTCTCTGTATGTGTGTGTGTATATATATATATATACCTTAAAATGGCTTCTACTGTACAGCACAGTAGACTTGCCATGGTAATGGCTTCACAGTACTCCAATACTCCACAAGGGGGCTCCCTCTCAGCCCTCAGCGTGAGTCCTGACTACAGGATTTTCCTGTCTAATACAGGATTGGGATAAATAAATACCTGGGCAACACTGGGTTATATATATATACTGTGTATATAGACATACATACTAATATATACTGTGTATATAGACACATGTACACACACACACACACACACACACATACACATATACACATACACATATACACATACACATATACAGGCAGGCAGGCAGGCAGGCAGGCAGAGACAGGCAGGCAGACAGACAGACAGACAGACAGAGCCAAATCAATGTAGTCTAGCTTAGATCAGTCTAGCTTAGATCAGGGCTGTCAAACTCATGGCTCTCAGGCTGGATGCATCGTGTACTGGCCACACCAACGCCCGGTTTAACAAAAGGGAAAAAAGTCATGATGATGCCTTGACAATGCGAATTTGACACCCCTGGCTTAGATGCTAGAATGGGGGAAGGAAGGAAGAGGCAGATGTTGCTCATCATAGCAGTTGACCTAGAATATCTCATTGGGTTGTTACTATGAAGATACAAGAAAACATACATACACATATGCTGCTTTTCAACTCTGAGAAGGTAAGATATTACTATAAAATAAGTAAATATTTGTAATAAATACAAAGTTTGTTCTTGTACAGACTGATGCTAACGTTTTTTTTAATTAAAAAAAATTATATGACAAAATATGGAAATATTCTGGGCACAACTAGGCTAACTGTAACAATGTAAATTGAAGGATGACTTTCCAACTTGCTTCAGCAGCATAGAAATGTAACAAAATAAATAAATAAATCTCACCCCCAAAATCTAAGTTAGGTAACTTCATGAATGATATAACTTCCTATCACATTTGTTCTGGATATTTCCATCCCTACAAAAGTGTGGGTTGAGCATATCCAGTCATATATAATCAGAACCAGCTCTGTCCTGAAAGAGAGTGAAGGAAGGTTATATTAGCCCCTTGAGCTAGTCCAGACAAGAATCATGACAAAGAATGCTAACTTTGTCATTACTCTAAGTTACGTTAACAGAATCTTTCAAGACTGAAAATATTTTCCTTTCCTTTCTTTTTTTCTCTCTCCAGAAAACTAGTGTCTCTTCAGAAATGTTTCTCTGTGGGCTGAGACATCTTTTTACATGCCATTTATTCCATCTACTGTGAAAACTGTCTCCTATGATCATTCCCACATACAAATAGTCCTCAACTTACAACGAGCAACCATTCAAAATTACAATGGACTCTCCCAAAGGGTACTTATAACCTAACTCCAACGTTTTGACAGCTAAATCCCAATGACTTCATTTTGAGCACTTGGCAACCAGTCTTCATGTATAGCCATTTGCAGCATCTTGCAGTCACCTGACCGCCGTTTATGATATTTTTTTCTGAAAACCAGAAACTGGCACCATAGTGAACAATAACAACTGCAGATTCACCATGGTGATTTTTTTAATGACTCCTGCCGAAAAAAGGTTGTAAGCTCAAATCGGTCACACAACTGTCACCACTTATGACATAACAGACATGCCCCATTATGATAATAAGTCAAGGACTACCAGTACCATTACAGATTGTGGACAGTCAAAGGAACTTGAATCTGAATAGTCCAACAACACTTTTTTTAAAAAAAAAAAATTGTTCCACGCATGGAATGAATATGAAGGAACATAAAGTCACATGGTACCTAAAGATAATGCAGATCCTTGTGGGAATTATACTTTTAAACGCAATGTTATATCTAATCACACTACATTTCCCGTTCCATTTTTTTTAGTTCCTATGTATTCAACTGAAGTGTGCATGCAGGTGTTTTCAGAGACACAAAGAAGATGCTTCCCTCTTCTGGACAAAGCTAAGAAAGGCTTAAGGCAAAAGAGAAATTAAAAACCAAGCAGGTTTACTTTTCAGTATGGAAATAATCACATATTCGCTGAGGTTAATGGGAACTGAGTCCAAAGCACAGGTATTTTTAAAAAGTCATCCAACTTTTGCAGAATCCTTTTTGCCCATCTTTCATCATCTTTCAGGGTGTCAAACAGAGTAAGAAACTAAGGAAAACATAGAAAGGAATTTCATCTAAACAGAATACCTCTTACAAGCCGTTTCATATGTAAGTTCAAAGTGTAGAAGCAAGGGGTTGTTGTTGTTTTTTGCTCTGCCCTCTTCTGCAAATAATGTTCAATATGAATCAAGGCAAAAAAAAATCCCTCTTGCAGAATTCATTGATTCCTTTTTTTTAATCCAGTCAACAGAATGCACAAACAGCGTTCGTCACAAATAAGTCTAGGTTTATACTGAAAAATCTGTTTTCACCACAAGATGGGACGTCAAGTCTAAACAAGCTCAATGTAGTTGTAACTTTGATACTATACTATTAGTGCAGTACCAAACAATAAACTATTTATTTATTTATATTGCTTTTTAATTAATAACAAACAAGAAAAAAGCAAAACACAAAAAGTGATAGTGATATGCACATTGTCAGAGAATAAAAGTGCTATGACAAAAAAGTGAAAAAATATGATACACAAATATATGATATGTCATTATAACAATAAAGTTACAATTCTATACATACTTGTCTAGTGCAAATATCAAGATAATCCAAACACCATACTTAAAAATATGCTATCAGATCAGATTTATGCTTTAGTTGGCACTAATGGTGCTATAGATTTAGCCATTTTTTCTTTTACGATTTATCACCTTTGTTTGCTTCATAAAAGAATCATCTGGAGAAATTGTTAGAAAACTGAGCAGCATTAGAACAATATCTGTAAAAATATCAAATATGGAAACAGACATGACAAAACAAGAAGTCTTCCAAAGGATCTTTGTACTCAAAAGGTATTCCAGCCAAAAATTCCAGATGTGCTAAAAGATGTCAATGAACAGCTAGTGATTGATTCAAAGAAAATCAAACAGATGGAAGCAGTATTCTGAAATTGTGTACAGTAAAGATGTCAACATTCAAGACTCCTTAGAATCTTTGTGCCATGTGTGACTATACAGCCGTAATGGCAAACCTATGGCATGTGTGCCACAGATGGCACACAGAGCCATTTGTGCCGGCACACAAGCTGCAGGCAAACTTACCTCACTGCACATGTGCGCACCTCCCAGCTGATATCTGGCCAGTTTGAGGCCTTTTTCGGCCTCCCAAAGGTTTGAGAAAGGCTTCTGCAGGCTTCTGCAAGCTTTGTAGGCTGAAAACTAGCCCCGTTGAAACGGGACTAGTTATCAGCCTACAAAGCTGAAGTAGTTTCGGGGAAAACAGGAAGTGATGAAACAGGGCTAATTTTTGGCCTGCAAAGCTTGCAGACGCCTGCAGACGCCTTCCTCAAGCCTTCGGGAGGCCAAAAAAGGCCTCAAACTGGCCAAAAATCAGCTGTGAGGCACAGTGCAGGTAAGGGGGCAGAGCGGGGTGGGGAGTGGATTGTGTGTGCATGAGTAGGGGGCATGGGCGCGCATTGCCTTCTGGGTGCTGGCACATGAGCACGAGCGTGCAAGCACGTGCACTATTTTTGGCACAGGAACCCAAAAAGGTTAGCCACCACTGCTATACAGTATGTCCTATTTCACAGTGGACTATTGTCATTTGAATATTTGTTTATCTAAATTGTTTTTTCTGGGGATATTCATTGATGTCCTTAACTTAAAGGAAAATTTAGTACAAATCTAATTTAAAGATCAAGAAATCCAAAAGGCAATCAGTGGCCTTCATGTGGCCAGTCAAGAGATAGTAAGCTAGTAAGGTTATAGGAAAGCCATAAATCATAGCCTGGAAGTCATGGCAACTCGATTTCTTTGCTTGTTGGTTCGAAATGTTTTGCTGCTTATCCAAGTAGCTTCTTCAGATTTTTCAGTTGCTATGACTCAACTTCCAGACAACTTTACCTGAGCAACTGCCAATCTTCACAGACACAGAAATCATAGTCTTTACCCCTAGAGGAATACAGTGTAAATTTCAATCTATATATTTCAACAAGGATTTATCATCTTACAGTGGTTCTGCCTTTCTTTAGGAGACAACTAAGCACACATAGAAACTAATATGTTTTAAGAAACATGAAAGTAGCTAATGTAGACAACCATTTCTATGGAGTTTTGAAGTACATCTTATAAATAAAACAAATGTCCGGTTTCTTGGCTTCTGAATCAGGAGAAAGTTAATTAAAACAGCATCTTCCATATACTCCATAATCATTCTATTATCATATTTCCTAGAAAACTGTACTCCATCCCTTTTTAAAACTTTATCAGAAGATGTTAGAAGATATGTGTAGAGCAATGTCCTTTGTGTGTCAGATTTATCCAGATCAGAAGCACTTACACTGTACTTTTATAAACCTTCAAAATCTGTTGTATCAATGATTTGTGTATCCACAAAAAATTACAACTATTAATCATGAAAAATGACGTACAGTTATAGACAACTCAGGTGACTGCTTTAAGAGAGGAGATCTTATAAGAGATCTCCAAAGATTAACAGTCTGGTTGGGTTTCCTTAATATCCTAAGATTTTGTCAGTTAAATTATATAGGTAATTAACTTATTTCCTTGCACATGTGTTTGTGGCAGTTGTGCTGTATTCATACATTGCTCTGAAGAGGCCGTGGTGGCTCACGTGGTAAAAGACACTTGGCCTGCACACCACTGAGGTTGGTGGCTTGATTCCTGTGAGTGAATAAACCACGTAGGGACAAGAAAGGAACCTCCCCCAATCGCCTATCAACATTCAGGCATCCCATGGGTAAAGATGACACCGGCCAAAACAAAATTTTTCACAGAAGTACCCAGCCACTTTGGTGATCCCTGGCTATCACGAGCCATATGCTTTTTTAAAAAAATAAATGCTGTGAAGACTTATTTCAGTTTGGATCACTAAGCATAATGGAGCTTGTAATCTGAAGGATTCTACAAACGCATCGTTTCTTCATCTGCATAATCCTGACCACAAAAATATCAAGGAAATGTAAAAATTGGCTGAGATTAATGAACTGTGCAAATTGCAGAAATATTGCATATTGTAGGAATATTGTCATAAAGACTGTATTATGCTCTCCCTCACATAGGGATTGCTGAGAGCTTCTTTGCATCAGTATTAGCTCACAGGAAAAAAAATTTAATAGTTGAGTCATTTCAAATTGACATGTTGATATTCAAGTTCCCACTCATTGGTGCTTTTATTGAATGCTGATCTTCAAGGGGTTTAAATGTTTTTCAAGATAGTTTTGAAAGGTGATTTGATGTTGCCTTTTTCTTGCATTATGCCCTGTGGGTTATATGCCATTAGCTTAGATAAGATTATAATTGATTGTGAAAGGCACAAATACACTATGAAAGTTTGAATGAGAAACCACCAGTTGGTCAGAGCACGTTGTACCACCACACTTATGAGTTGCAGCAAAGAACTGTCATCATTTCTTCAAGTCATTCCAGGTAGAGCATTCCAGGCTCTACTTTTTCCTGGAAAACACAGTATTGGGGCAAAATTTTGAGCAAGGTAGATTGCTTGCCTTCCCAAAAGGGGAAGAACATGCTGTATTTTTATAGATGCCCAATTGAGCATCAGAGCATGTAAAGGCAGAAGACATGAAAATTATGAAAAGATGGATCCCAAAATAGTATAATCACCAAGCATTCCAGTAAACCCGGTGCATTTACAATGTTTGAAGGGAGCAGCACATAGTAGCAGCTCCTGAACTGAATTCTACTTTTCTGATTTTGTAGAGTAGATCAACGATTGGCCAACTATACTATTTCACTTCATTGCTAACATTTCACTTCAAGTGAGGGCAGCACAGCTGCTGATAAGTTTATTTGCATCACTCTATCCCAAACTATCTCCAAGACGCTTCCATGACCGAGAACAATGACCGGAACGTCCTGTGAAATCCTCTTTTGCTCTCTTAAGTATCACATTGCTCCCTTCTCCTACCTACAGAATGCCAAGAGCTTTCAAAAAATGCATTACCATGCAAATATCTTGAGTCCCTTTACTACACATTTATATTGCAGGGTAATCAATAAATTATTATTTCAATATTTATTGGAATCCCAGAATAAGAAAAGAGACAGATTACACAAATCCATCTTGGTTGATTAATGGTTCCTTTAGCAACAGGCATACGTTGATGGAGTGGGCCAGTATGCAGACTATATTACTGAATATTTCAGCTGGGTTGTAAATATAGTATCTGTTTCTCTTAGGGACTGTCACACTGAGTGCAGTATAAAAGGCTATAAATTCCAACAGATTAATTAACTCTTTGGTTACTGGGGCTGTGTGTCACCTACCCTGGCACCTAATAAAAAATCCTTTAATGCCACGACATAAAGAAGGGCCTTTTTGGAAATGAGTTATTAACAGCATTTTGTGAATAGATGGAGAAATTGTAGCCCAGCCATTTAAGTGTCATAAAGTGCAGCAAAGGCTGCTGGAGGCCTCAGAGGGATGCCCAGCAATACCATAACAATCAAATCTGAGATGGAAGAGGGATTGAGCTGTCCACTCAGAATTTTTATATTGTCAAAGAGCAGCGAAGAAATAATGTGATCAAGAAGTGAATTAACCTTGTGTGTGGAAAGAAAGGGGGATGATCTGATGGAAAAGGCAGGAAAGTAAAAATCATTCTATAACATCGACACTGCAAGTCGGCCATGAGGGGCTTCTAATGTCTGCAGGCTGTCAGAGAAGAGATCCAGTCCTCCATGTACCATAAAACCATTACCTACATCAGGGGACAATTGGCATCCATTCATTCATGCTTTATAAAATGCTTAGGGGATCCTGCTCTTGTACACCAATCACAGATTAATTTACACAAGCGGTTTGTCTTCAAAACCATGTAGGTGGCATTCTATGCATGGCAATTAATTTTCTATGATGAATCTTAATGTAATGCTCTGTTCTTCATTGCCTGGCATCTCCAGCTCATGTGCAAAGTGCCAATGACACCTAGAAGGCCGTGGTTATGATTACTTTGATAAACTGGTATGTAAGAGTTGGAATGATGCAATAGATGTTCATCCTCAACCTCATAAAGTACCTTTCATTTGTACAACAACTGTAATGAAATCATTACATTACAACAGTTACATAAACAAACAATAACATAAACATTACATAAACAAACAATAATAAAAATAATCTATTAATTTCCTTTGGGATACAGTCTAAATCAGAATAATCATATGTATGTTTGTTTAGAAATATTGCCTCATATTGTTGTTGTTTTCATCTTTTTGTACTATCAATCAATAAAGCTCTCTTTCTACACACATGCACACACATTTGTTACAACAATGGATCAATCAGTGGACTGTTCAACCCTTTGTTATTATTATTATTAAAAATTCATTTGTTCATGTGGCTTTGCTTCATTGTCATGCCATCTCAGCAGTTGTATTGTTATGTTTTCTGAGTCACATAGCTCAGGGGTCCCCAACCACCGGAACAACTCCTACCGGGCCGTGGATTGCTGGGTACAAAGCTCACCGGAAGCACGTTTTCATCAAAAAAAGATGGCGGCGCCAGCGCTTCCGGTGAGCTTTTCCGGTAGAAAGCCATTTCTACCCGGAAAAGCTCACCGAGCGCTGGCGCCGCCATCTTTTGATGAAAAAGTGCTTCGTGAAACGTGCTTCCGGTGAGGTCACCGGAAGCACTTTTTCATCAAAAAGATGGCGGCGCCCAGCTGATGCCGGTACCGGGCGCGGCGCCCAGCTGATGCCGGTACCGGGCCGCGGCGTCAAAAAGGTTGGGGATCACTGACATAGCTCACCTGGCTTAGACATTTAGCCTTAGATCCTGGTCTAATTAAACAAAACTAAAAAAAAGTATCCCTCATTTTCATGGCTCATATTTACAATGGGAAAATGGGATAGTGGATAATGGGGAAAAGATCAAGGGGTTCATCCTCTTCTTTATGCCATATTCCCAAGGCAACTATCATCCATTCTGTCTTCCAAAAAGACAAGGTTCAGTACAAATTGTAAAATATACCAACAATCAGACATAATGAATTTAAGACAGCATAGTTCATGCTATTCATGCTTTTTTTCATGCTATCCTAAAGAAAATTTTAAACCCTCTCTTTTTAACATTTTCATCCCAGGCCCTATCATTGAATCAGAAAAGACTATTTCTAGAACAGCCCACATAGGACCTGATCACAGAATCCCCAAAGGACCTCGATTTTATCAGATGACATTGAGTAGGTGTGGAAATTAAAAATGTACAGTACTCGAGCTCTGATGTGCTTGTGGGCGTGGACATCAAGGTTGCACCTGCCAGAACCTTCTCAAGGAATCTGTCCTTTCCTGGTCTCACAGATGCAATTCTGCAAAAGATACATATTTAAAGAAAGAGGGGCATACTGTGCATCTGCACCCATTCCAAAGCACCTTTCCATCTTTGGATGAAAGAGCTACACGCCCCTAGAAAAACCTCTAAGAAAATGTGTATTATGGATATAGAGCAGTGGCTAAATGGAATGCCCCACTACAGTGCTAATCTTAGAGGCGTTAGATCTAGCTGTCCTTTCTAAGAAGAGCCTATGCTATCACCTGAGTTACATTGGGGAAGGAGGAAAGGCAGTTGTCTTTATTCTATGTGATGTGGATGTATCCTTAAACATGTTGTATAGGGTCCTGTCTCAACAGAGATGGAAACTTTCACCATTTTTTTTTTTTGAGCACAACTAGCTCTGTTGGGTCAAAATGCACAAAATGAGATTTACTATGTAATCTGGTATCTTGTACCTCTATTAAGAATAGTCAGAAAGACATTTTTCTAAATTCCTGACTAAATAGTACTTCCCTCCTACTGCCCCCAAGTCAAATAATTAGGAAGGAACTTGTTAGTGAATTCAAAAAAAGTGTGCAATGTAAATTTTCCAAGACTCCACAAAGAATTAATCATTTACAGATAAATGGAGAACTTAGACTGAATATATTGTTTTATTCTAGATATGCTGAAATTCTTGCTCAGCTCCTTTCATACCTAATTTCTTAAGGATCAATCTAAAGTTTCATGCATCCACATATCATCCCTTTGTTTCCATCTACACTTTTTCTCAGACCCCAACATTTGTACATATGAACATGCTGAAGCTGTTTACTGTTTTCGCTAATCAGAAAAATCCATTTTGGATGCAATCCATATTTTGATATTGTAATCAAGCAGTGGTAAAGAAAGTCAATTCATAATTCTGCCAATCAAAGAGTAGCATTGGGCCGATGAGGGAGAAGGAGGAGAGACAAGATGGCTGCCTGAGAACTCTTGCCACCATACACTTTATAATGGAGAGGCTGAATAAAGAGATCAAAGGCCAGGAATCAAATAAAAAGGCAAAGTAAAAGATAGACAGGCCACCAGAAAAAAGGAGCATTTATTTCCTTCCCTCAGACCTGGCTTCAGGGAAAATGTTCTTCAAGTCACTTCCCTAAAATAGACCAAAGATTTAGAAGAGACACGTGAAGAAGCTCAACAAGGAACCAACAACAAGAAAAGATGAACAGAAACTTTTAAAAAGATAAAAAGACAGATCAAACTTTATAGAAAAAAGGACTACAGCTCCATAGAGTGCCAACAGAAATATAAACAGAGATTAAAACAGCAAAAATTTAAACATCAGTAATATATATGAGGTATAAAATAAAAAATGAAAACACAGTGAAACTGGACTTTGACGAATACAGCATAATAAACTTACAGAACAGTCAATTAAATAGAAACGTTTTATTTAAAGTAATTTCTGCATTAGTAGAAGGCTTTTGTAATTTACAATTGCTTTTGTATTTGCAGGCTTTCCTTTTGGTAAAAGTCAACTCTCCTGCCCCCTTCTCTGCAAGTCACTAAGAGAGATATTTAAAACAAAACAAAGAACCCAAACACCCAAATTTTCAGGGATTTGTCTCTATTAAGTCTGAGTCAATCTGGTTATTGATGGTTCAAAAACAGAACCCACAAGTCATTGCCACCATCTTGACATTTTTGATCCCTCATGGACATTCCTGCTCCAATTTCTGGCCTTAAAGTGCCCTCGCATATTGTAATTAAGAGAAAAATGAAGGCATGGGGGGAACCTAGGCTTATATCCCAGGGATCATGGGGAGAGATGATGACAGTCAATACTAGCAAAAATAAACACATATCATGTGGGGAAGGCACTGTAATGTGGTAAGCAGTATCTGGGTGACTTTAACCGCTAATACAGGAACAGGCTTGATTAATATTTGGATAAAAAACTATTGGAGAATTCTAGGATTATAAGATAAAGAGAGAAGTTTAAAAAAAATTCCAGAAGGAAGCAGCAATTTCAATTATGTATTTGCCAAGGACACTGCATAGGTGTGGCCATGTAATCACAAAGAGTCAATACTCTCTATATTTTATTAGTTCTAAAACAGGTTTTTTGTCACAAAATATTAGCAAGCTTATAAAAGCTTATTTACTGTGCTGAATTTCTTCTAACTAAACACAAATACTGTATAAATTAACAGACATTTTTGCTTGTTTAGTCATAAAAATAATGCACTGCTTTTGAGTGCACTTTTAAATGACTTAATTCCCACCAGTAAAACCTGTTTTCCAACATCAAGAGAGGTGAATAGAATGCATTGACCTAAAATATTGACTAATTCAGCAAGAAGGAAATACTGAAATGTAAAAAACATCATCAACATTTCTTTAAGACAAAGTAAAGGAGGGAGGTGAGTTTTTAAAATCTAGAAATCATATCCTTTATAAGCAATTGTAACATCATCTTTACAGAAACTAAAAAATTTTTTTTTCACAAATCAAGATAGCAATCTTGCTTATTTATTCTTCTTTCTCAATCTACTATATAGTATCACCTTTTCTGTTTCCAAATAAGAATTTCCTATTTTGTTCTACAGAAAGTCTTCAAATTACAACTGCAATTGGAACCTAATCAGTCAGTGGGGAAGCTGGAAGGAAGTTTTCTTCGGCTTCACAGGCAGGCAGGCAAGTGGCTGTTGCCAGATGGGACACAGAACAAGGAGACAGAGGGAAGGCCAGGAAGGATTGTGTGAGGATTCAAGGGAGTGGTGAGAGGCATGGGTCAAGGAGGTTTGAGGGAGTGCATGAGGGTGGAGCGGAGGCATGGGTTCAGGGAGGGTGCAGAAAAAGCCTCACCCAGATCTGAAAGAATGCACAGGTGGCTGGTACAGGCAGAGTCAGATTGCACAGATGGGGGAAACATATTCCAGCAATTTGCTGCCTTCCCTACTGGCTTCCCCACTGACTTCCTGGGGAAGCTAGCAAGGAAGGTTGCAAAGAGTGATCATGTGATCACAGGAAATAAAACCGGTCAGAAGTGTGAATGAATTGTCATGATCATGTGACCACAGGGATGGTGGGGCAGGTGGAATTCCAAGGAGTGGTTGTAACTACTTTCATTTAGTAGGGTCATAACATTGAATGCTCACTGAATGACTGATCGTAGGTCAAGGACCACCTGTATCCCTAATTTGTTAAGGAGAAAATTTAGGGAGCACTTTTGGAAAGATGATGCAAGAAACCTTCCATTGGAAACAGCTTTACTCTCTGAATCAACTTTTTAAAAAAGTAGCTTTAACAGTAATTTTTTTAAAATCAGGAATCAGAATGTTAAAAGTTTGCAGCAAAAAAAATATATTAAAATTTTCCTCCCTGTACTCCCTACAATGTTATTTTATGAAAGCAGTATTATATTTTATTTTGATAGTTATTGGAAAACTACCACCATTTGAAAGCTCTAGAGCAACAGGTGGTTACTAACATATGTGGAGGGAATTATTTCCAGTGCGATAGCGCAGTCTGTATCACTCTGAACACATAACCAATACTGGAATCTTACCGCCTCAAGTTGGAGGCATACAATTCTTATAAAGAATACTTTTAGGAAAAGGTATGAATGAAATTATAATTTTATTCCAGGCTTCTATAATTGCTTTAGGACTAATATATTGGATTATTGTACATTGCTCCTTTTGTTATTGTTCTCTCTAGAGCCATGGTTGTTTTTAGTTTTAATTAATTGTTTTCTATATAGTGATGTTCTGCTGTTATTTTTCACAACATTCTGGGAATTTCTAAGAACGAATACCAGAATACACGTTTGAATAAATGCAAACAAAAATATTTGACTTGATATATCCCCAAATGTAAATCTCAAAGTTTTGGAGTTTGAAATGAGAGAATTTCCTCTTTGGCCTCCGTTTATTCATTCATTAAACCATATACTATTTTGAAAGAAGAAATGTTTTAGTATTACAAGTTTTACTAATAGGGCAATGTTAATTTTTTTAGTGTTTGCTATCTGCTATGGCTTCTATATATTTAACCTATGAGATCCTTTTCCCCCCTCTCATTCAGCAACCATCAAATAAGTTGGCAGCCTTAGTGAATAAACTGTTAAAAATTAGGAAATTTAAAAATATTCAACCTGATAATCCATGGATGAAAGAATGAAAATAAATGAGATAGATAAACTGTCTCTATATTACCATGAGAACATCAGGGAAATGTTATGAATAACTGAGGATGCCTAATTAAATCTTGGCCAATTGACAATGTACAGTTAAGTCAATCAAATGATTAAAACAACATTAATTATTGTTTTCCATGAATCAATTTGCCCTCTTGGTGACTTTTTTTTTCCTTCTGAATTTATCTGCTCTAATCTATGGGATTTCTTCTTTGTCTCTCATCCATATACTGTCCAAGTCAAAAACTACTCAGTTGAAGTTATGGATTTCATTTCCTTCAATTTTATGTTCTTTTTTTAAAAATATAATCTCAGTTTTGTGTGTAATTTCCCATATTTATATATCTGGAGTCGTAAGTACATACTTTGGGCAGCTCTATAAAACTTTTAAATAAGCTTAGCCAGATCTGCCTTTTTTCTTTCTTTCTTTTTTTCTTTCTTTCTTTCTTTCTTTTTTTTTTTTTTTTTTTGAGGCATGGATCAGCAAACACTTACAGAAAAAAGAAATTAATTCTACTTAAAGATTAGTGACAATGCATGAATATGTAACTACAAGGGGGAAAGATCCCCTTACACAGGGGAGAAAAACACTGGATTAATCCAGTTTGTTGACTACAAATGGCTAGCCTTACAAACATTACTGAAAAACTGGCTCCTCTTCCTTATCTAATGATAGAGATATAAATATATATCTATATCTATCTATTTATCTATCTATAGATATGTATCTTTGTAGATATAAATGATATATGATAGGTTAGATAAACAGACAGAAAGACAGACAGATGGTAGATAGTAGATAAATCGGTCGATGATAAATGGTAGATGGATGGATGGATGGACAGACATACAGACAGCAGATGGATGGATGGATGGATGGATGGATGGAGATAGATAGATAGATAGATAGATAGATAGATAGATAGATAGATAGATAGATAGATAGATAGATAGATAGATAGATAGATAGATAGATAGATAGACAGACAGACAGACAGACAGACAGAAAACAGATGCAGAAGCGTATCAAACCTATTTTGACTTTCCTATCTGACATCTATAAGCGAAGATCAAGGCAGCAAAGCACGCCGTACATCCGGTGAACTCCACAGATCTTATCTATAATAAATACAGATACCGAAGAAAAGTTACACAAGCATTATGAACGAGTGGGACAATCCCCGGAAGCCCGCAGTGCCGGCTGCTGCAGCCGCTGCCACTTCTTTCCCCGCCTCCCGAAAGAGAAGGTCGCGTTTCGCGGCCACCGCAAGATCGACCCGCTCCGGTCGCCCAGAAGGAGGAAGCGAACCAGCGAAAGGCGCTGCAGCGCCGTCTCCGAGCTCCCAGGCCAAGCCGAGCAAGCGCCGAGTCACAGACGTCGGAGGTGGGTAGTTCGATGAGCTCTGCGCTCCCCGCCATTTTGGGCTGCCGAGGGGGGAGCGTAGCGGTAGCGGTGGCGGCGGCCGGAGCTATCCACCTCGGCCCGGCTGCCTCCTCCTCTTCCTCCTCCTCTTCTTCCTCCTCCTCCTCCTCCCCCCCTTTTCCTGACTGTGGCCAAACCGTCTCTCCGGACTCAGGTACCAACGCCTCGTCTCCCCGGCTCGATCATAGGGAGGGATAGAGTAGGGCGAGGCTGGGCAACGCCCGGCAAGGGGGCTTCTTCTCCTAACCCGGTCCGTGATGACAGATCTTCCCTTTGACCACGGTGCATTTTCCTTCTCCTTTTCTCCCGCTTTGCTCGTCCAAGCTGAGTTGAAGCGTGAATTCACTCTTCATTTTCCCTCTTGTTCTCTCTGGGTTGATGCATTCCGAATCCCGCGTCCCGTTGCAGCAACCCATTCACAGAATAACAGAAGAGTTGGAAGGGATCTTGTAGGTCATCTAGTCCAACCCCACCCAGCCCACCCACCCCGCCCAAGCAGAAGACCCTGCACCGTTGTGAAAGTGGTCCCACCACTGACAGAGGATGGAAGGGGGTTATCAAAGGCAGCTTTCACACTTAGTTTTAAGAATGCAACCAGGTGCCCAGCTTGTAACACACGCTGCTTTTACCAGGTGGGGCAGGTTTTTTTTGGGGGGGGGGTCTCCCAAAATCGCTGCACCTGGAAAGCAAGGGAAGGAAGAAAACTGCTATCGGTTAAGGGCTGCTTTAAGCCACTCGTGGCAAGGTGGATGGCGGGGCAAACAATACTAAGGGTTGCTTTTTGGCAGCTCTTACAACTGAACTCCTAAAATACAGATCGTCCTCGACTTGCAGCCACGATTGAGCCCAACGGTTATGTTGTTAAATGAGAAATGTGTGAAGTGATTTTTGCCCCGTTTTACAACTTTTCTTGTCACATTTGTTAAGTGAATCACTGCTGTTGTTAAGCTAGTAACACGGTTGTTAAGTGCATCCGGCTTCCCCATCGACTTTGCTTGTCAGAAGGTTGCAAAAGGGGATCACATGACCCCAGGACGCTGCAACCATCATAAATTTGAACCAGTTGTCAAGCATCCAACCCGTACCCAGTCAACACACTATATATCTGAAAGATGGTTTTATTTGTTGTTTTTGTTATAAAAATAAAAAACTTTAAAAAAAAGCAGCATCCAAACCTAAAGCATGTGACCACGGAGGTGCTGCAACGGTCATAAGTGTCAAAAAAGGTCATAAATCACTTTTTTCAGTGATGTTATAACTGTCAGCAGTCACTAAATGAACTGTTGTAAGTTGAGGACTACCAATAACTAGTATAGTGGGAAAGTCAAGTTAGACTGTTAGATGTTAGTTGGAGAGGAAAGTGGCATGAACAGAACTGAATAGTTGCCTCACTTTTTGTCAGTGAACAAGCATAACTGTTCTGGTGTGCTCATGACTACTTTGATTTACTTTACTGATATAAGACATGATCTTTCAGAAGCTCTGATTAAACATTATTATTTGTTCTCCACTCATATTCTCCTATTTCAGTTTTTCGCAGCCAGGTTTTTTACGGGAGGAGGGACACATCTCCCTTCACCTTTTAGGAACTCTCAAAACAACATGAACCTTTTTGATATGACAAACATTCAGAGATTGTAAAGAAGATCCTAAAACAAGCTTAATATAGTCTTTATTTATTTATAAAAGTTATAAGATAAACAGCCTTACTCCATAAGGTCTAGACCTGTGATGGTGAACCTATGGCATGAGTGCCGGAAGTGGCACTCAGAGCCATTTCTGCCAGCATGCGAGCCGTTGCCCGTAACAGATCCACTGCGCATGCATGCGCACGCCCTCTACCAGCCAGCTGATTATTGGATATCTGCCGTGCATGTGCGGGGGAGATGCTTGCACATGCGCAGGGGGCAGGGCGCACGGGGTCACGCGTGCATGTGCAGGGAGGTGGGGGGGACCTGCGCGCATTGCATTATGGGTGCAGGTGCATGCACGCACTTTCGGCATGTGATGACGAAAAGGTTAGCCATCACTGCTCTAGACAGTGTGCAAAATAAGTTAGAATTAGAACAGCAATGTTGTTAATAAAATAAATGAAACAATAAACAGTAACCGAATTGTATTTCCATTTTAGTCCAGTTCTTTATGTAGGTGCTTAATCTTCGAAGAAATGTTCCATTCTCATCATCACGCTACCTGTTGCAGACATATTTGACACACAACAAATTTTAAAGGCAATCTCTTTTATCAAAAGTTTGTCTTTTCTATATTGGTAAACTTTTAGGACAGTAATAAACAACATCTATTCTCCCTCCAAACAACCTGTAAATTGATAAGATATAAATATCCCAAGAAATTTAAATGTAATATATATTCATTTGTTTTCATTTGAATTTCCAATTTGCTTGCATTTTAGTTTTGGTTGCCGTAAGTTTTGTAGGCGAAAGATGGGAAATAAAACTTATGATTAAAATAAGCTAATCTAGATTTTCATGTGTCTTTTAATCTTATGGCCCAAAAAACAAATTCTATTTTACATAACATTGTTCAGAAAAAGATCACTTCATAAGTGTTGGAGAGGGGAATGTCAAATAATATCACAACTTATATAGTAGGGTCAAATATCATGGTGAAGTTATATAATTATTATTTGACATCATAACACTTGTCATTGTTACATTATTACATCATCTGATTTGTTATGAATGCTGACTCATCTGTTCAATTTTTGTTTTTCCCATGGTTTTTAAAGACAAGAAATCCATATATTATTAGTACAAAAGAAGGTTTGAAACAGTATTTTGAAAAACAATTTAAGTACCTTTCAGTGGTTCAATCCTTGCTGCATTTGTTAGGAAGTAAGCTTAATTAAGTTATGTAAGAAGTTTTTCCAAGACATTACATTTAGGATTGCAATTTGTTGAATTATTTTTAAAAAATATGTTAAGTGCATATTCAACTGTAAGTACTCATATACAAGTGTATGTTGATGGACAAATAGAGAATAAAAATAATTGAATTAATAAATTTGAAATTGCAGTTAGGCTTAGTGCATCTATTTTTATTTGTGGTTTAGAATGTGCATTTTGAATTTATTAAAAATCCAGTAGATATGAAACTAGTGACAAGATTTTTACATTCTACCTTTCACATTAAGAAAAAACTGGTTACGTGCTTATCCTTCTCCTTGTCCAATTGCAAATCTGGATTTAAATCTATGTAGCTATGATTTGAACTCAGGTTTGATTAAAGAGAAATATCACACTTTTCTACTTGTCACACACATCCCTGCTGTGGACAAAGATGCTTCCAGGATTAATCATCATTAGATGCTGGGACTGCTCAAAGTTGTAGCATCTGGAAATTACCTGTAAATTCTGTTCTGTTGCTAAGAAAAGAAGTAGGAATCCTGTTACAACACAAAGTTGCAAAATAACGTTCTTCCTTTAATTGGCAATAGCAGTCGACTGATATATATATATATATAATTACATATTTAAATTTAGAAGAATGACTATTTATTAAGGAAAACTTTCCTTTGGTAAATGTATGCTAACAAATATAGCCCGTTAACAGAAGTTGATACCATAGTAGAAACTTGCTAACAGACTAAACAAATATTTGCTATTTTATCCAAGCAAATATAAATTATTTCCTAGCACCCTGTTAACTGAATTGCTAATGGAACATTTTTTAGGCAGCTTTTGGCTAAAAAGTATATTTTGCCTGAAAGAACAAGTGAGGGAAATAAGAGGGGGCAGGGAATTAAGTTATCAATTCCATGTCAAATGTTTGAAATAGTGTTTGATTGATGTGTAGTTAGGTATTTTAGTAATTGTTATTGTTTTGTTTCATTTGCATAGTATATCTTATTTATCTCTTTTGCCTTGAGAGCAATCAAACACTTGCAAATCAGTTTCCCAGAGGCATAAAATACAGTAATACTTAAATATCTCTTTGGTAAATTAGATTGAATTATGTATTCAATTTTAGATTTTAAAAATGAGGATATTATGATTAATTGGAGATAATTTATATCCATAGCATAGGAGACCTTGTTCACACATCATTCTAACTTGGGATAGACAATCTACAGTTCTTGAGCAACTTTCATGTAATCCCTCAAACTCCTCTGGCTACAACTAAAATTAGATAGGAAATAAAAAATATTGAATTATAATTTAAAAATATAGTATAAGATAGGAATCATGAAAAGTGGCTAAAATGTCACATCTGATAATATTTCAGCAGTGTACCTCAAACCTCTTGTTCTTAGTTCATATCTCACAAGATTTTGACTAGAAATGCCAGATGTGTTGTGCTGCTGGTCCCCAATATAAGACTTGAAATAAATTTAATCTGGTTTAAAGTTACCCTGCCCAAAGCCCCCCCAAATCCCAAAGATATATAATTCACTCACTTTGTACTGTCCTGCCATGTGTAGCACTTTTCCCCTTCCCCCACCTAAAATAATCTATATTTTGGTTACCAAAAGGTTGCCTATTTTACACCGAAGGTTGCCTATTTTTGCCTTTCATACCACACAATAAGTTTTACTTTTTAAAATAATTTAATTTTATTAAAAGTTTTACACATAAGAGAAAAACTAATGAAAACTAATAAAAGATAAGAAAGCAAAGGAAGGAAGGAATAAATATATTTAATATTTATTAAATAAATGCAGAAAATAATAAAAATAGATATGCTTCTTATTTCTTCCCCAGCAAATAAAAGTATAATTACAATTTTGCTTCCTTCTATAAAATTACAAAAAAATAGCTCGCTATTTTCTATTCTCCAATTTTTTTCTAATAATCAAAACCATAAATTATGAGTGCATTTTTTTCTATATCATGCAAAAAGTATAAGGGATTTCTAGTCAGCCACTAAAACAGATGTTTTTTTCTTTAATCAAAGAGTTCTGCAAGTTCCCTCATCTTCACCAGCCATTCCTCTGTTGTGGGTAATGTTGAACCTTTCCATTTTTGAACATAGAACACTCTTACTGCAGTTACGTATAATAATATTTTTTCTAGTTATCTATCCATTAGTTTTTCTCCCCTCCCAAAAGTTTCTTTGTTATACTTTCACTTTTAAAATCTTCTGGATTAATGTATGTTTGTATCCAATTTTTTTAGCTTTTTGCATGTCTGTTAAACATATGTTTCTACACGTTTTTCACATTTTCAGCAAATTTTCAGAGTACATTTATATATTTTAAACAATTTATCTGGTAATCTATGCCAACAAAACATCATTTTATAGAAATTCTCCTTAGGTCTACTGTGGAACATAAAGTGAATTTTAATCCTTTCAACCACATATTTTGCCATTGAACCATTTGTCTGTTATAACCAAAGTATTTACCCCATTTTAAGCCTGCATTCTTTCATTTTTGTTCTTCTCTCTCATATATCAACAATTTTTTTACACAATTCAGCAATACCATGATCATCATTAGTAGATAATTTTATCTCAAACTCTGCTCAAAACCATAAAATTTAACCTAATCGGAAGCTTCTTCTATTTATTTTTAAGCTTTGTGCATTTTTGTCATTTTCCTTTTGTCTTTTTTATTTCTTTTTTCTTCATGTTGTATTAGTTTGTGTTAGTTTTTATTTTCTCTAATAAAATGTATACAAAAAACAATTTACATAACTACTGAATTTTTAAAAATCGCCTCAAGAGAGTCTGAGTGAAACAAATTACAACTAAATGTCATAATGAATACATAAGGTGCTCCCTTAACTCTGCTATGATTAAATTTAACCTTATTTGTTTCAGCTTGCAACCAAACACAACTTTTAATTACCGAATGCAGAAGACTAGGAATCATGGATATGAAATTCAATTCCTCTCGGAAATATGTTTCTATCAGCATACCATCAAAATCCCAAGCCATGTCACCACACATCAAATCAGTAGATGATATAATTGTCCTCGGAATTAATCTCAGCAAATTTAACAAACCTACGCAGTTTTTTATTTGTGTTTTGGGAGTCTTCCTGTTTTTTCTTATTTATGGATATTTGCAGGTATGTATTCTCATTCTTTGTGTGTTGCCAGAATTGCCAGAAAACAATTTTTGTGGCTTATAGCAATTTTGATGCAGCTACAAGCTTTTTAAAATAAAAATAAAAAATCTATTCTTATCAAGATAAATAGGTATATGCACATTTGAAGAAAAGTGGGAATGCCCACTCATTAATGGGCTTTCTTAAAAGTTTTGCAAGGTTCAGAATCCATTGAAAAATTTTAGGTAGACATTAGTATAATTAGTATTAGAAATTCAACTGAGCATTAAGGTAAATAAATTATTAGGGAAGTAGCAAGAATTTAAATTTTATGGTGATCTAAAGAATTATTACATATTTAATAATATACTTGAATATCTAAAATATAAACCTGGAAAATACATGCTTTGCAAATACAAATTTTCATTAGTTATATTATTTTCTGAAATGTAATTTATTATATAATCCATATGGCACCTTGAAAATTGTGGAGAAGAAAAATATAAGTAAAATAGCTAATAGTTATCATAAAACTAACATTTAGATTTAGTAAAAGCATTATTTGTTCTGAGGTGAAACTTCGGGCTATGCAGTTATGGATCCTATAAACATGCAGTGAGAAAGGTTTTTTACAAAAACAAAAGTAGATGTCAAGAAAAAGGGGCTTTACGTTTTCTCCCTGCTTTGCTAGTATCTAACTGTTGTGATTTTTTTTTTTAATGAAATAGTATTCAGGAGAGTTGTCATCTGAAAGCAGAAGTGTCAATTTGAAGTGAACATACAATCATAATGTATGTTCACTTCATAATGTATATAGTCATAGTATATGTTTTGAATGGGATCTTTGGGTTATCTAGTCCCATTCATACAATTTTTCACATAAGAGAAAAGACAGATTGTCCACATATAAGTGCAAAATAGGGCAAACCAGAAAAATATATCTGAATAATGGACAGATAGTAGAAACAACAAATGTAAGTTATGGTTTCTGCCAGGGAATTTCTTCAGAATCAATGGATAAAAGTAGTCTGAGATACCATATAAAGAGAATAATGAAAGAGTATATGATTCAAGAATTTTACTGAGTGACTAAATGATCCCTGAGTGGTCACACATACCGTTCCCATTTGAAAACTACCACCAAGGAGTGTACCAGTATTCTGAGAATACTGTTCCATTGGTTAGCGCACATTCCTGTCAGGAAGTTCCTTCTAAGCTAGAGTCTAAATCACTTTTCTTTTCATTTCAATCATTAGTCCTTGTCCTGCCCTCATTTTTGGCCCACTCTTGCGCATTTTAGAGATGTGTCTATTTTAGCCTTAACTTTTGTAAAATCAAATATTTTTAACCATTCTTTGTAAGGCTTGGTTTCTAGACTCTTGTTCTTTTGAATGAAATCTAAACTCACTATGTCTTTATAAGGCAATTTTCCAAGTGCCATCTAACTATTGCAGAGTACAATGGAATTTTATCTCCTGTTATATGAACATAAGGTTTTTGTGGTATAACCCAAGATTTCTTAGATCTGTTTAACTGCTGCAGAACCATGCCTACTCATACTAAGTAATCCTTTGCAGTGGTAATTAACACCAGTTTGTTACCAGTTATGCCTGGAAACCCTTCCTGCATATACTGCATCTCAGCCAAGTACCCCGATATTGTATTTAGGCATTTGATTGAATCATATTTCTCAAAGAAGACATATATAATTTTAAGACTTCAGTCCTGATGAACATGACAGTGACTAAATTCCATATTGCCAGCAGCAATATTGATGCAAGAGAAGGACTTCAATCTCCATTCTGTGGATTAATTTCCATCTTCTGCACTAAAAAAAATACCATCAATTGGAATTTAAATTTCAATAGAAATGGCTTTGTATTTGGATGAACCAGCAACAAAATGCATATTGAGCATTTTATGAAAGTTATATAGTACGCATTGGAGCAATTTATTCCAGTTTCACATAGTCATTTATGAAGTTTGAACTAGATGTGAGCAGCTCAGTGAAATGAATGTGCAGCTGCAGTAAAATCAGCAAATATTATGCAAAAGTTTTGGAAATAAAACAGCAATAAAATGCAGCTGTTCTGAATAATACTAAAGCAGGGTTCTTTAATTTTTTGTTGGATATGCAACAATGGCTTGCTTTCTATATTATGCTAAATCATAATGAGTGAGTTTGAACAAAAATAGCACAGTGTACAAACTTGGCTACAATTAACCTTTCATGTAAGCAACATTCCCATGTTTTGCTTGCTTTTGGAATCATTTGTGCCTTGCACTTGTAGCTGGCTCAGGGCTAGTATGGGAAGCAAGTCAAGTGACTACTAACTGTAACGGATTCAGCATGATGTGCAATCAGTAGCTGATGAAACATGAGTTTATTTCTCTAAAATAAACCATGGTTCATTCACTGATTCATTTGTGCATCCTCCTAAATCAGAGATCAACAAACCACTTCATTATAATGTGAGAAGGCAAATGGTTTCAAAAGGTAATTGGCTGATATATAATATAATATATATAATAATATTTGTATATAATAATAATAATAATAATAATAATAATAATAATAATAATAATAATAATAATAATAATAATAATATATATATATAATAATATTTGTATATAATAATAATAATAATAATAATAATAATAATAATAATAATAATAATAATAATAATAATAATAATAATAATAACAACAACAACAACAACAACAGCTAAATGGGACATATTGGGGGGCATTTTTTAAAATATGTCTTCTATTTATACTAATATTAATACTTGTGTTATACATATTGGTGATATTAATCCAAAGTCATTTGAAAGTTAATCAGGTCTACATAGCTATTGATGTAACAATGCCATTGATTATACCTGATAAAGAAAAGAAACAATATAAACAATTTTCATCCAAAATTAAATTGAAAGCTAATATTACAACTCATATAATATGACTACATATCATATTTTGCAATAAGTTTCTGTCTCCTTTCTCTCTAGGAATTGATATTTTCAGTAGAAGGCTTTAAATCTTTTGGCTGGTATCTTACATTAGTACAATTTGGGTTTTATTCCATTTTTGGACTTATAGAACTACAGCTTATTCAAGACAAGAGGAGAAGGTATGAGGTTTATTTTTATAGCCTTAAAATTCGATTCTTCAAAGCTTGATCCTTATATGTAGTTTTACAAAGTGGACAAAATTTATACAAAAATTTAGCTCCGGTTTGTAAAATAAAGAAAACTAGAGAGACAAGTCAGGACAATACTCTTCAGAAAACTACATGTTAATTTATGAAACTGTCTGGAACTGATGAGTTTTCAGAACACGAGTGACTTTTAAATGTAAATTTTCCCCCACTCCATTTTAAAATGAAAAATACTTATATATATAAATGCAATTTTTGTATCCCCATACCAATTAGTTCAAAAGTACAGTTAATAAAAGGTTTTTTCAGCAGCATGCATAACTTTCCCATTTAATCTACAAATAAAAGGAAAGCTGTATTGGCTTAAATAGAGCGTTTCTACACATAAAACATATAAAATAAGATAACTTTAGAACTTTCAAAAGATTTTTTTAATTGGCTTAGCATACAGTGAAAATGCTTCTTAAAATCTGGAACCCGGTGAACTGTGTGGCTTCCGTGCATCAAGTAGACTAGTAGAGCAACCTCTTTCTAGACTATAGTGTACAAGTAATCCTTGCTAAACAACCATTTTACAACTGTTGAACACCCCGGCCATCATAAATGGTGCTCCCCATGTAATAAGCTTTACAACCCATCACAGTGTACTGCAGTCATGTGATTGCGATTCACAGTGGCTTTTTTTGGCAGTTTCCAGCAAAAAATGCCCATTCAATTGAATGGTTTTATTTATGGTTTTACTTAACAACCACAGCATTTGCTTAACAATAATGATGGTCACGTAATGACTGCCACAGAAAAGGCCAGGGTATTATTTCCGGCCATGTGGGCGTCTCAATTTATGACTGTTACAATTTATGACTGTAATTCTCTGGCTACAAGTCAAGGACTACCTGTATTCATTCTAAATGTGAACGTGAAGAACTGCAAAAGAAAGCATGTCTGCTCAGCCATTGGACTTTTATTCCATATTTTTACCAATGAAATGCCCTCAAAGCAGCTGCGGAATTCATGAGACAGATTTTATATCAGGCATTTTTATGGGAAATCAAAGGGTGAAATTGTCAGCACAGTTGTTTAAGAATTATCCTATTGATTAATTTAGAAGTGGGACAATCATTGCTATTGAGACCACATTCTTTCCTTTCACTATGTTAGTGAGGGACAAAGCATAAAGGCTATACAAGTTCTTTTACAAAAAGAAAAAAAATATTGAAATTATAATAATAAAACAGAGGCTTTGCCTTGAAAAGTTGAACATATTCTGACTTATGTTTAACCGAATTCAGATTTCAGCATTTATATATATCAGGCTTTGCAGAAAAAGCCACCAACTTCATTAATAATTTTTACTTACCAAAGTAATTAAACCTCTCTATAGTGTTGCCATTTGTTCCCAACATTAGAGCTTCATTTATATTTTCCAGGATCCCAGGCAAAACCTACATGATAATAGCTTTTCTAACAGTGGGGACTATGGGTTTATCAAATACCTCCTTGGGATATCTGAATTATCCTACACAAGTAATCTTCAAGTGCTGTAAACTGATCCCAGTTATGATAGGAGGAGTCTTTATACAAGGTATGGCTTATTCTTGCTATTGATTGCTATTCATTTCAGAAAAATAACCTTGTAAAGACCCAGTATTGGTTTTTCCTGCCTCCCCCCCCCCCCAATCCTCCATAAAAAAAATCAAGAAGACTTCAGTTTAGGCCAATAGAAAATATGCATGAAAATAAAATCAGAAACGCCTCAAATCCACTTATGTTCACCAAGGAACTTTTATATATCTTGCACACTATTACTAGCAAGAATTGCAAACTATTTTCTGCTGTCTTAGGCTGTTAAGATAAATTTAAGATATGATTGATAAGCTATTTGAAACTGCCTTATAAGAATATCTTACTTGCTTTAGCCTGCCTAAAATATAGAGAGAATATATGTAAAGTACAAATAATTTGTTAAGTGCTTTAAGTTAATTTAAAATCCCATCAGTCCTACATATATGAACATCCAAAGTATGTTGTGAAATACAAGAAAAGCATGTTCTTTCTCTTCTTCAGTAATCTCAGAGCACATCATTAAGTTCCTAGCCCTTTTGTGTACTTGTTGATCGTGCCACTTATGAGCCACTTCAGTGATAGTTATATAGTTGATTGATTATAACTATGAGGAGGACAAAGTAGAATGTTTATGAATCATTTGAGACAAGCACAAAAGAATAATATCTCCTATTGATAAAATCCATCGAGTATAGTTTTTTTCCCTTTTTTCTTCACTATAATAACATATAGAAAGAAAGCTGATGTATTTTTGTGGAACTTTTTATCTGTGGAAAATTGCAAAAACTTCCTTTGAACTCCATTCTTTTAAGCAGCTATTTCTGCTTCTCAAATTTGCAGTAAAGTTATTTAGCTGGATTAACCATGGAACAGTAATAGGTGAATTAAGTGATAACAATTAAATCTGAAGTCAAATGTTAAAATGATTTGAAGTCTGAAATCTTCTTTACTACTTAAATTGCAAATTTCAGACTTAATGTGTTTTTCAGATACATAAAACAGATCAAAATGTGATGAAATGTACCCAGGGGTGGGATTCAAATTTTTTAACAACCGGTTCTGTGGGCATGGCTTAGTTGGTGGGCGTGGCTTGGTGATCATGTGACTGGCTGGGTGTGGCCATTCAACATCACTCACATCGAGGCACGTATCTCCTCACCTGGCCTCTCATGACTGTGGGGATGCTACAACAGTCATAAATGTGAAAAATGGTCATAACTCACTTTTTTCAGTGCCATTGTAACTTTGAATGGTCACTTCACACAAGCAAAGTACCAGCAAAGGAGGGGGAAAAAACTCCAGAGAAGTTCCAGAGACAGGAAATCTAGTCCTGCCAAGAATGTAATAAGAGTTAATGGAGAGGCAGTTTCTGTAAGCAACAACAGAATGTTTCCTTCCTGCCTTCCTTACAGGATTAGGCCAGAACTGCTCAGAATGTTAACAACTGGTTCTAGCGAATAGGTGCAAACCTGTAGAATCTCACCCCTGAGTACCATTTTAAGCATGCTTATGATAGAAGGGTTTAAATGGCGTGTAAATGGCAGTATAAGCCAGGCAGAGAATGCACATAAGCCCTCTGTTGTGATATTGTGTCAGGATGTTGACAAAAAAAGGAGTGCTTCATGTGTTACTTTAATGATACAGTGAGTGCTTCGGCTTTGCTCCTTCTCACATCAGGGAGGGAGGCAATATTGTGCAGTGTGAAAATAGCCCACATAAAAAGAATATTGATAATATAGCATCATGAATGGGCTAAAAGTTGTCTGACTGAGATAGTATCAACATTTCTTCTTCTCCTCCCACCCCCCCTTTTTTTAACAATACAGGGAAACGTTACAACATTGTAGATGTTTCTGCTGCAGTATGTATGAGCTTGGGCTTAATATGGTTTACTCTAGCTGATAGCACAGTTGCACCAAATTTCAATTTGACAGGTAACTTTTATGTTTTGGAACTTTATTCTTTTTTAAACTTGAAAATACATGATGTTTACATAAGTGAACATATAGATAAAGTGACACCATTGACTTGTTGAATTCAGACTCTTCTGCTTGAATTTCTGTAGGGACGTGGAAAGTTACACAAAATAGAGACACTTAGTTATTGAAATCCAGTTATCTTGATTTTGACCCAGGAAATATTCCAGGTAGCACGCACACACACATCTACCCTGCATCATACAACAGTGTCACTTTAAAATTGAGGGCATAATTGGAAAGCCTGAACTACACACAATTTAAATATTAAATTGTGGATATCATATCCTGTTTCATTAACTCGGTATTGGATTTAAACATTTACATGCATTCAGAAAGTATTCAGACCCCCTTCACTTTTGTCAGTTTTGTTATGCTGCAGCCTGATTCTACAGTTGTGGGGAAAAATTCTCACTAATCTACGCTCAGTATCCCATAATGACAAAGTGAAAAAAGAATTTTAGAAATGTCTATGAATTTATTACAAAGAAAAAACTGAAATATCACAATTTCACGCTAAACAAAAACTAATTTCCTATTTTTCTTTGAAGTTTTTGCTAGGTCTCCAACCAATTCATAATCAGTTACTTCGAAATCTTTCGGTCTTAGTTTAATTTTCTTCTTCCTCCCACACAACCAAGAAGAAAGTGTATAAATGCTATATATTTCTGACAAATGAATATTGATCTATGTGATTGAAATGTCAGATTTGCTTATTATTACAAAATTATTATATTCTATACATTTTCATAAATATATATATTTTTTAACATTGTAATGTTGTGTATGTCTATTCTTTAAATATATTTTTCTTATACTTGTTTTTATTTTTCTGGTTATTTGAAGGAGTGGTCCTTATATCCCTTGCCCTCTGCGCAGATGCAGTTATAGGAAACGTGCAGGAAAAAGCAATGAAGTTGCACAGTGGCTCAAATTCTGAAATGGTAAATCCTCATATATTTTTTTGTAATGTCATTTAATTGATTGAAAAATATAGGGTTGAACTGTAAGTCTTTTGTTTGAAATCATGTTCTTAAAAATTCAGAATTAGGGGGGATATTGCTAGTCTGATCTAAAAGAATAATAAAATAATCTTTTCTTAGAAGATTTTAAAATCTTTTTCTTAAAAATGCATCAGATAGCTTTTCAAACATTAAGCTAATCCAGACAGATTATGTATATTGATCGTATGATATGCATTCATTAGCCTCTTTTTACTATCCTTCAGTTAGAAAGAAGGCTGCCACTACAGAGTTTTTAACATTTACTACATTAAATGTAGCAATAGCTCTCAATAGCTGACATAGATTGATATATCAGAGTGCTATTTTTAAATCTGTTTTCTTTTAAATCTGGTAAACAGAAAAAAAGAAGAACCTGTTTTAAACATTCAAGATGTCTCAAGATGTTTAATCATTGACAACAGTCACTAATAATGATAATTAGCCAGATTTTAGTGTTAAATGTTTATTTGTAAATAGTACTGAAGCATAAGGTCCACTGATCACATTAGCACAGCTTAGTTTCAGTACCTTTTATTGGACCTTTTGATCCCTGATAAATCCAAATTATGGAACTAGATCTGTCTGTTCAAAATACGATCAAGCTAGTTAAAAATAACTTTTGTACAAAATTCTAATTCAGTTTCTCAACCATTTATGGCTTACCACTAAGTTCACATTAACATTAATCTTTCACATAAAATGTTTGAACTTAATATTTTAATAAATATTAGACATTCAGTAATGTCAGGTGTTTTTTTTTTTTTTAATGTATTTAGTCAGGTGTACCTATTAGTTTTCTGAAGTTCTGTCTCTGGAGTGAAAACAATGTGCCCTTCAATATTGTGGCTATAGTGATACACTTCCTTTTTTTGTAAAATGGCATATTTTGTAAGAAATAAGTTTGAATAGGAGAGAATAGTGCATTTTATTAATATACTACCAAAAACAGTAAGCATTGATTAAGGTAGTAGTAAAGATATAATGACCCATTGATTTTGATGGAGATTTAAGAATGTGTTTCACCGAAATCAGTGAGTCTTAAACATACCTTAACTTTGATTTCCCTTAATGTACTGTGTATAGCAATGACTACAGATCACAGTCCTTTACCAGTATACCGTAGTGAAAGCCAAATTGTATTATCCACCGAATGTCCATAGTTCAAACTTTTGCTCCTGGACTTCTTGCCTGATTCAGATAACACATGTTCACAATTTAGTTGTCTTAGGAGAAAAATGGCAGCCAATGCACCTGAATATAATATAATACCAGTAAAGGATGAAATGCCTCAATGCTACTTTTTGCATTTAGCATCTTGGGATATAGCAAGTCTTCTGTTGTAGCGGAAATGTTGGGATAAAATGTAAATCCTTTGAAAAGAAATGATTCAATATTTTTCAGAAGCAAACCGGAAAAATTTATGTAGTACCAAAACATTTCAATTTTTGAAAATTAATATAATACATGTCTATTTTTTACTTCCTAGCATTTTTCCCACAAGTGCAGGGCCCACTTTTTTCAGATCAACTAAATATTGATTCATCTCATTTGCTGACTGCCAACGTATATCTTAGTTATGTAAAATGCAGATCACTTAAAATACTGTGTAGTTTAAATTATTCAGAAACATCCAGCCTAATTGTGCTAGAATTTGCTGTCATCCAGTTTGAAAAATGAGTAAAAAATATTGTACTACCTAAAGGGAATGTTTGCAGATCCACAGAGCAAATTTGTGGCATATTTAAAACAACAAAAATTTAAATAATTTGTTTTTGTAATTATTCCAGGTTTTGTATTCCTATTCAATAGGTTTCCTATACATTTTAGTGGGACTGACATGCACTGCTGGCCTAACTCCTGCGGTAACATTTTGTTCAAAGGTAAATGTGTTGATTGTATTACAATTTTCATTATTTATATATATATATATATATATATATATATATATATATATATATATATATATATATAGAGAGAGAGAGAGAGAGAGAGAGAGAGAGAGAGAGAGAGAAATAAATTGTATTATTCATTAAGGCTGAAAGATAATCCCCTTCAACCGAACTGGGAATTATTCCTCGGTAGACACATTTAGCATTGTACAGTAATACAACAAAGCTTGAAACTCTTATATGTAATCATCCTCATCAGAATTACTTTGTATTCTTTGAAATGTCAAGGAATGTTTATAATTTAATTATTGCTTTATCCATTATTCATCAAAAATTAAATACAAACTTTGAAAGCTTTAAGCACTTTTACTTTAGTTCAGGCAGCATATTAAAGACATTTATTTCATTTTGCAATACCTCAGGGTTTATTTAGCATTTTACTAAAAATGTTATTATTGTTTTTGCAGCGCCCAGTTCAAACATACGGCTATGCATTCTTATTCTCCTTGACTGGCTATTTTGGAATCTCTTTTGTCCTGGCTTTGATTAAAATCTTTGGGGCTCTTTTAGCTGTAACAGGTATTACTGAGTTTATACATTTACAGGAGATTTGAAACAGACTCCGTGTTTGGATGAAATTTGTAAACTATGTAATCTCTAGATGCTTAAAATAGGTTGTTAAGCATCTTCGACTACAGATACAAAGCACCCTACATTTGATCTGATGCCTATTCCTTTATTCTGGTTTTAAATTCAAATGGTGAGCATACAGATTAAAAGCATGTAATGTTTTCATTTTGATATAGATGTTATTGGAAAGAAATCAGTGTAAATTCAAATTCATATAAGAAATTCATAAAATTCCATTATGAGCTATGGAAAAGCATAATCAATATTTTTTAAATATTTTTTTAGCTATTTAAAAATATCTTTTTATCTGACTTTTTTTTAAAAAAAAAATCTTTAATATAGTTAGCAATAGCACTTAGAGTGCTTTACAGCCTCTCTAAGAGGTCTCCAACAATCTGGGTCCTCATTTTACCAACCTCAGAAGGATGGAAGGCTGAGTCAATTTTTAACCTTGAGCCAGTGAGACTTGAACGGCAATGTTAATAATGATAGATGATCAAGAAATCTTCTGATGAGAGTAAAACAGATTATATTCATCACAAAAAACACTTTCAATCAATTGTAAAATGATTCAGATAAAAAAAAAACCAAACATAGTCATTAAAAGTCAAAAGAGAACAACAGAAAACTGTAGAAGGAGCGGGGGTATATCTGTCAGATTCTGGATTACTTTCAACATATTGAAATTATATTTGATATTTGATTGGCCCATGAATATTTTTTTTTCAGGAAAAGTGGATCAGTGGTTTTTATCAGTCTTCCTTAAAACACATAAAGGATTAAGAATGATACTTTGAGAAACATTGCTTTAGTTTAGACATAGTCATTCAGCTTTCAGCCATATAGCTTTCAGCTCAAACATATTAAATATACTTTTTCTAGATTTGCCATTTTTCAATAGTTGTAAGATGGAAAGAGCATATGCATATGATAGGCTTTATTTCTTGTCCTTGGAGAGAAAGACGTGAGCATGGTCAAGAAAGAAAGACACAATGGCTAATTTCAATCCTAGACTTGGTTCCATATTGGGATTTAAGTAACAACCGAGGCAATGCTCTGTGTTACTGCTTCTTTTGTTTAGTATAAATCAGGGGTGTCAAACTCAAGACCTGTGGGCTGGATCTGGCCCACAGGGTGCTTAAATCTGGCTCACGGGGCTGGCCTGGAAATAGTAAAGGACCGGCCCACAGTGCCTCTAGCAGCCAAAACAGGATGGGGGGGCACACTTGTCCCCCTGTAGTCCATTTTCTGCCTGGACGGCCTCCTGCAGCACTTTGCCAGCAAAAATGGGACATGGAGGCCCCACATGTGGCCCCTCACCGCCCATTTTCGGCCTGGACAGTCTCCTGAACAACTTTGCTGGCCAGAACGGGGCATGTGCTGCAGGGGTCATCTGTCCCATCTCCCCCCCCCCACAGCCGGCCCACGAAGGAGAAATACAATGCTAATCCAGCCCTCAAAGAAATCCAGTTTGACACGCCTAGTATAGATTGTCTCAATAGCTGCAAACTACAAATCTCAGCTTGACTGGTAAGTTAAGTGGTAACAGCCACTGAAATGGTACCCAAAATAAGGCTGTCCAGTTATCAACCAAATTTGCCAGTAGATGAATGTAATTAAACCATTGTCTCTCCAGATCATTAAAAACATTGAATAATCAACAACTTTATCATTCATAGTTATCGTCTATATTCCAGTTTCTGTTCTGGCACCAGCAGCTGGATGACCTGGGACAAATCACTTTTGTCTCTTTGTTTCTCCATTTTTCAATCTTAAAATTGCCACAAGTCCTTTGGGGTGGGGCCAGCAAGTTCTGTTACTGTTCTGTAGCATTTCATAGGAAGACATTGTGACAGAATAAGACCACAAAGTGGTGAAAGTTGATAAGAGATCCTACAACTATAAAATCTTGTATTGAATCAGACAACTGACAAGCTGTCTTAGCAATTTGCTGATATTGTGCCTGCAGGGGAATTCCACTATAGATGCCCTGTGATATTTGACTATTCTATTGCTTAAAGAGGTTTCTACAAGTTAATAACCAGCTAGTATACTACAGTATGCGTTAGATAGCCTTAATCACCTACCAATTAATGAAATTGCTTGTCACCATAAATAAGTTTCATTCTGAGATGAAAGCTGTCACTTTAATAACCAGTTATAATCACTTACTTTCAAGACACTGTCTTTCAATATTTTTAATTACTTTACATTCCCATTCCTTAATCTAGTGCCTTCTAACTGTATCAAATTTGAACATTAGAGCAATTTTCAGTCAGAATGTTTGTTGGACAGACTGGCTAGAGCTTATGGCAATTGAAATCAAGCAATGCAAGATTGAAGAAGCTTCATATTTATATTTTCTACAGTGTTTCTTTAAGAAGTTGTATTTTAGTTGGATTGGAATGAATGTATAATGTCCTTCTGTGGTTTTTCTTTCCTTCAGTTACAACTGGAAGAAAAGCAATGACAATTGTCCTTTCTTTTTTGTTTTTTGCAAAGCCATTCACATTCCAGTAAGTATTTCTCTTGTATCACATTTTTGTGAAAATTTAGTATGTTTTATTCAAACACATTCACCAAAACCATACAGTTAAATAACACAATGAGAGATTTTCACTAGATCATCCTGCCCATGTGCACCCACAGACCTGTTTCATACATTTGCTAAGAAATAGAGCAGAAATTGAAAGTACTGAAAAATAGATGGGCAACTGAGCAAATGTCTGTAGACCAGGGGTGTCAAACTCAAGGCCCAGGGGGTGGATCCGGCCTGTGGGCTGCTTAGATCTAGTCCGCGGGCGTGCCCTGGAAACAGCAAAGAATGGGCCTGCAGTGCCTCTGCCAGCAAAAATGGAGCCAAGGAGGGCTGTTGTGGCCGAAAACGGAGCCTCAGTGAGTGACATTGAGCCGGCCACAACATTCCCCCCTGCCTCCTGAGGTCAAACACAACCCTGATGGGGCCCTCAATGAAATCGAGTTTGACACCCTTGCTGTAGACATTTCTGCTGAAAAGCCCAGATATGAAGATTAGTTTAATGAAAGAATAGCCTGGAAGGGGCTCCTTATCTAATGAACATTAACCCTTTTTTAGAACATCTGAACAAGACTTCTCTTTTTTTTTTTCTTCTCACTCTCCATTTAGTTTTATTTTTCTTGCATTCATCTTCTCCCACTTTCACCCCCAGGTTGTTTCTCCTTTTCATTGCTGTTTCTAGCGAAACAAAGGAAGGGAATGTATGTGTGTGTCTTTTTTTATACATGTAGGATGGGTTTTGTGTTTGTGAGAGAGAAGGAATATTTGATAGATGCAGATTAAGGATTAATTAACTTTTTAATTTAAATCAATATTTATTCAGTTAATGCTGATTCATTTTTGTGATTTTTCCTTTTTTGGAATCTATATTGAGTCATGCATTTGTTAGATGAAAGGATTCTCCAGGATTTATTTAGGCCAGAATTGGTAAGCCATAGTAGTTCAGGTGAGGATTTTTGTATATCTATTTTTTTTTTCTGTCTGTTTTTATCTTGTGGTTGGGATAGCTCAACATCCAATTCAGGGTTGTCTTCCTTGAGGTGAATGGCATATGTCTCTCTTTTCTTTACATGCGGATGCACTTGTAAGTTCATCCATTGGTAAATATACACTGTTATAACTCGAGACCTTTATGATGGTGATGTTAGAATTATTTAACAGAACAATACAGATAAGGTTTAATTAGATCTTCTGGTGGACATTCTCAAACCATGGCCAACCTAACACTACATCTTCATTATTATCATCAGACCTGCTTCTTTAAACAGGCTTAGTGAGCAGGAAGTAATTCTGTCCTACATCATCATCTGGTTAAGTTCCAAGATCAGTCTGCATTCTGAATGTAGAGATGTAGAACAATGTGTCTTAAAAAGTTATCTGTTTTATGCGAATCTCAGCTTTGGTAACCTGGATTTTTCAAGATATTTTAGACCACAACATCAGTTATATCTATCAAGAGGTCATATGAACAGATAGGTGATATAAAC
This sequence comes from Notechis scutatus, assembly GCF_049901735.1. Lineage (NCBI taxonomy): Eukaryota > Metazoa > Chordata > Lepidosauria > Squamata > Elapidae > Notechis > Notechis scutatus. Next base: position 141,642,932 of record NC_142011.1, on the reverse strand, counting down.
ATCAGTGAGTGGCTAAGTTGTGGCAGAGTCTACTCCCCACCTCCCTCTTTCTGATGAAACTCTTAAGTTTGAGAAACCTTGGTTTCATTATAAAAATTATCTTATTTGAAACAATGGAAATTATTTTTGTTATAAAGAAGTGAAGGAAAACAATATAAAAGCATCTAAGCTATTCCTTTTTATAATATATAAAATAAACACAGGTAGACCTCAACTTACAACCACAATTGAGGCCAACATTTATGTTGTTAAATGAGACATTGAGTTACATTTCCTGCCACAGTTAAGTGAAATCATTGAAGTTGTTTAAGTTAGTAACACGGTCATTAACTGAATCTGGCTTCCTCATTGACTTTGCTCGTCAGAAGGTCGCAAAAGGGAATCACGTGATCCGAGGACACTGCAGCCGTCATAAATATGAGTCAGTTGCCAAGCATCTTAATTTTGTTCACGCGACACCCCCCCCACCCCCCCGCAGGGATGCAACAAAATGGTCCTAAGTCACTTTTTTTCCAGTCCTGCTGTAACTTTGAACAGTGAATGAACGGTGAACACTAAATGAATTGTTGTAAGTTGAGGACTATCCGTATGCTCTATAACTCATTTCACTTCTACGGTGGCTGTTTTGCTTCCTGCATGAATCTTAACGTATTGGACTTTTACACGTGCAGTTGCTAATGCGATTCTTTTTCTTTCACCCACCCCTTTTAGGTACGTGTGGTCGGGTTTATTGGTTATCCTTGGCATATTTCTCAATGTTTACAGCAAGAATATGGATAAAATCAGATTGCCTTCACTGCGCCGTCTCTGGAATAAATCTCTGGAAGATAGAAGGACGTTATCCCAAACAGTATAGAACTGGCTTGTGCCATGTGTTGGCACTAGACTGTTTGCTTCTGTTCTTTCCATGCAATAGTCTGCAGCCGAATCATTTTCCAAAGGGAAGGATGTTTTTTTTATAAAAAAAAACCAAAGGCATTGAAGGCGCTTTTGTCTACTAGCAGAAGACTGATGCCAGCTTGTCTGCAAAACTTTGTCTGAGCACTTGGAATTCCGTTCTTGGAAGGGTTGGGTTGAATGATATCATTGGACAAGGAACACAGAAAAATCATAATTCTTGGGAAAGCTGCTATTGAAATTGTCTCTCTGAATGGAACGCTTGAGAGAGTGAGTTATGTGATTAATTTGGGCATTTTAATTGTATAAAAGGTGCTTTGGCAGTGGCTGAAATCAGTGGACCTTGTTTTACTGTTGGAATGTGTTTATTTAAATGTGATGTCTTAACTGATACAAATCAAAACTTGATTGATAAAAGTGAAAATTTAAACCTCCAAGGTTGAGGTCGTTATGCCATTTTTTTTTCTTTTTAAATAATAAAATCTATCCCAGATTGTTTTTAACCTTCGTTCTCATTGTTTTAGCACTGTGGATTTCTTCTGAGAAAAGCTAGAACTCCACATAAGGGCTTTTAGAAAAGAGCAATTTTCTGCCTGTGCATTTCCTGTCACATAACTGATTCTTTTATGAAATTATCTTTCAACAAATGTTAACAAGTAGGGCTGCACAAATGTTCTGAGCTGAAAACGGCCATTTAGGTGTTCCAAGCTTGAAATAAAACTGAAGCACGCTGAGACTCCTCTTTCAAGATTAAGGCAATTGCAAAATTGGTCCAGCCTTAAAACAAAAACTTGGGTACTTTGAATTGTCATATGATGAATATTCTGATCATAAAATATAACCTTGGACAAACCATTGCAACCTTATAACAACTTGTTCTGACTTCAAAATAGACAATATCGAATATTCTGAGCTCAAAGCAAAATTTAAATATTTCAGTTTTGTTCTGATTGAACATTGTAATGGAATATTTTAAGGAGGATCATTTGGTTCTGAGTTTGGGAAAAAAAATACATTTCTCATTTTATTCACATCCCCACTTACGAACAAGTAGTCAGAAAAGCTTGATTAGCCAGCCAACTTACATCATTCCACAAAATACTGTTTCTTGCTACTTCTGCATATTAAAATGAAAGGAAAGAAAGCGGGGGAAATAGCTAGAGAGTAGCAGATGAATTATTTTGTACATTTTTGATATTGTAATTAATTTATAAATTTGATCATTCTGTGGAGTTTCCTGTAGTGTGTATATTTTTAAACCAAATGCTAAAATACTCTTGCCACATTAATTTTATAGCTAAATAAATTATGCACATGAGAGTATACTTGCATATCTTACATGCATTATTTTGTTTTTGTAAATCATGAAGATCCAAGGCATTTTGTGCAGGATAGTAAAGTCCATCCTCATAATGGAATTAGTCTGTTTGGAGATGTCGTCAGAAGATCTCAAGCAAATCCTTCTATCCTAAGCATCTGAATATTCCATTTAGGGATTGAAGCATACATTTTGAAGGACATCAGATTGTACTTCCTATCAATTGTTCTTAGGTTTTGTAGGGTAGCAATAACACTTGGACTTATATACCACTTCACAGTGTTTTATAGCTCTCTCTAAGCAGTTTACAGAGACAGCATATTGCCCCCAAGAATCGATCCTCATTTTACCGACCTCGGAAGGATAGAAGGATGAATCAACCTTGAGCCGGTCAGGATTGAACCTCTGGCAGCCAGTGGAATTAGCCTGCAATACTGCATGCTAACCACTGCACCACCACAGATAGGCAGTGTGTAGCGTTTCATGATAATTTGTCAAAGGGTTGCTTTATTTTACACTTTTTTTTTTTTTAAATCAGTTCAATGGGTTTTTTTGGCTAACCAACTAGTTCTTATGCATTTCATATTGTAACAAACATTTGCTAAATTTTTGGTTGCCAGCCCGTTCATCCATTTTACATTTCAAAAGCGGAATGAAAGCAATTTATATTTTTCTACTCTTTCATTAAATAAAGATAACCAGTATTGGCATCAAACTTAATTTCCCAGTTTCTTGGCTAAAAATCGTGAGGAAAGAGCTCACTTTGGGAAAATGAAATCTATATAGCACAACACTGGTTTATTTAAACTTCTCAGCTGTCCTAGTCTCAAAAGCTGAAAAAGAGATTAGAACACGGAGTCAAGTATTAATTAAAAATCATTTTTCCCTTTTTCCCCCTCTTCTTTATAATCTTTTTTTTCTTCTTTAAGCAGAGGGTATTTTATGCCTCACGCTCCCTTTGCCCAGTTCATTTGGTTTGGCTGGCCTCTGCTATTTCCTGAGCTTGTGCAATAAATAATGGGAGATGTCTAAAGCTCATCACAACTGCAAATAGGGTGGTGCAGAACCATCATCCTCTCAAAATTGCCACAGCAGGAATAGTTGGCAGCTCATCTATTACATCCATTACTCCAACATAACCCTTCCCTGTTTGTCCTTGGCTATTGTACGGCAGGCTGCTAAGGCAGAGATCCTTGACAAAGCCTTAGTCTTACTTGTATTTTATAAGGCTTTTTCCCTCCAAGGAGCAAAGCAGTCTTATATATGTAACATACGTAATATGTTCTATAATAACCCATAATTTGCCACTATATATGCTTGTCCCAGGGACTGCAGCCATTCCCAGCCTTTCCCATCCCTCCTTCCCCAGTCTAGAATATACCAGTCAAAAATGCAGGTATTGCATTGTTATATTTTCACAAAAGGCCAATTACAGAATGGCAGCCATGATCACAAGTCCTACATAATGAGAAATCCCCTAAAAAAGGAAAGGGTTAGAGGCAAAGAGGTCTTCCTATGATTTCCTAGCTATTACACCTTCCAAATATCTGAATTCCCTCCAGAGCAAAACAAAGGACAGGACCAATGTTTCTGTTCTCCTTTCAAAATATGTTCCAACTGTTCTTCCTCTTTGCTCTTTGTCCTCTCTAAATGTTTGTCTTGATTTGTTCTTCTGTTGACTGTTTAGGGTGTCTTATAAAATAATTTTAAGTATCTCCATGCAAACAGTAAATCAGGTTTCATCCCTCTGTCCCCACTGACCTCAAGGTATTTCAATCTGCATAGATATGAATATCACACAGGTCTATTTGTGCATGTGCTTCTAATGCTTCCTCTGTAACAAGATACCCTGCTTCCTTTACATCTATCACCCTTGTAATTGCTGAGCCCAAAAGAGCAAATGTTACCATTTTTACTAAAGCTAAAATGATTTTGAAACATTATTAAAATCATAAATAATACATTGTTATAATTTAGCCATGTGAAACACAATCCACGTGTTGTTGTTGTTGTTAGTTGCAAAGTCGTGACTCCATGAACAACGTTCCTCCAGGCCTTCCTGTCCTCTACCATCCCCCGGAGTCTATTTAAGCTCACGCCAACTGCTTCAGCGACTCCATGCAGCCACCTCATCCTCTGTCATCCCGTTCTTCTATTGCCCTCAATCTTTCCCAGCATTGGGCTCTTCTTCAGTGAGTCCTTCCTTCTCAATTGGTGGTCAAAGTATTGGAGTTTCATCTTCAGGATCTGGCCTTCTAAAGAGCAGTCAGGGTTGATCTCCTCAAGGACTGACCGGTTTGATCGCCTTGCAGTCCAAGGGACTCGCAGGAGTCTTCTCCAGCACCATAGTTCAAAGGCCTCAATTCTTTTGTGGTCAGCGTTTCTTACGGTCCAACTTTCACAGCCATACATTACAATTGGGAAAACCATAGCCTATGCGCACTTTTGCTGGCAGAGTGACATGTGTTACAATGCATGTATTACCATACCATACATCACTGTTTTCAATGGTGAATTACTAGCAGTCTATAAACATTTCTGTAATTTTTGCAAACTTCAGAATCTTGCCTAAGTTCCAATTTGAGTACAATTGCTACTTGGGACAATTGCTCTGTCATACCAAAAAGCTAAGCATCCTTAATTTTTCTCACCATAATCTCCCTAGATACTTGTTAGATTATTGTTCATGACTAAGAGAGTTGTAGACCAATGCCAGACCGAAGAAGGTATGTGTAGGCATCCCAAAAGTGCTTTTTCAGGAGGCAACTGGACTTCCTTGTTTTTGATTTGAAGACATTTCTTGGATGAGAAGCAAAACATCTTCAAAGAAAAAAAAACCTCAAAAGTCCAGTTGCCTCCTGAAAAAACACCTTGGGGACAACCATGATCTGGATGTCTGAGAAGCTCTACAGATTTTTAGTTGTACAATTTGGGATGAACACCCTTTGAATAATGTGAGAGTAGGAAGGGATTCCCAGAGGGAAAAATTTTTTTGCAGACTACAGGAACCAGGAGAACAACTCAGGTGGCCCTGAGGACACAGATAAACCTCCAAGTGCTTCAACAACTCTCTGAAAGAATGCAAATGATCAGCTGTCTGCAAGGAATATAAATCCTTCCATTCCCCACCATCCTGTCAGAGCTGAAGAAGCTTCTTGGATGAGAAGCGAAATGTCTTCAAAGAAAAAACAAAGTCCAGTTGCCTCCTGGGAAAAAAGTACCTTTGGGACAACATGACCTGGATGACTTAGAATCTCTACAGGCATGTGTAGGCAGTTGAACAACATGAAGAGAGACCAGAAATTGAAAATCTGATCATATTTTTTAAAAAATCCAAAGCAAATTCTAAATATATACATCATCCTGACCTGCAGTGTTGTATCATGTAGTTCTATATAATGAATCTGTTAATTTGCACTACGCTACAAATAAATCAACAGAAAATAGATATTCCAAATCTATGAACTATTTCTGAAGCTTCCATTTTGAGGGGGGAAGATCAGGGGTGGGATTCAAATTTTTTAACAACCGGTTCTGTGGGCATGGCTTAGGTGGTGGGTGTGGCTTGGTGGTCATGTGACCAAGTGGACATGGCTTGGTGGTCATGTTATTGGCTGGGTGTGGCCAACTCAATATCACTGACATCGAGGCACACATCTCTTCACCTGGCCTCTCATGACTGTGGGAATGCTGCAACAGTTGTAAGTGTGAAAAATGGTCATAAGTCACTTTTTTCAGTGCCACTGTAACTTTGAATGGTCACTTCACACAAGCAAACTACCAGCAAAGGAAGGGGAAAAAAACTCCAGAGAAGTTCCTGAAACAGGAAGTCTAGTCCTGCCAAGAATGTAATAGGGGTTAACGGAGAGGCAGTTTCTGTAAGCAACACCAGAATGTTTCCTTCCTCCTTCCTTACAGGATTAGACCAGTAATTGCATCTAACAACCGGTTCTCCAAACTGCTTAGAACGTTAACAACATTCTAGCGAATAGGTGCGAACTGGTAGAAACCCACCCCTGGGGAAGATATTAGACATGAAGAAACAGATCATAATACCAATATCATTTACCTTCTAGCAAAAATCAGAACTGACTGACTGCATATAGGTGGCAATGAAACTGCCGATCTCTGCCCCGACAGAAACACAAGCTCCAGGTGGCTTTTGTCAACCTAAAGCTCTGTTACATGCCACAGCATTACAGCCGCTCTTACACTAAAGAGATTCTAAAACAAGGAAATGCAAAAATGCACAATTAAAAATATTCAGGCAACTCAATTGAAACATAACCTTTGTGAACTGCAGTTCACTTTATTAGCTGCGTAGATAGAGTGCCTTATGCCTTTAATAAAATTTGTTAGCTGCCGCCCCCCACAAAGTGTGCTTCCAGATTCCTTCTAATTTTTGGCCAACCTAGACTATGATGGCTTTTCTATGATATTTCAAGTGAATAAAGCAGAATGCGAATTGTATACATTTCAACCACAGAGCCAGGCAATTTTTAGAAATGCTATTACAAAATTCTCCATCTCTCCTTCCTATCTTGATAGAAAGGCAGGTACGTGAGTGGTATGGTAGCCTACCCATAAAAACACTTGTCTCCCACTCAGAAGTTTGAGCATTCAATGCTAGATAGCAACAGATGTTTCTCTCCAAGGGCACAAAGGAAAAAAAAATCTGCTGTGAACTCCACATAGGCATCAGGAAGAGTATCCAGAACATAAATGCTCAGCTCCATCCAGTCGCCCCAACTCTATCCTGAATTAAGTACAAAGGGAAAGGGTTTTGGGGAGTTCTTTTTTTAGTTTACACAGGGTGTCCAGTTGAACAGCTCAGATTTTTCCTTTTGTTTAACATCTGATAGCACAATCAAGACATGTTGACCGAAAAACCAGTGTCCCCTTTTCCTACCAACTACAAAAGGGACTGTATTTTAAATGTGGGTATTTGCTAAAACATGCTTCCAAGCATACAAGTAGTGTGTATGTCCTTCAGACATTGATCAATCATCTCAGTGAGAATAAATTGAAACTACACAAAATAATTTCTAGGTGACTTGTGCCCTTAGATTGCATGGATTAGCAAGTGGCCTGGAAATCAACCCAGGCTGTTATTCATGCTTGCACAGTGGAGATTCGCCATCTCTTTCAGGTCTGTCTCCTTGTCAAGCAGACAAAAGGAGGAGGAGAAGGAAGAGGAAGAGGAGGAGGAGGAGGAGGAGGAGGAGGGGAGAAAGAGAGAATGACTTCCATGCACTCCATTCATGTCAGTACTCAACAACTTTAACAGCACAAATATTCTGCAGTCAGTCATGAAAAGAAATTTTTAATAATAAATATCTAACAATTAATGGGCTGGTAGCTGCAGTTGTCTTGAGGGCATAATATCTAATTTCCTTGCAATGTCTCATATCCTTACTTTTCACGCTGCAACAGTCTATCATTAAAACCGAATGCAGGTTTCTATCACTTTTATTTATTTTTCAAATCAACTTATAAATCAGTGCCAGGCCTTGTTACAGATGAGTTCCAATAAATTATCGGCTGTGGACAAATTCTGAATGTTAAACACTCTGTTCTCTCTCCTCACTCCTACACACACACACACACACACACACACACCATTTCCCCCCTTCTCTTTCCCTTAGTCTTAGTGTGCTTTTTTGTAGCCCTCTGGGCTTGGAATCCTAGCGCACGCCGGATTTCCCTCTGTAGCAACCGAGAACCTTGCTACTTAATTACATGCCATTTAAATAATGGAAAAGGGCATTTGTATTTCTGCAAAAATGAATACGTACAGTAACAATTTGAAAGTCCAGAAACAAGATTTACCTTTTTTGAACTCGACTTCAAGTAGCATTTTTTTCCCTATCATACATACACTCTTATATTCAACAAAGGGGGGGATCTCTTTTATATTTCCATTGGTAACTGGAGGAAAGGATGAGTGGATGGATTTTTTCCTTTCCCTTACCATAGAGTTCAAACACTCCTAGTTCCTTATTACAGTTATACATTGGGGCTGATTTGATTCCTGTTCCTAATCTTAGCTTCTTATTGTTCTCATAACACTAGCTAATGTATTTAGGTATGTTTCTCATTCCTCCACTCCACCAGTATGTCTCTCCAAAAAACCAGTATACAAAATTGTGCTCATTTGTTTTCAGGAGTACTTATGGCTTAAGATCTATTCCTGAAGGAGCAGAGAGAAGCATTCAGAGGTCTGCCCACAGGCTACACCAATATTGATTGATTAATTGATTGAAATTTGTTGTATCCAACTGCAACTGCTATGGGCTTTGATAGTCCTGGAAAAGCAGATGGGAAGAAGAAGGATGGAAAGTCTTCCTTGTATAACTCAGCAATGCAAGACTCTGTAGGTCACACTTAGTGACTGTTTTATTAAATGTTTTCTTTCTAATTTCTAATCACTATTTCACTATGTGTGAACCTTTCTCCTCAGGACTATAATCTATGTGCTCAATGAAATAGTTCCGGATCTACAAAAAGACCTGTGTGATAATAACTTTGTATGTCTTTAAGGTGTTGTGGTACTCTTCACTCTTTGTCCTTCAGCTTACAGTGTTAAGAATCTGACTTAATTTAAACTCTATAGAAGGAAAGCAAGCTGGACTTCAGTTCTCTGGTGGAGAAAATATATGGTTGGTTTTGGTTGGTTTTGTTTTTTGTTTAGTTTGCCTCTTTCTGTATCTAGAATACTGTAGAATATGCCACAGTATTTTGGTACTTAGGGACTGTCAGCTGAAATTGTAAGATGCTACATCAAAAGCAACAGAGAGAAAGGGAAAATTTGGGTATTTCATGCAAGAGCTGTCAAAATAATCTTTAGCATAACATTATCATGTTTCTAAACACAAATTGTGCAGCGTGTTTCTCGTGCCCTAAGTTTACTGAAATCCATTTGTCCCCACTTAAACATTTGAAAGATAATTTGTTTATTTTCCCCCGATTCATTATACTTCAAGTGGATCCCTAAACCATCTAAACAGCATTAGGCTATGGAGGCAAGGCAATTCCACGATGCCCTGTTATAGCCAAAGCGCTGACCCCTATAAGATGCTGTTAGTACAAGAGAAGCAATATTACTCAAAGAGCAGTGAACCTGATTTCTAGTTGCCATTTTCAACAAGCAAAATCCTCCTGACTCTTTTATGGAATGCAGAATTGGTTAAGCAGAAGATTTCAGGGGAAATATATTACCAAGCAAACTCTTATTGTTAATCGCCCAAAATTCTACACACCTAGATATATCCATACTTCATGTGCCCTGGGTTAGAGCAGCAATCAAGATTCTTGGGCGGGCAGGCTGTATTAACATACAGAGGAGCAGATCACACTTGTTATTATTAGAGCAGAACTCTTTTGCATGTTAATGACAAAATCCACACCAGTGGCCCCTTTTGTTCTCAGAAGTAATATAGAATTTGGATAGCATTTAATGAGAAGGAAAATGCCAATGCAAAAGTCATAGATTGAAATGTTAGATTGATACTGGTGCAAGGGATAGAGTCAAAAGAAAATGTACACGAATTCATCTTATCATTGGTACCAGTTAATGAAGGATGTCCATTCTCTTCTTAAAAGCCTCCAGTGATGGAGAACCCACAACTTCTGAAAACAAGCCGGTCCTTTAATCAGGGGAATGGCTTGCCTTCAGAAGTTGTGGGTGTTCCATCACTGCAGTCTTTTAAGAAAAAAATGGACAGTGATTTGTCTGGAATGGTATAGGGGCGCCTGCTTGAGCAGAAGGTTGGTCTAGAACAGTGGTCACCAACCGGTGGGCCACAGAGAAATGTCCCCCCCCCCAAACACCCTCCCAAAGCAATTAATCCAGAGTGCGTGGGAACACAAGACTGTGCCGCCCACATACAGCGTCCACATGGCACGTTGGCCCCCACCCTTCAGCCAAGTGCAAATCTTCCCTTCAGTAGAGCCACGTGAGCTGGAACTGGAAGGTAAGACCAACAACGGGATGGCTTGCTGATGGTGGGAAAGTCAGTCCCATATTCCACAGCTGCAGTAGTCACAAGACTGGCCCTTTGGTCATCCTGGAGCTGCTCCGGGATGACCAAAGGGCCAGTCTTGTGTCTACTGCAGCTCTGGAATATGGGACTGGCCCGTAGTGGGGTTAGAAATCTCCTTGCCGGCCAGAGCGAGGTAATGGTGCTGTTGTAGCAAGAGGGGGGCATAGTTAAACCACCACATCTCTGTTCCAAGCTGAGAATTGCAGCCAAATTCCACACTTGGTTGGTGTTCTGGGAAGACGTGGTTCGGGGATAAAGGCGCTTCCCGCTTTATGAGCAGGCAAGTCAGCAGGGCACTGCCCGAACTGATGTCTGGGGCTCAAAGGCCCTCTTCCTCCAGCTTTGGGAGGGGCACCACTTCCTAGCCTGCCCCCCTTTGGACAAGCCCAGCCAGGCGCCATTTGTTGGGTCTGGCAGCGGATGGGGAAATGCTGCGCCCTCCCCCACTTCTTGCGGGGCCTGCTGGAGAAGCACCCCTCTCGTGCACCTGCTGCTGCAGTTGGGTGCATGAGGGGAACACGCTCCACATGGGGGAGAGAGACATGCTCCTCGCCCATTGTGCTGAACCAAAGGGCACTGGTGGGCAGGGGAGCAGCTGCAGCCAGTGGCGAAGTGGGGATGCTGGTGGGTGGACTGACGCGTGCAGGGAGGAGAGTGTGTGGGAGATGGCAGTGTCAGAACCCTCCCTGGCTCTTCCCTGAAGTGTCTTACACCAGCCTAAACCCCTGTCCCAAATGCTGCCACTTCCGCCGCTTCCCACCTTCTTGGAATGCTTGCGGTGGCACTTTGGACAGGACAGTGGCAGCAGTGGGGAGTGGGCTAGTGAGGCTTCCCAGAATTCTCCCTGCCTCTTCCCCAAAGTGCCTCACACCAGCCGAATCCCCTGCCCTGAATGCCGCCACCACCGCTCCCCACCTTGCTTGGGATGACTTCCAGGGACAGGAGTTCGGCTAAGCTACCTGCAAAATCATCTCTCTGTCTCTCTCTCAAGGAGCGCTCATGGAGAGAAGCAGCCAGAATCACTCTCATCTGTCAAGAGCCCGGTCAAGGCGCCCCTCAGAAACGGCGGCGACATTGGCAGGAGCCATTCGTGCTCAGAGTGCCTCAGGAACCACTCCGGTAATCTTTCTGTTCTCGGTGGCCTCCATCACTGCCCATTTTCATAGCAAAACTGTGGCGGGGCCCAGCCGCTGTCACCTTCTTGGCCATCATGATTGGAGTCGTTTTAGGTGCAGAGCACCCCTCTATATCCCGCCCACTCTACCGGACCAGGGCTTGACAAAGGCTTGTCCTGCTCACGCCCACCTGCCCAACCACAGGTGGCCAGCCAGTCAGAGGATGGTAATTTCCCAAGCGTCTGTGGTGAGAAGGGAGTGAGAGGAAACTTGTGTCCCTGGAGCTCTGAAGCGCGAGCGGCACAGGAAACTTCGAGCGAAGGTGGTCTGCGGGATTTAAAATTATGAGTTTGGTGGTCCCTGAGCTCCAAAAGGTTGGCAACCCCTGCTGTAAAGGATAGTTATTTGTACAAAGGTGGCATGGTATTTCTTGGAACTTGATCCTTATCTTTTTAACTTTGGTCTCCACTACCAAGCAATACTTACAAACAGCTTGATAAGGAAAAAGAAGCATTCCCAACAGAATACACAACCAAAAGATAGGTTTTTATATATAATAATATGAATACTATCTTAATGTTGTTGCAAGTAATGCTGCCAGGGAGGACTGTTCAAGAATATTTCAGCTAAACTGAACAAACAGGAGGGAGAGAATCTATTATTTTAAAAGCATTCTCTCCTCTGAAGTCATCAAGTGAAATTTAGTGCATACAGAAATGCTTGAATTAAGTTGCCAATAATTCATTGATCTTTAATAGCACGTGGCTATAATAAGAATGAATTCACATTTGTACAGTACATATGACAGTGTGAGATGACATCAGCCCTAGGCAGGAGCGTATTTATGTGTTACTATATGTCTAAAAACCTTTAATATAAAGGCCTATAAAGAATTATCTGAAATCAGGCCTTATCTGCAACCCTGCTAAGCCAGGTCTTTTTCAGCTGTTATGTATAAAATGAAGAATGAGGTATGAGCAAAATGTAAATGAAATTTAAAATATGCTTGTCAAAGCAGTGGGTAATAATAATTAAATGTAATCCAGACCTTCCATAGTGTCAACTAATCAGAAAATGACAGATGCTGCTGGCAATGACGGATTATCCTGGAGTTGATCCACAAACTTCCAGAGCTGGTAGTGTTAGCTGCAGCATCTTTGAGGACATCTAGCTGAGCACACAATGAAAAAAACCTATAAAATCTTGAGTTATTATTCTTTTTTACTTTAATACTGTAGTACAGTACTTCTTTCTGTGACAAAATGTTGCAAATAAGAAATCACTACCAGTTCCAGGCTGCAAACTTTTGGAGACACATTCCATGGTAGAAAAGAAAGCTAATTTTCAGCTGCCCACTAGCGGATCCCTGAAATTTTGTGCCTTATATCTGACAGCATTACTTTTATAATATTGTGATATCCAAAATCTATTCCCAAATTTGGACTTCCCAGAATAGGAAAAGAGGAACTTCTTGAGTTTTTCTCCAGGGAACAGCCAGAATCTGAGGGGGAAAAAATCTGTTCCTTCCTTTAAGACTTGTGACTTCAACTCCCAGAATTCCCCAGCCAGCATGAGAGTTCAACTTCTGGAAGTTGATGTCCATAAGTCTTAAAGTTGCCAAGGTTGGACATCCCCACTTTACATGAAGCTAAGTCTGGAGATGAATCTTAATCCTATCCTACTGGGAATAGGAAACAGTGTTGCTGAAATGTACTGTATTTCCAGTCCAGTGTATTTCTCTTCACTATGTGGAAACCACTTCGAAATCTTTTACAGATGTTATCAGATCAAAACAGATACATTACAAGGAGAAGAAAGCTTGAGTATTTTCCCCCTCTGTATGTGTGCCTATGTGCACAGACATGTATGTGTTTGATACTTAAAACTGTGCCTGGACATACCAAGACATACAAACTGTATTGAATACAAATCCAGATTTAAAACAAAAATCTATCACTCTTGTTTCAGCCTTAGGCAACCCTGATTTCCAGAAATAATATTCTGTAACCTCTCCTTTATGGAGTGAGACTTCCTTTAATTGAAAACACATGCTAAAAGCACATATGTTTTTGGATCATGCTCACTTCCTAAACCAGGGGTTCCCAACCTGGGGTGCTTGCACCCCCGGGGGTGCAAGACGATATTCCAGGGGGTGTGAGAAAAGTCCAGGTAAATAATAGGATATTGGTTATATGTTGGCATTTTTATTTATTATTTATTTCAGGGGGTGCGAGGTTCGAGTGAAATTTCTTTAGGGGTGCGGGGCGAAAAAAAGGTTGGGAACCACTGGCCTAAACAAACAGAGGCTTTCAATAGGAGAAAGTTAACTTCTCCTTGTCTCCCAAAAGCAATTTGACGCACCAGCAGCATTTGCCTATTACTCAAAGAAAAGAAAACAAGAATCTGGGAGGGTGGAGTTAAAAGCAAAAAAAGATGGTACTACATGTACTACTTGCAACCGAACCAGCAGCATTGATGAAGCCCTTCTCTAATTACAAGGCCTCTTTCATAAACTGTAAACCTTAATACAGAAGAGGTAAATCATAGAAATTTATTTAATACAAACCACTTCAACAATAACAACCATATGTGCACATGACAAAGAACATTAATGATAAGAACTTGTAGGTCTTTTTGGAAGTGTTATGCCCTCATCATGCTGACAATAGTGGCACAAACTTCATCGATATAAAGAAATGTCATTAGCATCAATTTTGCGATCTGACACTAATCCATATTATTTTTACATCAGCGATAGTAGTCTATCAACCCAAAGTTATCACTTGCGACACAAATGACCAGGATCAAATACCCTATTTTGGATTAATTATGCAAAAAATTTAGCTCTCTGGAGAAGTCTCTAATTTTTGCACTACAAACACCTCAACACCACTTGAAGAGCCCAATGCCTCCATCAAGGAACTATTGTGTCTGGTGCATTGAGAGCTCTCTCTGGCTAGGCAACCATGCAATTCTTTTTTTTTTTTTCCCCATCAGCAAGGGACTATTACTTTTAAAGCTGGCAGAGAGGCAGAAACCACTGTCTTACAAGGCACAAAACCATAGGCAAATTGTATCCAATGGGTTATCTTCTTGGAACAGAGGTGGTATTCAGCAGTTTCTGACCAGATCTGGAGAACTGGTAGTAGTTTGGAGAACCGGTAATGGAAATTTTGAGCAGTTCGGAGAACCGGCAAATACCACCTCTGACTGGCCCCGCCCCCATCTATTCTCTGCCTCACGAGTCCCAGCTGATCGGCTGGGTCTTCTTTTGTTGCTCTGCACAGGAGAACGGAGCTGAAAAGCAGGTTAGTGGGGTGGGGAGGGAATGGAGATTTTGCAGTATCCTTCCCCTGCCATGCCCACCAAGCTACACCCACCAAGCCACTCCCACAGAACCAGTAGTAAAAAAAATTTGAATCCCACCACTGTCTTGGAAGTAGTTTAGATAACTGGATAGGTTTTTTTAAACTGACATTTAACTAGTTTTTAGATGGGCCTGGTAATTTTGTATTTAAGTTATTTTCTGCTTGCCTGGTGCAAATATGAAAAATGCAGTCTGGCACGGAAAGCTTTGAATTTCCATAACAAATTATCAGGTCAGGTAGTTTTCAAAAGAAAAAGAGGGAAAGTAACCAGTAACTGCATACGAACTGTTTCTTTTTCTCTTCTGCACTCCTACCCTCCCCCTTTCTCTTCTTCAGTGGTTGTTTGCTTTCAGATTAGTGCTTTGTACCTCTTCAACAGAAGTTTTTAAAGAAGAGATTGGACATTTGTCTGAAATGCTATAGGGTCTCCTGCTTGAGTAGCAGGTTGGACTAGAAGACCTCCAAGGTCCCTTCTAACTCTGTTATTCTGTTACTAGGTGGACTAATGACTAGTGTTATAAGAATGGTGGCTAGCACAGGTTAGCACAGAATTGGGCTTCATATTTTTGATCTATTGCTCATTTGAAAAGGACTCAAAAACCAGAGTACCCTATATGGCTAACACCATCCACACTAAGCTATCTTTTTCTTTAACAATGGTTTGCTGGAGAACCATAACAGCAGAGAGTTTACCTAGGACTGCAATGATGCAACATTGCAAACAAATCACCTTTTGGCTTTGGATGATGTTTGAAACTGTTTTACCCCTATAAAGTAAATCAAGATGAAAGCAGGATACCTACTAGAATAGAATAGAATTCTTTATTGGCCAAGTATGATTGGACACACAAGGAATTCGTGCAAATACTCTCAAGATACATAAAAGAAAAGATATATTCGTCAAGAGTCAAGAATCATCAGGTACAACACTTAATGATAGTCATGGGGTACAAATAAGCAATCAAATCATACTAGGAAACAGTCATTATAAATCGTAAGGCTACAAGTGACAAAGTTACAGTCATACAGTCACAAGTGGGAGAGGATGGGTGATAAGGAGTGATGAGAAGATTAATAGTAACAGTAGTGCAGACTTTGTAAATAGTTGGACAGTGTTGAGGGAATTATTTGTTTAGCAGAGTGATGGCATTTGGGGAAAAACTGTCCTTGTGTCTAGTTGTTTTGGTGTGCAGTGCTCTATAGCGTCGTTTTGAGGGAAGGAGTTGAAACAGTTTATGTCCAGGATGTGAGGGGTCTGTAAATATTTTCACAGGCCTCTTTTTGACTCGTGCAGTATACAGGTCCTCAATGGAAGGTAGGTTGGTCGTAATTTTTTTCCATGCAGTCCTAATTATCCTCTGAAGTCTGTGTCTGTCTTGTTGGGTTGCAGAACCAAACCAGACAGTTATATACTATATACTGGACATACCAAGAAAATGGTTTGACATTGCTGAAATCTATTGCATTCTATGTTTCTGACTAATGTGATATTTTGTGATATACTTAATTTCTGTATGTTCACAGTTCAGCTTTTGCCACCATGTAAACACAATATACATATACTATCATCTACTGCAGGGGTCCCCAACCGCCGGTCCGCGGACCGGTACCGGGCCGCGGAACAAGCCTTACCGGGCCGCTGGTTGCTGGGCGCTGCCATCTTTTTTTCTACCTGGAAAAGCTCACCGGAAGCACTTTTTCATCAAAAAAGATGGCGGCGCAGCGCTCGGTGAGCTTTTCCGGGTAGAAAGCCATTTCTACCCGAAAAGCTCACCAGAAGCGCTGGCGCCCATCTTTGACGAAAAAGTGCTCCGTGAGGTCACCGGAAGCACTTTTTCGTCAAAAGATGGCGGCGCCCAGTTGACGCCGGTACCGGGCTGCGGCGCCCAGCTGATGCCGGAATCGGGCCGCGGCGTCGAAAAGGTTGGGGATCACTGATCTACTGTACACTATATGATAGAAAGATAGTTTGCAATATTGCAGCCTAAGATTCCAATATTCTGATTCTAGATGCAATTGGCCAAACCCTGTCCTATTGTCCTCATTTATTTGTACCTATTTCCTATATTCACACTCATGTTTATTCTTATACCTATCATCTTGTAAGCGATCAACAAATCAACTAAATAAATAAAAAAATTGCACTGGCTACTGTCAAGTTGGCAGCCAATAAATAATGGCAGCTGCTTGATTCTCTCACCCCCCCCCCACTCCAGCCCAATTTTCAGCAGTAAGTAGAACTGTGATTTCGTTTGTTCCTATGTCATAATACGGAATGGTGTCAACATGAGTAATGTTGAAGTGGCTACTGGCAAAATGTCATGTCATATAATGTTCTTTCATGACGCTGTTAAGATGCAAATCCTGCTTTTTTACGCATCAGAATTTCTCACTCTGATTATTACAGTACCTTGCAGTGCTCTGAATAAATCACCAGTTTTCCGGTGGTGCAGCTACTCCTGTGAATCTTCACATCTTAACTGGTCTGGTCTCATTAGTTAAAGATTAATGGTACCCCCTGTTAAATCGTTCCATTATTATGTCAATCTTATGGCCAAGAATCTTAAGAAACTGCATTTTAACTGTGCAATGAGGTTCAGATCTTGTGAACAGCGAGAATTGTTCCAGCATGCATTGTATGAGGTAGTTTTCTTAACCTGGTGAGTGACTCTTAGCTGTACACAACTAGAAGCCTATAATGACAGAGATAGTTGAACACAGTGATTTGAAACTATCAGGTTAGAACAGGGGTGGGCAACTATGGCCCTTTTATGAATTATGGACTTCAACTCCCAGAATTCCTGAGCAAGCATGGCTTGCTCAGGAATTCCGGGAGTTGAAGTCCATAATTCATAAAAGGGCCATAGTTGCCCACCGCTGGGTTAGAAGGTTGTGCAATCAAGAATGGACTACATGACCTACAACACAGGTTTCAAACTCGCCATGTCATGTTGAAGTCACATGACATATTGCGATGTTTTCTCCCTTTGCGGAGTTGTGGGGGTGTGGGTGACGCATCCAGCCCACAGGCTGCCAGTTTGACATTCCTGGACTATAAGGTCCCCTCCAACTCTGTTAACCTGACAACGATCTGACAATCATTTCCTATAGATTTCTATGGGGGCCTGAAAAATTTAAGATCTTGACTAAACTCAGAAAAGAAAGCAGGATTAGACCAAGTAAATACTTAGGTTGACATTCACTAGGAAACCCTAGAAGCATAGACAAAGATTTTAAAGCACTTCCGGGAAGAGAGAAATGGCAAACAACTTGTCGAGAATACCATGCTCTTGCAGTCACAGCTCAAATGAGACTTTGCTTATTCTGTTGAAAGGCTGCCCAGCTCCATGAACCTGTAGGCTGCTTAAAATATTAGAAATATAAAAACACTGAAAACAATGATCATGTGTATTTTGAAGAAGGCACTTGAGCAGATACAATTCCGCAGGTACAGCATCCTATCTAGGGGTGGGATTCAAATTTTTAAACAACTGGTTCTGTGGGCGTGGCTTAGGTGATAGGCGTGGCTTGGTGGTCATGTGACTAGGTGGACATGGCTTGGTGGTGATGTTATTGGCTGGGTGTGGCCAACTCAGTATCACTCACATCGAGGCATGCATCTCCTCACCTGGCTTCTCATGACTGTGGAGATGCTGCAAAAGTCATAAGTGTGAAAAATGGTCATAAGTCATTTTTTCAGTGCCATTGTAACTTTAAATGGTCACTCCACACAAGCAAAGTACCAGCAAAGAAGGGGAAAAAACCTCCAGAGAAATCCTACCGAGAATGTAATAAGGGTTAATGGAGAGGCAGTTCCTGTAAGCAACATCAGAATGTTTCCTTCCTGCCTTCCTTACAGGATTAGGTCAGTAATTTCTTCTAACAATCGGTTCTCTGAACTGCTTAATGTTAACAACCGGTTCTAGCGAATAGGTGTGAACCTGTAGAATCCCACCCCTGATCCTATCCCTATCCCTGGTAGAACAGTCATGTTTACTTTACCTTTCTGAATATAATCCAGATGCGAGCCCTGTGGCTGTCTGGGTGAGTGTTGTTCCATCTACCACAAAAGAGAAGGCACCTTCCCTAAGTCCCAATAAATGGCATTGTTTGATGGAAGGGACCTGGATTCCACCAATTCTATTTAATTTTGCAGGACGGGCAGAACCTAAGGTAAGTAGCACCTTGAATTGCACCTGGAAACCAACTGCTTCTGGTTTCAACATTTTTTTAAAAAAATTAAGAAAAACCTTTTTCATTCACAATTAATTGCTAAATGATCTGGGGCACACTGTGTTGGAGTGCTCTGTACCAGTGGTGGGATTCAAATTTTTTTACTATTGGTTCTGTGGGCGTGGCTTGGAGGGTATGGTGTGGCTTAGTGGACGTGGCAGGGGAAGGATACTGTAAAATCTCCATTCCCACCCCATTCCAGGAGAAGGTTGCTGCAAAATCCCCATTCCCTCCCCACCCCACTAACCTGCTTTCCAGCTCTGTTCTCCTGTGCAGGGCAACAAAAGAAGATCCAGCCAATCAGCTGGGATGCAGGAGGCAGAGAATAGATGGGGGCGGGGCCAGTCAGAGGTGGAATTTACCAGTTCTCCAAACTACTCAAAATTTCCGCTACCGGTTCTCCAGAAGTGGTCAGACCTACTGAATACCACCTCTGCTCTGCACTCTGTTTGGATAGTCACACTTCCTTTCTATGACACTGTTGAGCTATACAATGTAAGTTTTCTTTCAGGGGTAAGTTCAAAACGGGAAGATATTTTGTGTTATATCTTTTGATGGAGTTACAATTAGTGGCTGTTTTTAGCATGATTAAGAAAAAGTTGCTTTTTCAAGAATATTTGCAAGGAAGAAACTGGAGATTTGCAAGAGACTTGTAAAGGGAGAATGCCAGGCGAGAGTAGGCAGAGAAACAATTTTCTTGTTAGCTTGAAAGCAGATTCAGCAACCGTTGAGATCAACATAATGGTAACCAGGAACAGTTTTTATTCAGCATTAAAGGGAAACTCTCAGTTTAACAGAAAATGTCAGGGAAGGCTGTGTATATTAAATCCACATATGCATTAAATTCATACATGTGAATTCGTTTTTCTAAATGTATGTGATCATGTTTTTACTCAGATGAAGTAATTTGATGCAAGTGACATTCATTACATGGGCTATCCCAATCTATTTTGAATGAGATAATTGAAAGAAATTATCAATTCTTTGCAGAGCTACGTGGAGGAAAACATTATGCATTGTTTCCAAAATTTGTTCCAATGTATAGTGTACTGGACATGTGTTCACTGATTAGTTGCAGAATATTAACACTATATTAATACTCTTCTCCACTTTATTAACTGCATTGTTGTGCATGTTATTAACTAACTTGAAGGGATTCATTACATCCTATCCCCTCAAAATGCTATCGCCTCCTCCTGTTGCAAATTTTCCCCAGGCCTTATAGAACGATTTCAACCATTTTAAATATACATTGAAAAAGTGGGTCAGAAGTCATTTTTCTGTGGTAAAGGCCATGATCCTTCAGCAAATAAAATGTTAATAGGAAATCAGATGAAGGAGATTTTATTCAAAATGTGACAAGGTTCACGGGGTGGGGTCAAGAGCAGATCCAATCACGGGGTTTTTTTTAAATGACTATTTTTCTTCCACCATATTTAGTCCCAGTATCATATTGTAATCCATATCGTGGGCCAGTCTGATCTGCCTAACCAGAATATACCTTGGATGCTTTGCCCTTAACTGCTGACATAATTCCCTACAGCTCAAAACCAATTCATATATGGTTATTAAACTGAGATTGCCATGCTCAATCAACTTCATAAATACATATTGTGGAATTTTTATCTTTGCCCTCACTGCCTTTCAGGATTAGATTTTTATTGAGTGTGATTTGCAACAGAAAACCATCCAGTATGATTTAAATCAGGAATAGGGAAACAAGGAAGCGGTAAATCTCTTGTCACATGTGGAACATAATCGAGAGACACGGAGTTCTGAGGCTGGGAAATGAGGAAAGTAAGTTATTTGGGGGCAGTATTTGATAATGGCTGTTCAACTGTATAAAGTCTACTTTAAAGCTTGCCACTGAAATGAGGAGAATTCTGGTATATTGAAATTCATGATTTGTTATGGATATAAACAATGGCAATAGCACTTTGACTTATATACCACTCCATAGTGCTTTACAGCCCTCTCAAAGTGGTTTTACAGCATTAGCATATTGCCCCCCAACAATCTGGATCCTCATTTTACCGATCTTGGAAGGATGGAAGGCTGAGTCAACCTGAGTGAGTATCGAACTCCTGGCAGTCGGCAGAATTCGCCTGTGATACTGCATTCTAACCACTGAGCCACCACAACCCTCTATATGGTGAAATATCCTTCCCAAAATAATAATACTAAAAAAAAGTAAGTTTAATGATGTGTAATATGTATGCTCACTAATAGTCATTCACCAGGCTTATATCATGGTCAGGTGTTTTTTTTTTTCATTTTTTGAAAATGTTTTACTGGTTTTACTGCATTTTTGTTTGTTTGTTTGATGAGTTAGACCCCTGATATCAACATAATCAAAGTTGATAATCAAACAGAGCTGGTCCTCTGTTGATAAGATACAGGCTTCCCTTTAAGCACCTTCCCAAATTCCAAATAATTTAGTTGCAACACTGTTGATGCCAAGTAAATGTGACTTCACACATTTTATGGTGCTGGAAAAAAAAGGCAGAACAGATTAAGCATTCAACCAATGAAGATCCATGAGCATCAGGCAGTCAGAGTTAAATGTGAGCTTCCAACCCTTTGAACATCTGCAAGTTTTGCTAGCCCCCACCTTCACGCAAACATTAACAAAAATCACCATTTGGTTTCCAGGGCAGTGAAGAAATGCAGCAACATTAATATAAGAAATCCCCTGTGACATAATAATTAGGTTGCCTGGAGGCTCTTAAATGGTTATGATGATTCAGGATAAAAAAACAGGCAATTAAACACAATTTGGGGTGCTGAGTTGTGTTCTCTCATTCCTGTTTGTCATTCACACCGAATTGATGGAAAGCTTAACATAAAAGGAATCTGCTGAGGGTTCAGATTTTTCTCTAGAACAAAATATAATGGTGAAACAAAGTATATACAGTCTATATCCCATTTGAAGTCTTGCTCACTTTTATTTGGTGGAATTTATTTATTTGTTTGGAAGTTTGTGGATCTTATTTCTGGCATGCTTAAACATGGATTACATCTCCCTAGTACATCAAAAAGAGCTTAATCCAAATCTCTCTTTTCTTCGACAGGGTTTCTTTAGCTTCTTGCTATTAATTATATAAATCTCCTTCACCCAGAAGTTGCCAAACTTCAATTTTCTAAATATTCCCCATGTGTGTGCATGTGTAGGTGTATAACCCAAGGTCATCCAGCTGACTTCGTGCCCAAGGCAGGATTAGAACTCCTGCTCTTTGAGTTTCTAGCCTGGTGCCTTACCCACTACACCAACTGGCTCTCAATATGTAGTCTATGCATGAAGGGGTGCTTTGCTTTGATGAAGTATCGACCAGTGATGATCCATAAAGCAATAAATCCCCTTTGGGATGCAGAAATGTGCTGAACTTTCTGCCAGCAACTCTGAATGCCAACTATGAGTTGGCATTGCAACTCATAACTGACATAGCAGTGCTTTACCAAGTCGTAGCAGTGCTTTACTAGTGCTTTACTCTATGGAGGGCAAATCAGCAACAGTTCACCCAGTCTAGTATTAACAAAAGCAGGATACAAATTAACAAATACATTCGATGTAAGAAACCTACTTGCAAAGTTGTTTGTCCTTCTCTGCTGCCGTTGAGTGATCACTAGATTTTTGCAGCTCATGGCAGATCTATTCCTGATTTTCATGTAGATCTCTGCAGGTTAGTCAAGGTTACTTAATTATTTTTTAAATCATTTGCTTATTTGTTTAAATAACCACTTAATTTAGTTTGGAAAAAAAATACTCTCAACATGGAGAAAGTTCATTTAATTTAAACAAAAATGTAATCTTAACATGTAGAAGTATGGAATAATTAGGACATCTAACATTTTTTCTGCTTATTTATAGTCCAATGGCTAATTTATAATGCTTTGAATTATTTCATCCCCTACTGCATAGTTTTACAGAATTTAGATTAAGTAGCACATAGAGCTATGGAGAAATAATTCTGTTTATTCTAGTTGTCTATGGAGATTTTCAGTCATCCAGGTCCAAAAGGTGCTTTTTCAAGAGGCAACTGGACTTTCTAGGTTGTTTTTTAAAGACATTTCACTTCTCATCCAAGAAGCTTCTTCAGCTTTGTTTATCCTAGCATTATTTTGCCCTATTTTAGATAACTTGATCGTCTCGTTTGCAGAGGTTTAACTCTTCTGCAGCAGACATGGCTTTTACATTTAATCATTCAGAAGTGTGGCAAATAGTTGAGGGTCTAAAAAATGTATGGGTAGGTCAATAAGGCATAATTTATTTAAACATGGTGTGCTTAATAAGATATGATTTCCTGGTTTATTTGCTAAATCATGAACCATGATTTGATTAAGTATTATGTGCCAATCCTAGCAATCAAATTGTTAAGTTTTGCTCCATGGTAATCTGTTCCTAACTTGGTCCTTAAGGGGCGTTCATTGTTCAGAGTATTGCAGTGTAAATTCAGTGCCAGAAAGGTAAACACAGATGACTGAGGCTTCATTTAACTTCTTTATAAATATATAAAGTAAATTTTACAATACCAGTTGTAGATTTCTCCAACATGGAGCAAACTCAAACAGAAGCAGACATGTTACAGGTTCAGGCTCTAGTTTTTCAGCAAGCAAGTTAGTTTCTCTTTCACTTTAGAGCTGAGCACAGAACAGAGATAAAGCACATCCAGAGTCTCTCTTTAAGTTTCAGCCCTCAATTCAGCTCTCATGGGTTGACCTTGTTACTAAGCTCTATTCCAGTTTATGAATATACTCTGACATTCATTGCTACTGTAATGGCTGCTCACCCTCTTGTTCTCCTTTCCTTATATCTTTTCCAGCATTACAGCTTTTCTCCAAATAACTAGGTCTTTGCATAATGTATCCAAGGTAAAGTGAGTTGAGCCTGGTCATTTGTACCTCAAGTGAGAACCTTTTGGGTTGATTTGTTTTTTGTCTTTGCTAAACTATGATTTGCAAACCACAATTTTTCATGTACTATACTAAGCCACAACTGAACAAATCTGTCCTGGTTTAATACATATATCTGGTCTCTCTGTGCTTGTTGGACCACTAGAAAAACATGATTTTCTGTTTTCTAAAGTACCGCCATAGTGAACAATCATGATGCACCACGATGAATGTATAAACAATCAAGCCTAAAAAGTGATTTGCTCAAAACTAATCCTGGTTGAAGGCTATGTCTTCTCAGGTTCATGGATCCATAAGTATTCAACAAACATAATTTCTTTTTTAAATCAGTATAATATTTGTTGTTGTTAATGGAACTCTATCTATCTATCATCTATCTATCCATCTCTCTCTCTCTCTACCTATCATCTATCTATCTATCTATCTATCTATCTATCTATCTATCTATCTACTTCCTACCTACCTACCTATCATCTATCTACCAGTATCATCTATCATCTATCTATCTATCTATCTATCTATCTATCTATCTATCTATTTATCTATCATCTATCAATGTCTAATATTTTAATCCACTGCCAATTGTCATTCCATTGCTTTTTGGAGGATGAAAATGAGACAATTTACTTATGCATAAGTACAACATAATAAGCTTTGCTGTCAATTCATTTGGTAGATAAATGACATTTGCACATATGTTCCTGTCCTTGTTGGTGTACCTGATTTCTGTCTTTTTCTTTTTCATGCTCAAGGAACACGGCCATTTGAAGGTTGTCATCACCTTTTCCTAGGTGTTCCTCATCAGTATCCAGAAGAAAGACCAGATGTTCCTGCTGCAGTAGCATTAATTAGCTTTTGGACTTCCATTGGCAGAATGATATGCAATTGTGGCTGACAATTACTTTACAGGATGCATTAGCATATTGCTGGTAGGGAAAGGCAAGGGGAAGACACTGGTAGGAGATGACAAATTATCTAAATTAATTTCTAATTTAAAGTCCTCTTTTCTTATTATAAACTGCTCTGGTGAATCAAATGTTAATTTCATTCTCTCGGTGCACAAGGACTATCATGGAGAGATAGCAAGAATTGCATCTTGTCAAATATATACAAAATATTTATATAAAAATGACTAATTTACACTATGATTCGTCCTTGCTTCAGGGAACATATGGCATAAGAGCTTTTTTCCCTGTGATTTAAGAAACCTAAAATCACAGACAAATTAGAACTGGAGGTCTGTTACATGCAATAATCATCAATCTCCTGTTGCACTTCTCAGTTCTCATCTAGGGGGAAAAATTTTCAGTTTTATTCCCACCCACACA
Organism: Notechis scutatus; assembly: GCF_049901735.1. Lineage (NCBI taxonomy): Eukaryota > Metazoa > Chordata > Lepidosauria > Squamata > Elapidae > Notechis > Notechis scutatus. Next base: position 141,617,720 of record NC_142011.1, on the reverse strand, counting down.
ACTCCAAGATTCAACATGAGCTCTCTTTCTGCTCTCATAATGCAAAACAAATAGAATCTGTTTTAATGACAAGTGCAACCAGCGCTTGCCCTCGTATGCAGTAGAGAGCATAGGCAGAGCAAAAACAATTTCTGAACAGTACAACAAGAATTTTTTCAAGTGCTAACCCCTCCAAAAAGCAGTGGATGGTGTTCTACTCCAAGCATAAAATGCCTTTGGTCAGCACTGACTATAGAACGCTTCAATCTAGAACAGGGGTGTCAAACTCAAGGCCCATGGGCTGATCTAGCCCACGGAGTGCTTAGATCTGGTCCATGGGGCCTGACTGGAAACAGCAAAGGACTGGCCCACGGTGCCTCTGCCAATGAAAATGGAGCTGGGGGGGGCGCATGCAGCTCCCCATGCCCCACTTTTAGCCACGACAGCCTCCTTAGATCTGGTCCATGTGGCCAGACTGGAAACAGCAAAGGACTGGCCCACAGAGCCTTTGCCAGTGAAAATGGAGCTTGGTGGGGTCGCATGTGGCTCCCTATGCCCCATTTTTGGCCACGACGGCATCCTGCAGCCCTCTGTCAACAAAAAAAAGGAGCTCACGGGGGATGCGCAGCCCCCCAGGGCTTCATTTTTGCTGGCGGAGGGCTAGCAAAACAAACTAAAAACAAAACAGAAGGAGAAATGTTTTCCCTTTTGCATTTGAGCATGTAAGGAGGGACAGGAAAGGAGAAAGGGAAAGAGGAAAGACAAAGAAAAAGAAGGGAAGATGGGAAGAGAGCAAGGAAGGAAAAATAAGGAAAGGGGAAAGAAGAATAATGAAAAGGGAAGGAAAAAAGAAAAGGAAGGAAGGAAGGAAGGAAGGAAGGAAGGAAGGAAGGAAGGAAGGAAGGAAGAAAGAAAGAAAGAAAGAAAGAAAGAAAGAAAGAAAGAAAGAAGGAAGGAAGGAAGGAAGGAAGGAAGGAAGGAAGGAAGGAAGGAAGGAAGGAAGGAAGGAAGGAAGAAGATTATAATGAATGAGGAAGGGCCTCAGGGAAGTCTTGCCTTAGCACTTGTCCACCACAAGTGCTCCCGACACAAGTGATGTCGAGCTGGCCATGCCCACTAGGGCCACGCCCCTGGCCATTCAAACACAACCTGATGCGGCCCTCAATAAAATCGACTTTCACGCCCCTAATCTAGAACATGCAATCTAGAATATACAAGTAGTTCCCTTCTAGTTATATGTTCTAGATTTATTTTTTTTACATTTAATTGTCTAGCCAAAAATGCTGGAAAACATGCAAAACTTTTTAAAAGTGACATTGTTTTTTTTCTTTCAGTCATCATCCCCTTCCCTCTTTTCTAAACATATACACATACTGTATACTGTATATCTTTTAAGAAGGATATTTATGAATACTCTGAAAAGTCCTGGAAACATTTAACGTGATGAATCATTGTGGAGATCCATTGTGAGAATGAACTTCAGTAAAAGTTTGGAATTGCCTAAGATATACTTTAATGATGGCTGGATAGGACGAAAATATGCTGCTCAAGGAAACTGAATTTTATAAATTTTCTTTATGAAGTGATTTCATTTGATTCACTTCATTTAATGACTGATTTTAAACTTGGTTGTCTTTTAGAATTTCTCCATAGATTGCACCTTCTCACTTTGTATAGGAAAAATACTTTCCCATATATATGCATAAAATGCGTGGTGGCCAGAGGTGGTATTCAGCAGGTTCTCACCAGTTCTGGAGAACCAGTAGCAGAAATTTTGAGTAGTTCGGAGAACTGGCAAATACCTCCTCTGACAGGCCCACCTCCATCTATTCTCTGCCTCCCAAGTCCCAGCTTATTGGCTGGATCTTCTTTTGTTGCCCTGCATAGGAGAATGGAGCTGGAAAGCAGGTTAGTGGGGTGAGGAGAGAATGGGAATTTTACAGTATCCTTCCCCTGGAGTGGGGTGGGAATGGAGATTTTACAGTATCCTTCCCCTGCCATGGCCACCAAGCCACACCACACCCACCAAGCCATATCCACAGAACTGGTAGTAAAAAAATTTGAATCCCAACACTGGTGGTGGCACTTCCACACTGTCACAGTTCTTACATTGCAGTGTCCTCATGTGCAACAGTCTCGAATTGATCCATAAATGTTTTCAGGACAGCAAAGCCAGCATTCTGAGTTGAGGTCCACACATCTCAAAATGGCTGAGGTTGAGAATCATTGTATAGCAGATTCTCACATTCTGAGCACGCTGAAGGAGCCAAAGAGCACTCCTTTCAACATCCTCCAAGCACCTGAGCCTGTCCTTGCCCCGTCTGCAAAGTTCTTCTGGGTTGCTTAAAAGTCTGCCCACTCCCTGTGAGTGAAAGCAGTGGGGAATAGCAATAGCCATAGCACTTAGACTTATATACCACTTCACAGTGCTTTATAGCCCACTCTGAGTGATTTACAGAGTCAGCCTATTGCCCCCAACAATCTGGCTCCTCATTTTACTGACTTCAGAAAGATGGAAGACTGAGTCAACCTTCAGCTGGTGAGAATCGAACTGTCGAACTGCTGGCAATTGAGAGTCAGCAGAAGTAGCCTGCAGTACTGCATTCTAACCACTGCGCCACCATGAACCTTTGACTCTGTTCACTGGTTGGGAGAGCAATAGAGGATACCATGCCAGTTTTACCTCAAGAAGCAGAGAGAAGGAACAAAACCAGGAGGCCAGGATAAGGGGTCTAAAGGATAAGGGATTCAAAAAAATGTTACTACTGGTTCTGTGGGCATAGCTTGGTGGGCGTGGCTTGGCTTGGTGGGTGTGGCTTGGTGGGCATGGCAGGAAAAGGTTACTGTAAAATCCCCATTCCCTCCCCACCCCACTAACCTGCTTTCCAGATCTGTTCTCCTGTGCAGGGCAACAAAAGAAGACCCAGCTAATCAGCTGGGACTCGGGAGGCAGAGAATAGATGGGGGTTGGGCCAGTCAGAGGTGGTATTTGCCGGTTGTCTGAACCACTCAAAATTTCCGCTACCGGTTCTTCAGAACTGGTCAGAACCAGGTCGAAACCCTCAGGAGTTCCTGAGCCAGTTAAGCGAGAATTTAATTGGCTGGGCTGCTTGAGGAAGATGCAGGAAGTGAATGGTACAGCTTCAAAACTGATGTCTAATCTTTTGTGCAAGGGCCATAGCGATGCACATAAAGAATGAAAGAGAGAGATAGAGAGAAAAGAAACTAGAAAGACAAAGGAAGAACAATCCTACAAATTCCCTACCACTCCAAAATTTAAAGTGCTTTTATATGGTGCATATTTTTTATTTCAGTTTTAATATATGGCAGTAAAGTATGAGTATTATGTGAACAGATTGAGTTCAACAGTTTTCTTCAGAACAAAGACTAAAAGATCTTTAACAAATATAAATATTAAATATTTTCCAAGGATCTTTTAGTTTGTGTCCTGAAGTGAAAAGGCTCTTTTAAAGATTTTTTTTTTTTCCTGCAGGGGGATCTTCATTGAGTCTCATTTTTTCACACCTATCATAATTTTGAACAGTTGGTATGTGAGAACTATATGTAATTCATAATAACTCAGAAATGCAAATTTGTTGAGGATCCAAGACTAGGGTTGCAATTCTTCAACATTTTAAAAAAAAATTAAGGCCAGGACAATCTGTTTCTGAGTAATTTTATTACAATTGTTCTATTGGTATAAATTATATGTATGAATTATACAGTGCAGTAAACAATCATACTCAAAAATCTGCTAGGCCTTAAAGCAAATATCCAGACCTTTCTCCACATATAACCCCTAAGAAAATAGATCTCCAGTAGCTCATCTCCAGATAACCCAATTAACAGATAGCTGCTCCTAAAAGTCAAATTCTGGGCCTTTCACACTGGAGCTATGAGGCATGTGCTTTTTCACTTGAAAGATCAAAATGCGTAGAGAATATTGAATATAGATAGTCCTTGACTAAGAACCATTCATTTAGTGACCACTTGAAGTTACAACAGTGCTGGAAAAAGTGACTTACAACCGTTTTTCACACTTACAACCGTTGCAACCTCCCCATGGTCACATAATCAAAATTTGTATGTTTGCCAACTGATTCATATTTATGATGGTTGCAGAGGATCATGTGATCCCCTTTTGCGACGTTCTGATAAGCAAAGTCAATGGGGAAGCCAGATTCACTTACTGGAATAGAATAGAATAGAATAGAATAGAATAGAATAGAATAGAATAGAATGGAATGGAATGGAATGGAATGGAATGGAATGGAACGGAACGGAACGGAATGGAACAGAACAGAACAGAACAGAACAGAATAGAATAGAATAGAATTCTTTATTGGCCAAGTGTGATTGGACACACAAGGAATTTGTCTTCAGTGCATATGCTCTCAGTGTACATAAAAAGAAAAAAATACATTCATCAAGAACACATAAGATACAACACTTGGTGATAGTGGTAGGTTACTAATAAGCAATCAAATCATACCAGGTGCCATGCCCCTGGTGGAGACTGACTCTGAGGGAGAGGAGGAACAGCCGACAGGGAGTGGAAGTGTGGCTCCAGAGGTTGTGGAGGAGGCTGGGGAAGGGCAGAGGCCGGCTGAGCAGTCAGAGGAGGACCCAGGCCCATCCCCTCTCCATCCTAGGGCATGCAGGGAGGAGAGGATAAGGGAGAGACGTGGTCTCCTCGGGAGGAGAGGGCCTTGATCCTCTTCATGGGCTGCAGCTGTGACAACTGGATAAGAGTTTGGAGCTGCGTACTGGCAAACGCTGGAAACAAAGCGTGTTTTATTTTGGTCTGAAGTTATCTTGGTTGGCGTCCTTTCAACAGACTGTGCCTTGTTATCTCCTTGAATTTGGTAAATACTTCTCTTGTTCCATTGTGGAAATTTCGTCATTGTAGTTTGTTTGGTTTTTTTATTTCACCTCTATCTTCTCATTAAATTCGGACTATATTGCTTTCTTTTGAAGACTATTTTTGAGTACATTTTATCTCCAACTGAGCATTACTGAAGAGTGGGGCCAAGTTGGAGGCATTAAAGGACATTTATTTTCATTTTGGATTTTGTTACATTTGTAGTACACTCTGGGTCATCACACTAGGAAAGAAATAAAACAATATAAATCGTAAAGATAGAAGCCGCAAGGTTGTAGTTAACAACTGCAGTGATTCACTGAACAACTGAGGCAAGGAAGTTGTAAAACGGGACAAAGTTCACTTAACAACTGTCTCACTTAGCAACATAAATTTTAGGTTCAATTATGGTTGCAAGTCGAGGGAATTGATATGCTCAATATGGCAAAGATGATGGTGGTGAAGATACTTATGAGCTGCTTTCAAAATGATTTGAATCAGGGGTCTCCAACCTTGGCAACTTTAAGCCTGGAGGACTTCAACTCCCAGAAATTCCCAGTCAGCTTTGCTGGGAGTTGAAGTCCTCCAGGCTTAAAAGTTGCCAAAGGATTTGGAGTGCCAAAACAATGATTGGTTTTTCCTTAATTGCAAGAAGATATGGGGCTGTAAATTGTACATTGCAGAGGATATGTTTGATTCTGGGTGTGTACATGTATACATGCACACACATGTTACTATGGGGGGGGCAGCCTTTTTTTCCCCAAGATGTAACAGCATCCACTAATACATTAAGCTTTTTGAGACACTTAGAAGCATTTTCAACGTGTGCTTGCATTTTTTAAAGATAGCACCGTATATTATCTTATATATTGTATTTCACTCCTTTTTTATAGTACACGATAAAGATTTGCCATTTTTTATTTCTAATTAAATTTTACTTCTGATTATAATTAACTCTGTAACAATTAGCAGATTCCAGTTTTATAGTTTTAATTCCCACATTATTACCCTCTCATTTTATAGTTACCGTTTTTTCTAGTTTTTAGGCATAGCTTGCTCTTGATGTGACAATTGTTAATTTTATTGTCTCTGTATCTTATTTTATGCTGGTCAAAGACCCAAGAAAACAACAGGAGCTGAACTCTATAGTTGTTCAGAGCAACTATAACTTTTTTAAAAAGTGAAGGCTAAAGAAGATCAAATGAAAAAGCATCATTGACCCATAAAAAATATTATTTTTTTGGATCAAGCCATTCTTTTGAATCAAGCATCACACGTTGCTGGAAGCCTATCAGTATATCAATGTAATAAATTACTATTATTTTAAAACTTTGGTAGAATTAAACAACAAGCTGGGAAACGTGGTAGAGACCTAGGCAGGCTCATCCTTGATTCACTGAAATAAAGGATGGAGAAAATAAATTTAATAAATAATAACATAAAATATAAAAATATAAAATACAATACAATACAATAGATAAAGCACAATCAGGCTTGCAGGAGTCTGTTATCATTGTCTGCCAAAATAAATATATACAGCCAGTCCTCAACTTATAACCTTAATTGAGCCCAAAATTTCTGTTGCTAAACGGGACATTTGTTAAGTGAGTTTTGCCTTATTTTATGACTTTTCTTGCCACAGAATCACCTCAGTTGTTAACTTAGTAACACAGTTGTTAAGTGAATCTGGCTTCCCCACTGACTTTGCTTGTCAGAGGGTCACAAAAAGGGATCACGATTCCCGGGACGCTGCAACCGTCATAAACATGAGTCAGTTGCCAAGCATCTGAATGTTGATCACGTGACCATGGGGATACTGCAATGGTTGAAAGTGTGAAAAACGGTCATAAATCATCTTTTCCAGTGTTGTTGTAACTTTGAATGGTCACTAAACAAACGGTTATAAGTGGAGGATTACCTGTAATTCTAGTTTTCTAGCGAAGTCTGTTTTTTGATCTGGTCTGCCCCATAGGACTGACATGTTAGCATTTCCTAATACATTGCATTTCTGAGAAAACATAATAATCAGCGTTAATGGTGAGCTATAAGGCTGGGACGGAGAATGCTAAATACCGTATATACTCGAGTATAAGTCAACCCGAATATAAGCCGAGGCACCTAATTTTACACAAAAAAACTGGGAAAACTTATTGACTCGAGTATAAGCCGAGGGTGGGAAATGCAGCAGCTACTGGTAAATTTCAAAAATAAAAATAATTAATTTGGGAAACGACCTCACTATCATGAAAGGTTTAATTGATTCACTAACCCAAAAGAAGAAGATGATGATGACAGCGGGAGGCAGGAGTCACTCTCTTCCCCTCCCTTGGAGGCCCCCTGAGTCAGGAGTCACTACCGCCAGCGCGGCCCCAGTCCCGCCGCCTCGGGAAGGGAAAGGCAAAGCGCTTTTTGCCTTTCCCTTCCCGGCTGGGGCTGTTGGGAGTCGCTGCCGCCGGAGGCCGTGACTCCACACCATTTTTTTTTCAGGGGGGAATCTGACTCGAGTATAAGCCGAGGGGGATTTTTTCAGCACAAAAATTGGGCTGAAAAACTAGGCTTATACTCGAGTATATACAGTATGTCAGGGTTTGGAGAAGCTTGGGAATTAGTACAGAATTACAGAGTTGGAAGGGACCTTGGAGGTCATCTAGTCCAACCCCCTGCTCAAGCAGGGGACCCTTACAACATTACAGAATAACTGTGATGACCCAGGGTGGGATACAAAACAAACACAGTCATAAAAACCCGGTGAAGCCCCTTTTATTCCTTCACTTTGCTTCCGAGCTTCAAATATCCTTGACGGAAGACAAAAAACTCCCACACAAACAGTTACAAGAAGGAGGAAAAAAGCAACACAAATCAGGCAAGATAAGGGCGGGAGGACATCCGCAGATAACAGAACACGCACTGGCGCCAAACTCAGAAAGAAACCATAAACTAGAGATATTTCCACGCTTTGTTTCCACTCACCCGTACGCATGTCCGTCCTCTTATCCAGTTGTCACAGCTGCAGCCCATGAAGAGGACCAAGGCCCTCTCCTCCCCAGTAGGCCATGTCTCTCCCTTATCCTCTCCTCGCTGCATGCCCTAGGATGGACAGGGGATGGGCCTGGGTCCTCCTCTGACTGCCCAGCCAGCCTCTGCCCTTCCCCAGCCTCCTCCACAACCTCCAGTGCCACACTTCCATTCCCTATCAGCTGTTCCTCCTCTCCCTCAAAGTCAGTCTCCACCAGGGGCATGACAATAACAGAGTTGGAAGGGACCTCGGAGGTCATCTAGTCCAACCCCCTGCTCGAGCAGGAGACCCTTACGGAATCCCAGAGTTCGAAGAGATCTTGGAGGTGGTCACATTTGGAAAGAGGAGAATAGGTTTTGCAAGTGAGATAATAATACAAAAATAATACAAAAATCTCTAAACATCTCTAAAAGTTGACTCATTTTTCTTTAACTCGTTTAAACTAGAATCCTAATTAGGAAAATACATATTTTTTAATTTAAAAAATGCTATAGTTTTCTTCCTACAGAAAAATATTCTGATTCCATGTAACTAAATCTGATACAGATGGTGGCAGCAAATGGAGCCTAGTGACATCTGTCATTCTTTGCTGGAAAATTTCATTACAAACACCATTTATTTAGGAAAGCTGCCTATAAAACAGCATGAATATGTGGAAGGGACGTTCAAAATCCACCTATGTCTCGGAAAGTAAAACTATACATATTAGAAACAGTTATACTGAGATAAAATACTGTTCTATGTGGAAATAACATATGTATTTGCCTGTTACACCTAAGAAAGTATGGAACCAAAGAGACTCCATTTTTGTTCGTAATGTGACCTTCTAGAAAGTTACCTCAACACTTATATAAGCATATCGTGTTTTGTAACTTGTTATTCTGCAAAGTTAAAAATATTATGTCCATGGCTGGAGTGGGGGTTTGTATTTTGGCTTGAGAATTAATATAAGAAATGCTGGGTTGTCTTGACATTAACGGAAGTTTGTTAATGACTTATTGTGTTAAGTGAACATAACAGGAAATATGATGATGGGAACGAAGGGATTTCCAAAGCTGATAATATGGGAGGAGTTAAGGGATGGAAAAATACCCAGAATTACCCATGGAAGTCCATAGAACTCCTATGTGTGAAAAACAGGAAGGATTATGTAATCTTTTCAATGTGATATTCTATAAATGATTGTAACCATCTTAAGGGCGGTGTCTCCTTCTCCTACTCATTTGAGAGTTGGGGTCCTATTTGCAAATATCTTAAATAAAGCCTTTTACGGATGTCTAGTCTGTTGTCTAGTCTGTTGTTTTTTATGGTCAAATCTCTCAAATGCTGATTATAGTTTTGCACAGACAAGAGGATATGTTGAGTGTAGCTGCACCCGGCAGCATGGATGATGCTGTCTTAAGTGTATAAGAGGGGTACATAGTCGCATAGTCCTCGTCTTACGACCAGAACAGAGCCCCACGTTTCTGATGAAGTGAGACATTTGTTAAGTGAGATATTTGTTAAGTGAGCTTTGGCCCCATTTTACAATCTTTCTCGCCACTGTTGTTAAGGGAATCCCTGCAGTTGTTCAGTGAGTAACACCATTGTTAAGTGAATCCAGCTTCCCCATTGACTTTTCCTGTCAGAAGGTTGCAAAAGGGGATCACGTGACCCCCCAGGTCATAACTACGAGTCACTTGCCAAGCATCTGAATATTGATCAAGTGTCCATGGGGAGCAGAGGTGATATTCAACAGGTTCTGATCAGTTCTGGAGAACCAGCAGCGGAAATTTTGAGTAGTTTGGAGAACTGCCAAACACCACCTCTGCCTGGAGATTTTACAGTATCCTTCCCCTGCCACACCCACCAAGCCAAGCCACAGAACCGATAGTAAAAAAATTTGAATCCCACCACTGATGGGGAGGCTGCCATGGCAAAATGACATTTCCAACATGTGAAAAATGGTCATGTCACTTTTGTCAGTGCCGTTGTAACTTTGAGCAGTCATTAAATGAATTGTTGTAAGTCAAGGACTACCTATATTCCCATTATCTATAAAAACCTCATTTTTAAAGATTTGTTGAAAAAAATGATCGGAATAATTAATATGTGCATGGATGTACAATGGCACTGGCACATTCCATATATTGATTCATAAATCCTTAAGTTTAATATCCTGAACATCATTACAGTTAGGATAATCATTATTATCAAATTCCTAGAAATGAGAATGTTTGCAGTCCTAGTCTACTCCAAGCCTCCCAAGGGAAAAATGATCATTGATACCATGCATTTTTTTAAATATATCACCACTGTAGTTAAGGACTAATAAAAGAAGCTAAGCATCTGACTTTACAAAGCTTTCTAAATCCCTTTTTAAAATCTGCTTTCCAAATTTTAATTCTTAAGGTTCATTTTCCACCACCATTTTTTTCTTCTTGTGTCCTTTGCTTTTGCTTCTCTGGTGCAGTCGGGGAGCCGATTTTAATCACCTTCAAGGGATTAAAAAAAAAAAGTCTATACAGGGGTGGAGGGAATGGAATTTAAAAATTAAAGAACAGAACGTGCTATGTGCATTTGGCTATACTGCTGGGCCAGCCGTAGCCCAGAAGTTGCAAAAACATGCGTTGTTTATCCTGCATGAAAAAAAAAACAGGGTTAGTCACAATCCTGTCAACTAATGAACACACTCTGCGATCCTCAGAGCTTCATTTACTCAGTTAATAGTGCTTTTCCTTCGCAGAGGGTGGAGGAGTAGTGGAGAAAAAGAGGGGGTGGAACCCACAAGAAGGAATATTCTGGGTGCCGACCACAGCCACTGACACGAGTAATATCATATTCATCACAGACAGGCCTCGTATCTCATTACTGTTGACGAGTTTGCCCTCAAGGCAGCGGAGTGCAGTCAGGCCAGGCCCATCATGTGGAACCGTTCAGGTATATTGTAAAATGATTTAATGCGATAATAATGTCCACTTTGCGAGATAGATTATGTTTTTTATAGTGGCTGATGGTTAATGAATGATACATTAGCAAACATCACTAAAACATTATTGGGAAAATGCAGATGAAGAGATTGCTGTTACCCTGTGTTTCCTCCCTAGCTTCCCCTTGCTCAACCAGCTATTCTTTCTTCAGTGGAAAAAAAAAAGGAAAGTTAGAGCTGGAGAACTTGCTTTTCTTTCTTTCTTTCTCTCTTTCTCTCTCTCTTTCTTTCTTTCTCCTGATAGTACCCTGTCTGGTGCAGGCGCTTATTGTCAACATAAACTGAAAAATTATTTTTTAAATCAAATGTGAATCAATGAAAGTATAAACCTGAACATATACATTATAAGTTGACCTAGTTAATTAGATGAAGCCATTTAGCATGATTTGATTTATCGTGCAATGCCCTGCTCAGCTGTGAAATGAGATAAAGAGGAACCCACTGGCTGACTGTTAAGCCAGCTTGGGTCAAAATCTCCCAAAGAAACCTCTTTATTGTTATGCCATTTTTTCAATGAGCAATGGCAGAGGTGAAATATTCAAATCACTGAGGTTCATCGACAGCGATCCATTCTCCAAAAGCATTTTTCCTGATTCTGTGGTTGGAATGTGGTCCAGATGTTGGCATTTTTAGATTGGGATTTCTGTAAGTGAGACATAATATGTTCATTAATGACCCAACCCTTACATGTTGTCCATTTCCATCTATTAGATGGACTAGAGTAAGCTTAGAAATAATGTTGGTTCTATCCTCCCTAGTGTTACAGTACACGTGTGAACAGAATAATGTAATTCCTCACATTGAAGCGCCCAATTTCACTCCATGGTCATATTGGCTAGAAATTTTGGAAACAATCATAACACACACCTGAAGAATATCCAGGTAGAAAATTGACTCAAAGAGTTATATAAAGTTTGGGGTATAATTATTTGCTTATCTCATTATTTATGCAAATTAAATGATGGAGTATAAGCCATGTTATTATCATATGGATGACTAATGTCTACCCTTAATAACATAGTTCCTGAAGCAATTGTTTTTCCTGTAACATGACATCCCTCAACTATAAATTCTCACTTTGAACTGTGAGAACTTATATACACAAGTATGTGTTTCTATCCACAAAAAGTAGTCATCATTAGAAATGAAAAGAAAGCCATTAAAATTATATGCCATATAGGTAATTCTTTTATATCACCACTAATTTATTTCTTCACTACAAATTAATATATTAATATACAAATTAATATATTAATATAGTTTAATGTTATCAGTTTTCTGTACTATGGATATATCTCAAATAATCCTGTACTAAGTGATGATGCCTCAGGTCTACTCTACTCTGCACTACTCTAACCCTACACTACTCTACTCTACTCTACTCATCTTGACTCCTGGTAATTGCCTGGATTGCCTGCAGTTTTCTTGGCAAGATTTTCAAAAGTGGTGTGCTATTGCCTTCTTCCTAGGGCTGAAAGAGAATGACTGCCCCAAAAATATCATGTTGGTTTCATACTTAAGGTATGAAACTCAGTCTCCTAATTTCTAACCTGATGCCTTACCCATTACACCAAACTAATTTGTAATGCCACATTAGATCTAATGAAAACTATAGAAACAATGGCTTTAAGCATACCTACATTCTGTAATGAATTGTGCTCAGCTGATATAGCCTGCCAAATTTAAGATATAGTATAATTCAGTAAAAGCAACAGGCTCCTTATATATTACAAGATCAAACGCTAAGAAATTTGGCACCTTTATCTTCAACATTAAGCTGTAATTCTTTAGATACTGGTAGTCCTCAAGTCACAACCACAACTGGGATCAAAATTTTGGTCACTAAGTGATACCATTGTTAAGTGAGTTATCATATGTACCAGTCACCAGACCAGAATTTGCAACCATGTTTACCATGGTCATTAAGAAAATCACATAATTAATTGAATTGTACAGTCATTAAGCAAATCTGGCTTCCCCAAATTTACTGCTTGTCAGAAGCTGGCTAAGAAAGTGAACATGTGACTGCAAGACTCTACAACCGTTGTAAATGCGAGCCAGTTGCTAAGTGCTTGAATTGCAATCATGTGACATGACGGTGGTGCAACAGTTATAACTTCAAAGACTGGTCATAAATCACCTTTTCCAAGACCTTCATAAGTTTAAATCACTGTTAAATGAATGGTTGTAAATCAAGAACTACCTATATAATAGTCAAGTAGCCACAGGCAAAATCAGTGAAATCTGTTCATTGGTAGGAGAAGCAAAGCAGGAGTGATGGAGCAACAAACAATTTTTCCCAGGTGAGCAAAATTGTGATTACTATTCAGCATGAATATTCTCCATGTGGTATGCTCTTGAATAATATATATTTCTATGTGTACCATTGCATTTATGATTTTGGCTTGTAAAACTGTGTTATGCATGATACTGGTTTTACAATAATTATGATAGCATAGCATTATATTACAAAGAAGTCTATTTACAGTCTCACTTACCTCACAATAAGGGTTGTATATCTATCAATTTTCAAAATTATAGGTACAGTGGTTAAACTGCAGTGCTCTAAATAATATGTTCTTCTGACTTCTTCAGGCTTGTTTTGTCTGGAAAATGAATTATGTAAACCTCCACCATCTGAAACGTTTCAAGTCAATTAATTGTTGTAATTACTTAAGATTTCTTTTTAATGAATATGACTCTCTAGAGATTAGATGATATCCTGTCATCAGTAAGCGTGATAAATGAAATGTGATTTGTGACTCTGAAAATACTGAGAGCAACCTTGTACGTGAAACAATGCCTCTCCTTCTTCCTTGTGAAATTGAAGAAATGCCCTTGACAGAGGAAGAAACATTTGTTAGGTAGTGCTTTCCCAGCAATTTTTGATCCTTAAATAGAATTCATACTGCTATGAATTTGCCTCTAATCCATGAATCTTGGTTGTAAGCATCCTGGGAATCCACTTTTAGGAATGGATAAGAAATCCATTTGGTGCAATGATTTAATATGAACTTAATCTAATTCACGTTTCTATATTCGAACACAAACAAAATGATTCTTCAGTATTCCTCCTTCTCCACATTTTGTGAAGCAGTTTTGTGAATGCAAATTATTTGATGTTATTTTTGACAATATTTTATAACATTGGACACGTGCCATGTACCCAAAAAGTATATACAATGAAATCAAAATACTGTATATAGAACGGCTCCAAATGTCGCTGGAGTTAAGACCTATAGGAATCCCAAAGCAAAACTGATTTATATTCCTTCAGAAATCTTAAATTCACTGCCCTTCACTAATCTAGCAGAGTACATATGGAGGCCCTTAAGACACAAAAGCGGGGTTGAGAAACTTTCCTACTAAGGCTCGGTACCAATTGCAGTATGACATGGTAAAAGGACCGAGAATTCCCTGCCCACTTGATTCTGGAGCCTGAAGCTGCCTCTATCTTATTTTCTTTTTTGTTCCAACAACATAATTGAAAGACTACAGACTCTTGCAGCTGAAAGAGAATTTTGGTTCAAGCTCTTCTCCAGCAACTTAGAGTAAAAGCATATATCTGTAGCCCCAAGGGCTATTAACTTGGTGATTAAGCTGAGATTCCTTTTCTACATGTTCAAAAATAATTAAGACCACACTCCTGGTGTTCCTTATTAGAATGACATGGCAAAAACCGTGTCCAAAAGCCAAGAGATTGATGCCTTCTTAGCAGAATAGAGTTACTTCTTCCAATAGTAGAAGAACATTGGGGCACCGTATGCTAAGATTAGCCTCAGAAAATCTTGAGTATCTGGAAAGTGAGTATACATGGAAATACTCTAAACCAGATCCTCCATGTGTTGTTGACTATTGCTTCTATGGCATAAAAAGATGGTGGTCTACCATGAGAAAGTCTTGGACAACTTTGGTGTGCAATCTATTCCTCATATTGAACTCCCATCCAAATAACATCTAAATGCCCAATTCTTTGTACCTTCAACCAAAGGAACCTATTTAAAGCTCCAATTATGTGGGCTTAATGAGGCCTACAATTACTGTTATGATAACTCATGATATGAATATTTATTGGCCTAAAAATATTGAGATAAGGTGTTGCTCCAACTCCTATATGTCCTTTCTGCCTGGCTGTTTTCCCATACCAATTAACAGAACTCTTGATACTCCATGCTTTGGCCATAGATATACTTGTGACCCTTTGGACCATTGTGGGAGAATCACTAGATCTCCATAGATAAATGGCTGACTGAACTTAAATTAGATGACAGTTCATGGCTGTGTGAACTGAGTCAAAAACAGAGGCAAATAGAAAGGGTCTGCCCACATTGAAAAATAAATTTGGGCTTGGATAATTCATTTTAGGAATAAAATTAAGGAAATTGGACAAGAAATTGAGGAAGCCACTCAATATTTTTGGTAGGAGCTTCTATAAGGATGGGGTCTAATTGAAAAGGAAACCTTGCATTTAATTGTTTGCTCATTCATAATATGATTGGCATTTCAAACTTTGGCACTAACCTATTGGCAATGTGTTGAAAGGATATGCATGATCCAATCCTAGGACATGCCCAGGGATGGTATGCTACCAGTTTGGCCCAGTTCTACAGAACCGGTAGCTCTGAAGAGCAGCAGACACAAAACCAGTTCACTGCGATGACCTTTTGCTTGTCTGTTTGGCCCACCTGCCCACCCAGGCTGTTGGCTGTCCTTTATTTCCTGCTTTTTCAACCTCAGCTGCTTTGCGCGGCACAGCTGAGGTTGAAAAAGCAGAAGAGGATTTTCAAATGCTGCACACCCGCGCACAGTGCTTGTCAGCTGTCCGGGAGACATTTTGCAAATGATGTACATGCATGCACAGTGCGTGTCTGGCATGTGTGCACACGAAGCGCACGCACGCAAAACGCACTCTCACTGAACCAGTAGTAACACCGATTGAATCCCACCCCTGGACATACCCTCAATCATGAGAACTACAATGAAGCCCACAATGCTATCATAACATACCTCCCCTTCAGCTCATCCAATTCAATTCTAATAGACACCCAGATGAAACCTAGCTTCCTAACTAACGATAGCCGTCCATTTACCCCGAGCCAAGCTGCACTAAAGGCCTCCAATAAAGTAACACAATGTTGCCAGCCAATCAAGATACAAAAAGAGCCAAAAAACAGACAGAAGATATTAGAAACACCAATCAAGCAGAACACAGCAAACTCCAAGACCAATAAACACAGACCAAGACTCCCAACCAATCAGGATGAAGAAAAAAACATTCTGGCACAGCAATAGGCTGCCCCAAATTTAAATCTGAAACCACTGTAAAAGTCTGACCCACAGACGGACACAATACAGAAGCCTGATGATGGCAGATGAGATTCTGCCGAAACGTTGCTACAACATTAAAAGCACAACTACTATGACGTGGGAAAATACCCGAACAAAGCTGAATGCCATACATGTAAGTACCCCTGAAAACTTAAGAAAATATATATATATATATATTTATTTATATATATATATATATATATATATATATATATATATATATATATATATATATATATATATATATATATATATATATATATATATATATATTATATATATATATATATTTATATATATATATATATATTTCTGAGGTTTTCGGTATTTTATGTGGATCTTTAGTTATTCAGGTTTTCTCCCGCATAAAATTGGAAGTATCTAGGCAACGTTTCGATGAAGTCTCATTCATCATCTTCAGGCTTGTGTCTTCGGCTTTGTGCTTCTTGGAGTAAGCACAAAGCCGAAGACACAAGCCTGAAGATGATGAATGAGATTTCATCAAAACGTCGCCTAGATACTTCCAATTTTACGCGGGAGAAAACCCGAATAACCAAAGATCCATATATATAAATAAAGAAAAGCCTTTGTAACATGGCAAATAGAGGCACTGATTTGGAAGTGGCACAGAGTTACTACAATCAATGTCCATAAGGATCTTTCTTCCTCTCCTGCCTTCCCAGTCATCATCTGTCATCTGTATTTACATAAAAAAATGGCTTCTCCTATAAAATCAGGCATCCAAACATTGTGGCTAAAAGAGTCTCAACATATCTGCAAGGTGTCATTTCAGGAAAGGCTTCATTTGAGAAAAAGTTACATGTAGAAATTGAAATAAGGTGAATTTGGGAATAGATCAGAAACAGACTAAGACATTTTTAGAATGAAACGTTCATTCTAATGCAGTTTGGGAGTGAAAAGCAAGCATATCTGTGATAAAAAATCAATCATTCAGTAATTCAGACAACTGGAGACATGTGAACAATAAATAGGAGCTTCATTATGGAGCTTTTGCAAAAGGGAATTCTGTGCTCATGGGCGGGGCCACAGAAGACATGTTTCCTAGAAGGGCTGGGGTTTATATAGTTTCAATATAGTCTCTGCCCCTTTCCGGGTTCACAATCTAGCCAGCTACGCAACACCCCTATTATTGTAGCATACCATCTTGTTTCCTTAACCTGTTTACCTGTTTCCATTTCCAGTAATCTCCATCATTAACACAACACTGGACAGCATGACCTGCCAAATATACGACTTTCATACAAAACAGTAGAGAATTCTTAAATAATATTCCAGTAAATTATCTTAGGTTAACACAGAGGTTAAAAGTAGCATTGCCGTTGCTTTATATTTTCACAGGTATAATTTTACATATCACAATATCATAAGGAAGGAATTTTATCTTGAGAAAACCCATTAAACTACTGCTACAAACTATGAGTTACTCTACGTTCTGCAAATGGCCAGAATCTCCCACCTGTAACAGGGAAAGCAAAGGGAGAACTGAAAAGAACGTGAGCTGACAAATGTGTCACATGTCAAGAAGATGAAGTAGATAACAAGAAGTGACATGTTGAGAAACAGTCTTTGTCAGATTGCAAAAAGCTTCAGAGCTGGGGACACCTTGCTAACGGCAGTTTAGGTTAGGGAAGATAAATATCCCATCCTCACTTTAAAAGGTCAAAGCTATGAAAATACCACCACGTCTTCCATGAAAACTACATTGAAATAATTGTAGTGCTAGGCCTTCCTGCTTCAAAGGTGCGCTTGGAAAACACAGAGTGTTGAAGTTCTGTTCTACTGTAACATCGCCAATCCTAATTTTTAGAAATCCAAGAGAGTCGCTTTTTACTCGTTTTTAACACAAAGGCAGAGGCGTATTTTTGAAGCCCCGACAGAAATTCTACCCAGAAAAGTGATATTAGTTGGTTTTTAATATCTAATTAACTTTGGATCTGATAACAGTATCCTGATTATCTCCTGTAGCTGCATAATTTGTGATTCACCAACCTAACACAGGCCCATCAGTAGGGGTGGGGCTGCTGGGGGTTTGCAGGGGTTCGGGAGAGCCCCTAGCTAAGATTCTGTGCAGTTCGAAGGACCCCCAAATTCCACTCCTGCTGGCCCCACCCACACCACCCCCTTCCCTCCCAGGAGTCCCCACACGGCCCACTAAGGATGCAGGTAAGTGCAGGGCACAAGGGGAGGCACAGGGAGGGTGAAAAATGGGCCTCCTGGAGGTTTAAGAAGGCTAGAAATGGGCCCGTTTCCGGCTTCCAGAGAGCCTCCGGAGCCCAGGTAGTGGGGAAATGCACACATACCCCTGCCATGGTGCAGGAGGCTGACTAGGCCACGCCCATCATGGTCACGCCCACCCATTAACCGGGCAGAGAACCCTTTGCTAAAATTTTTGAAGCCCACCTCTGCCTTACTTAACTGCTCAGTAGGTGTGCAACAAGGGCACAGACAGAGGGCTGCACTATTTTCCTTCAGTGAGCCAACAGAAGAGTAGGCAGGCATAAACTGTGCTACTCTCCCCACCAATTCCTATTTTGCTTTAATAATGAGACTGGTGATTGGGGATATCCTTAATATTTTAATGTGAATCCAGTTAAGAATAGCAACTGATAGATTCTTCAGCTTGATTTCCTCTCTCACTTAGTGTCTCCTGCTGCCTGGAAAAACAACTACCAATTTCCTTAACATGTTGTGAGATAGAAATGGGTTAAATAGAAGCAGGTTTAACCACTTTGATTTCACCAATTTGCCAGACTAACAACATGCAAGCACCCCACTAACCTGCTTTCCAGCTCTGTTCTCCTGTGCAGGGCAACAAAAGAATACCCAGCCAATCAGCTGGGACTCGGGAGGCAGAGAATAGATGGGGACAGGGACAGTCAGAGGTGGCATTTGCCAGTTCTCTGAACTACTCAAAATTTCTGCTACCGGTTCTCCAGAACTGGTCAGAACCTGCTGAATACCACCTCTGGAACTAGCATTCTCTCAAAATCTCCTGTACATATGAGAAGACTGTGTAAGATCAGACAAGCACTTGTGAAAGCACCAGCCAGGCAGTGCTTCTGCAGACAGGTCTAGGACAATTCACCATGGCAAACTCACCAAGGCCAACTCACCATGACCAACTTGCCACAGTGAACTGGCTTCAGCCAACTTGCTGTGGCCAACACACCATGGGACAACTCGCTGTGGGACAAAAGTTACACTAATATCAAAGAAATGGTGGGATAGAATCATTAAAGAAAGGATGCAAAAAAAGAGACAGAATGAAATGTGAATAACAAAAATTAGAATATGTTTTTATTTATTTTTAAATAATTAAATTGAATTGTTAAGTTGTCCTATAGTGGGTTGGCCTGCGGCGAGTTGGCCGTGGCAAGTTGTCCAGAGGCAAGTTGGCCGTGGTGAGTTGGCTGCGGTGAGTTGTCCCATTCCATCTGCAGACATGGCCATGGAGAAGAGAGGCACATTTGCAGCAACCAGAACTGGCCAATAGGAATAGGCAGATTTCAGTCCCTGACCATGTTGTCAACCGCAACATTGACAAAAATTTACATGAGGTTATGGAAAATGAAACTTTAAAACCGGAACGGCTAAAGAGTACAGAATCAAATATGTAAAAATGGTGACTGGGCCCTATTTCTCCTCTGGTAAAAGAGACATGAGGAGTGTCGTGTCTGAAGGGACTATGAGAGAGAAATACATTTTAAATCCTCATTAAGGGGGTTGGGAATAATTAATCCCAAACTATCTCAAGCAAAAGGTTCTGGTTGAAAATTGAAACGTAATATGCTCTAAAACACAAAGTTCTTTAACAAAAATATTTTAAGTTACATTTGAAAAAGTCTTTCAAAGATGTTTTATTTAAACAGGCTTTTCCAGCCTTAAAATATATTGAAGTAATATTTCTTTATTATTACTACACTAGTAAAATAATGCATGCTTTTCAAACCATTCTTACAGACTTTATTCTATATAGTAAACATTTAAAGTCATGGCATCAATAATTAAGAACATATAGAACAGTGTTACATCTCTTTTCTAATCACTATGATATTCTTTTTCCCTGCCTGATGAATCCAATAACAATGCCTATCTTACAGTGCCACATCTATGCATGTTTACTGAGAAATAAATCCCATTATTTCACTGGGTTTTATCGATCTAGGTGTTGGATGGCAGCCTCAAGAGCAGATATTGTAGAAACTAGTTTAGCTGATTAAAATTTTAAAGGATGCAACCTCTTGTTTCAAGGTGTTCCATTAGCCTTCATTGTACTGGAAGATTGTAATCAGGGGAGGGAAATATTTTGCTGTGTAAGGCTACCAAAGACACTATAGTATGCATGTAAAAACTTGCCCCTCTTCCCAAAATTTTCTATTCACTTACAAACCTACATATCTTTACTGGAGCCTGCCTCATTCTTTGAGCTTTACCTCAGAGAAAGTATAAATAGGTCCAGAGCACACAGACCATTTGTATTAAAATTCTGAAGTAAAATCAATATGACAAATGCATGGAAAGCAGTCATCTGTGAAGTAAACTCCAGCAAGGAAAAAAATGAACTCTAACATTAGTCATCTCATCATGCCTAAGACAGCCTGTAGTCAAATTCCAAAGCCACATGAAGATATAAAGAGACTGTCCATAAATTACATTTAAAAATTAATTTTAAACTGATTAACCATTCAGCAGGAATTCGCCCTGGATAAAAGTGACAGCAGCAGCAGTCTGTCCGATGACACGGTTTGAACTGACTTAAACCTCTTGTTCATTATAAATGCAGATCAAGGGAATGCTGCTTAAAACTTAAAATTGTTGATGAGCAAATACCTGATAGAAAAAGCAGCATTAAAGCTTGACTTCATCATTGACCATTAAACTTGGGCCAATGCTCAATCAATAGAGCTGCTCATTCTTCCTCTTTCTATTTCTCCTTTTCTGTTTTTAATAACTCCTCTTAGCTTCAAATAACCTCTTTTTTTCTTTGGAGCTGTTTGCACAACACAACACTGGTTAAAGGAGAGGGATAATCCCACCTCTTCCTCCTCTCTTTCTAGTGTTTGAACTGAAGGCTTCATAAAATTAGGCTGAGGGTCACATGTTGCTCACCTCTAAGAAATCTGCATACAATTCATCTGTCATTTCCACCCAACCACACGCTTTTAAATGCATCCATTGCTCCAGATCTTCTCACATATTGGAAACGCTTGTGAAATAGAAAAGCATAAACTTGCCATTGACATTTACAGTAGAATAAGAGTTGTCTGTAGAATGAGAAGGGGAACCTTCTTCTGCTAACTGTTCCTTCCAGGAAATGGGGTAAAAAACAGTTACTTCTTTTCTTCTTCTAAAACAGGGGGCGCAATGACTCAGCAGTTAAAGACTAAAGAGTTTTCTAACCCAGGCTTCCCAAAAGCACAAAGCCGACTCCTCGTCCCGATAAAACCCCTTTTATTTAGTTTAAAGTGAATTCCTCTCCAAGAAAGTCCTGGCTAACAGTCTTTCAAGAGATTTCAAAACTACAGACATTCATCAGGCTTGGAGAGCTGCCAGGCCGATATCTTCCAAATGCCACTCTGTAGCAGACAATAGTTGGCAAGGAGTCAGGAACAGATCTTCTCCCTAATGAATTGAACTTATTGTCTCCTGCAAACACCACTCCACTTTCACTCCTCTTTATTCCCTATGGGAGCAGCCATTCACCATCCACCTGTGGCTTTACTTCCGAGTCGACCCTTGTTCCTTAGCTGTTCCCTTCTCCTGGCAGTTCTGGGCATGTGTACACTGGGAACAGGCTCCAGCTGTTCTTCTGCCTCACTGAGGCCCGACTCTGAAGGTAGCTGATAACTATCAGATGGCCGTGGCCCCATCTCTGCCTCCGATGCAGAGCACTCGTCAGACCCTTCCTCCCCAACCTCCTCACTGTCCAAATCTGCTGCCAGCTCCGCTGGCCACTGGCGGGCCACAACACTCAGTTTGTCAGCTGGAAAGCTGTCAGCCCAGGTTCAAGATCTGAGTGCTGCGCGACAGGGTGAGCTCCCATTACTTGCCCACCTAGCAGTTTAAAAGCGTGCAAATGTGAGTAGATAAATAAGTATCACGTTGGTGGAAAGGTAACAGCATTCCATGGGCCTTGGCGTATGTCTTTGGACAATACTGTCTCTCAGATAAGAAACAGAGATGAGCACCACCCCTAGAGTTGGACACAGCTGGGCAGCAGGGAAAATCTTTACTTTTACCTTTATCCTTTCTTTGATATCCAACTTTGATATTAAGCCTTTGAACTTTGTCTGGAACATATTCCTCTTCTTTGGCTTTGTTGTTGTTTTTTAAGGCCTTAGGCCTAGTAAATTCAACTGCAAATATTATTTAAAAAAATGTTTCCTCTTCCGTTTTGCTACAGTTGATCCCTTTCCAGCCCAACTGTGATATCGAACCTGAATGTAGAAATGGCCATTCTCGGTTTTTTCCCCTTCTTGATATGCTGACACATTTTCAAGTTGGATTCAGAGGATAACTTCATGGTTTCATAGCTCATAACTTTTTAGTGCCTTTGCTGGTGCAATATTTTTGGACTCCAATTCATTGCCTTTGAATTTGATATTGACATTAATAGCAAAATTGCTATTAAACTGACATTGAGTTGGCTGGTATATACCAAGCTGCTTATTTTCTATATATATATATGTTTTCTACATATTATGATATGCCATGGCAGTGTTTATCTGAACTCTTTACCACAGATTCCTCCATTAATCCTTCATTAAACACACCATTATTATTATTATTGTTGTTGTTGTTGTTATTGTTATCATCATCATCATCATATACTTTCAGATTGTTTCTGTTGATTTGATGCATTGTAAAACTCTGGTCTGGAAACCCACTAGAATATGGGTTTCTGTGGCTGTGTTTCCAATGAGCTAAGTCCTGCATAAATTGTGACACATTAATTTATTTAACCTAACAATCCTGTTGACTTTTACCACATGAGAAGCTGGTCTGACAAAAAATAAAGTGGCCGTCAAACACCCCAGACAGATCAATGTGATAGATTACATCCAATTTGGTGGGTCGTGGATTAGACAGGTATGATCTTGAAATACAAGCTCTTAATTGTGGTAAAATGGTAGAAAGAAAAAGAACGTTGATCTTTCCTTTGCTCCTTTTTTGAATAAGCTTGTTCCACTGAATTCTCTCCTCACTACAACCTGTCTCTGCTAGGTATCAGCATTTTGAATCCAGTCATGCCGTTGTCATTCATAGCAATACCTGCCACACTGTGAACCCACCATGCCTCTGGTCCTGAGGAGAAGTTCTCTTCCCTTGCAGCAAGATTATGTTTTAAAAAGCTGACTTTTAAACCTCTTACTGAATCTTTTAATGGATTAAATTCATCATGTCACCAGCTGCTGTGCAGCTAATAGAGCCATAAAACACTGTATTAAAGGATTGCCCATGCAAAATTTCCTCTTGTGCTAATGTGAATTTTAATACTTCTAACATTTAGTTGAGATGGGAATGTCCAAGAACAGCTTGTTCAATAGGTTGTTCTATAAAATTAAGTTACTCAGCTCATCACAAATGCCAGGACTCCATTAAGTTAAAATTTTACGGAGAGGCTAAGATGATTCACTGTGTAGCATTTGCAGGGAACATAGCAACATCTGCTTCTCCATTAATGGTCTTTTTAAAATGTAAAAAAGAAAATATGCAAGAATCATAACTTAGCAGAACAAAGTGTGATTAAACGATAGGGGTACCTCCAGAATTAATGGGCAGTTTGCTCCA
The DNA here is from genome assembly GCF_049901735.1 of Notechis scutatus. NCBI lineage: Eukaryota > Metazoa > Chordata > Lepidosauria > Squamata > Elapidae > Notechis > Notechis scutatus. The sequence goes on along the minus strand of NC_142011.1, from coordinate 141,593,756 downwards.
CAATGTACATTTCAATTTTTTACTGGGGTAATGAAAAAATAATAATTTTGTTATTGCTAACCAGTCACAAATCAAGACTTTTTTGTTGTTTTGTGTTATAATGTCAATGGAGAACAACTCACAGAAACAAATGGAAGAATGAAAATATGAACAACAACTGATAAAGACTAAAAATAAGTGTCTTGCTTCCATAGAATTTAACGCTATTGCTTCCATTCAAAATCATAGTGAAAATTTATTATAAGGCACTGTTCAAGATTTGCAGATCCCAAGCACCAAATTCTCTGCAGCAACTGGTAACTGAAACCAAAAAGAACCTGCTGGATTTCTTAACGCCATGTGCCAATGCTGCTACTCTGGTTTCTGCTAAGCTGAAATCTATTGACACAAGAAGTAACTAAAATCATGCCTGATATATGAAATACATTTTGTATGGTAAGTTATATTTGCTTTTGTTTGTGTCTCACTCTAACCAATCATTCATGTCAAAGGTGACTTCTCAGGTTGCTTTCCTTTCTGGTTCACCTTCAACCATGATACAGATAGTCCTCAAAGTACAATCACAATTGATCCTAAATTTCTATTGCTAAGTGAAACATTTGCGAAGTGAGTTTTGCTCTGTTTTATGACATTTCTTGCCATAATTGTTCAGTGAATCACTGCAGGTGTTCAATGAATAACAAAAGTGAATCTGCTTTCCCCATTGACTTTGCTTGTCAGAAGGTCGCAAAAGGTAATCAAATAATCCCGGGACGTTACAACCGTCATAAATAGGAGTCAGTTGCCAAACATCTGAATTTTGATCGTGTAAGCATGGGGATGCTGCAATGGTAATACATGTGAGTAATGGTCATAAGTCACTTTTGTCAGTGCCGTTATAACTTTGAACAGTCACTAAATGAACTGCTGTAAATTGAGGACTAATTGTCTTAAGATCTGAGGGAGGAGAGGGAACAGTTTGGAGGGAAAAGGAAGATTTTTCTCTCCCTTTTGTTTCTCTCCGTTACTCCTTCGCAGTCACAAATCAAGATTTCTTTATTCTTTTGTATTATAATTTAAATGGAGAACAACCCCACTGAAATAAAGGGAAGAATGAAAATATGAACTTACAAAGACTAAAATAAGGGTTTTGCTTCCATAGAATGGAAGGCTATCACTTCGATTCAGAATCATAGCACAAATTTATTGTAAGGTATTTTCATGTTTTTATGTTTCTTTTTCTAGCCCTTACTTTTAAAAAACAACAAATGTTTTTTGCTGTGTTTTCTCATCCTGCTTCAAACTATGAGACCCAACCCCAGTTTACTCATGGCTGCAGATTTTGGCACAGAATCACAATTCATTGTCTCCACACCGAGCTTGATGTACATCATATTTCCCCATACTTCTATAGTAGCTGGCTTATTATCCTACACACTTCTAGTTTTCAGAAATAGGCAGTTTACAAATGGACATTTCTAGTGGCAAGTCAGACATACATATCATGACAAAAAAAGAACATTCAGGCATTTTCTGTCAATGTCCATGATGTGCAACGTTTCCTCTTTCTCATCTTTTCACTCAGTGAAGAAATACCATTTGTACAGACCAAAATGCAGCTACTACTTTGGCTTTTCCAAGAATTTGTTTTCATTATCGCCCACTTCAGTTTCTAGATAATTTTTAATGTTTAAGGCTACCAATAATTCCATCTCTGCTCCCAGAAATCTCACTTGTGATCTCATACTATTGGTTGGAAGGAATGTTGGAAGGTGAAGGGGGGAAAAATCTGTTTATTCAGCAAATGCTAGAAATTATATTTTTGAGCCCTGCTGTGCCTTCTGCTTTGGGAGAAATGCACAGCTGAATACACATCTCTTGCCATTTGTTTTCCAGCTAGAGTTGCTGACTTCTCAATACATCTCCTGCCTTCCAGCCCATGAACTGTAAGTTGCAACCAGAGCAGAGCATTAGTGGATGGGTTGTCTCCGTTAGGGACAGCTTACAAATCCAAGGCTCATAGGTTACCACCTTTCCTTCTTTGTTAAATATAAAATAAATAATATCGTAATAAACATATGTTCATCACCATACATGGGTATGTGAAATATTAAGTTAATAAATGGCTGTTTATTAAACTGTAGGGAATTAATAAGATTTTTTTCTATGAGATTTTTTTCAAACCTGTATTGACTTTTGACACCCAAAAAGTGTGAACCATATATCATATTATCCTATTTTAATGTGGATTCAGTCAACAGAAACTTTAAGCAAATAACGACACACTTGTGAAACCATTCTCTGTTCATTTTTTCAGTGTGTGGATATTTTTAAACATCTTTGCAAATCTATTAGACCTAATCACAAGTTTGACAAATCTTCCAAAAAGGGCTCTGGAATGCTCATGAGCTAAGAGAACCTACTGCTGAATCATGTTTGCAAAGCAATACCAACTTTTGACCCAATTATTTCCAAAATAATTCCATTTTATTGCTCCTGAATTTAGTCATTCTCCTCATCTGAAAGCACTACTTCTCAATTCACCTGGAAACACCATCAAATATTCATTTGTGTATTTGAGGTCCAAGCCAGGATGACTTTTTATTCTGGTTGTGATGTAACTTTCAATGGTATAAGCCAAGGACACACACATTTATCCAAACATCTTGAACAATACCTTCATCTGAGGCTCATTGTGAAAATAAGGATGTACAAAGCAAAGCGGAAGAAATTTTCACCTACACTTTAGACTGCTAGTTATTGCTCAGACTCCATTAATTTATAGACTCTTTGCTCACACTTGCCCTAAGGCAATGTAATCTCCAAATGATAGAAAATCCTAGGAAACTGTACGAAGAATATTATTCTGCTTCATTGTTTTACAGAAACAAAGAAGGTATCCTTATTATATTTTATTGTTGAGGAGATATAACAGAAAGACAGTCAAGCCTGTTCTTCATCCCAGCTAAATTTTCTCCTCAACCTATATTTTGTTCTCCATATGAATTCCTGTTCTGAGAGGCTGTCGTTTCTTATCAGAATGAGAAAGGCTAAAGAGATAATATTTCAATAACATACTGGCCTGATCATAAAATAACTCAATGGAAATATGTAACTGCCGCAGGCAACTCAGCAGGATAGGAAGCAGTCATTTCTATTCTCGTTTGTTGTTATTTTTTCATAGTTACATTTTTTGTTATATCTGACATACCCTCAAGTCTTAGTTATGCTTTTATTCAAAGTGGAGAACTGCAAGTATTAAGAGTGACAAAACTGATTATGATATATTACTGGGAAGAAGAAAAGTTGGTACCAAGACAGCATATTGATAAGGACAGCTCTGCCTCATCAATTGACCTCTTTTCTTCTCTCTTAGAAGCCTAAGTATCTCTGTTGCTAAGGAAGAAGGTCAGGGCTTCCAGATCCTGTTTTTAAACTCACATTTAATACAAAGAAGAACCAAGCATGCAATCCCATGAAGGAAAACCAAGAAGACTTATATTTTCTTTTTTTTTATCTCCCTCAATTCTCCTAACCATTGCTTAGCATCTGTGTCTCAGTGGGTAAAATTTGGATGCCTTGTGAGGCCTATTTAATATTTGGATCTGCTATCACCATGGAATCCCAATGCTTTAGACCAGCGGTCGCCAACTGGTGGGCCACAGCCCACTGGTGGGCCGTGAGAAAATTTTGGTGGGCTGCAAAGAAATCTCATCCCAAGAGCACCCCCACAAAGCAATTAATCCAGGCTGCGCAGAAACACAAGACTGCGCTGCCCACATGGCCCTGTGGGAACCCTCCCCGCCCACTCACT